>NC_090363.1:17756343-18111438 GCF_035084215.1 Heptranchias perlo
AGGAGGCATATGACATGCATAGGCAGCTGGGATCAAGTGGATCCCTTGAAGAGTATAGAGATTGCCGGAGTAGAGTTAAGAGAGAAATCAGGAGGGCAAAAAGGGGATATGAGATTGCTTTGGCAGATCAGGCAAAGGTGAATCCAAAGAGCTTCTACAAATACATAAAGGGCAAAAGGGTAACTAGGGAGAGAGTAGGGCCTCTTAAGGATCAACAAGGTCATCTATGTGCGGAACCACAAGAGATGGGTGAGATCCTGAATGAATATTTCACATCGGTATTTACGGTTGAGAAAGGCATGGATGTTAGGGAACTTGGGGAAATAAATAGTGATGTCTTGAGGAGTGTACATATTACAGAGAGGGAGGTGCTGGAAGTCTTAACGCGCATCAAGGTAGATAAATCTCCGGGACCTGATGAAATGTATCCCAGGACGTTATGGGAGGTTAGGGAGGAAATTGCGGGTCCCCTAGCAGAGATATTTGAATCATCCACCGCTACAGGTGAGGTGCCTGAAGATTGGAGGGTAGCAAATGTTGTGCCTTTGTTTAAGAAGGGCGGCAGGGAAAAGCCTGGGAACTACAGACCAGTGAGCCTGACATCTGTAGTGGGTAAGTTGTTAGAGGGTATTCTGAGGGACAGGATCTACTGGCATTTGGAGAGGCAGGGACTAATTAGGAACAGTCAGCATGGTTTGGTGAGAGGAAAATCATGTCTCACGAATTTGATTGAGTTTTTTGAAGGGGTAACCAAGAAGATAGATGAGGGCTGTGCAGTAGACGTGGTCTACATGGACTTCAGCAAAGCATTTGACAAGGTACCGCATGGTAGGTTGTTACATAAGGTTAAATCTCATGGGATCCAAGGTGAGGTAGCCAATTGGATACAAAATTGGCTTGACGACAGAAGACAGAGGGTGGTTGTCGAGGGTTGTTTTTCAAACTGGATGCCTGTGTCCAGCGGTGTGCCTCAGGGATCGGTGCTGGGTCCGCTGTTATTTGTTATTTATATTAATGATTTGGATGAGAATTTAGGAGGCATGGTTAGTAAGTTTGCAGATGACACCAAGATTGGTGGCATTGTGGACAGTGAAGAAGGTTATCTAGGATTGCAACGGGATCTTGATAAATTGGGCCAGTGGGCCGATGAATGGCAGATGGAGTTTAATTTCGATAAATGTGAGGTGATGCATTTTGGTAGATCGAATCGGGCCAGGACCTACTCCGTTAATGGTAGGGCGTTGGGGAGAGTTATCGAACAAAGAGATCTAGGAGTACAGATTCATAGCTCCTTGAAAGTGGAGTCACAGGTGGATAGGGTGGTGAAGAAGGCATTCAGCATGCTTGGTTTCATTGGTCAGAACATTGAATGCAGGAGTTGGGATGTCTTGTTGAAGGTGTACAGGGCATTGGTGAGGCCACACTTGGAGTACTGTGTACAGTTCTGGTCACCCTATTATAGAAAGGATATTATTAAACTAGAAAGAGTGCAGAAAAGATTTACTAGGATGCTACCGGGACTTGATGGTTTGACTTACAGGGAGAGGTTAGACAGACTGGGACTTTTTTCCCTGGAGAGTAGGAGGTTAAGGGGTGATCTTATAGAAGTCTATAAAATAATGAGGGGCATAGATAAGGTCGATAGTCAAAATCTTTTCCCAAAGGTAGAACATAAGAACATAAGAACATAAGAAATTGGAGCAGGAGTAGGCCAATCGGCCCCTCGAGCCTGCTCCGCCATTCAATAAGATCATGGCTGATCTGATCCCAACCACAAATCTAAAGAACACAAGAAGTCGGAGCAGGACCCGGCCACATAGCCCCTGGGCCCTCTCCGCCACCCACAGGGCATTGACCGATCCAAACTCAGCTTCATGTCCAATTTCCTGCCCGCTCCCCATAACCCCTAATTCCCTTTACTTCTAGGAAACTGTCTATTTCTGTTTTAAATTTATCTAATGATGTAGCTTCCACAGCTTCCTGGGGCAGCAAATTCCACAGGCCGACCACCCTCTGAGTGAAGAAGTTTCTCCTCATCTCAGTTTTGAAAGAGCAGCCCCTTATTCTAAGATTATGCCCCCTAGTTCTAGTTTCACCCATCTTTGGGAACATCCTTACCGCATCCACCCGATCAAGACCCTTCACAATCTTATATGTTTCAATAAGATCGCCTCTCATTCTTCTGAACTCCAATGAGTAGAGTCCCAATCTACTCAACCTCTCCTCATATGTCCGCCCCCTCATCCCCGGGATTAACCGAGTGAACCTTCTTTGTACTGCCTCGAGAGCAAGTATGTCTTTTCTTAAGTATGGAGACCAAAACTGTATGCAGTATTCCAGGTGCGGTCTCACCAATACCTTATATAACTGCAGCAATACCTCCTTGTTTTTATATTCTATCCCCCTAGCAATAAAAGCCAACATTCCGTTGGCTTTCTTGATCACCTGCTGCACCTGCATACCAACTTTTTGATTTTCTTGCACTAGGACCCCCAGATCCCTTTGTACTGCAGTACTTTCCAGTCTCTCGCCATTAAGAAAATAACTTGCTCTCTGATTTTTCCTGCCAAAGTGCATAACCTCACATTTTCCAATATTATATTGCATCTGCCAAATCTCCGCCCACTCACCCAGCCTGTCTATATCCCCTTGCAGGTTTTTTATGTCCTCCTCACTCTCTACTTTCCCTCCCATCTTTGTATCATCTGCAAATTTTGATATGTTGCACTCGGTCCCCTCCTCCAAATCGTTAATATAGATTGTAAAGAGTTGGGGACCCAGCACCGACCCCTGTGGAACACCACTGGTTACTGGTTGCCAGTCCGAAAATGAACCATTTATCCCAACTCTCTGCTTCCTGTTTGATAACCAATCCTCCACCCATGCCAGAATATTACCCCCAATCCCGTGATTTTTTATCTTCAGTAATAATCTTTTATGTGGCACCTTGTCGAATGCCTTCTGGAAGTCTAAATACACTACGTCCACTGGTTCCCCTTTATCCACCCTATACGTTATATCCTCGAAGAACTCAAGCAAATTTGTCAGACATGACTTCCCCTTCATAAAGCCATGCTGACTTTGTCCTATTAAATTATGCTTATCTAAATGTTCCGTTACTGTCTCCTTAATAATAGACTCCAAAATTTTACCCACCACAGATGTTAAGCTAACTGGCCTATAATTTCCAGCCTTCTGCCTACTACCCTTTTTAAATAACGGTGTTACATTAGCAGTTTTCCAATCTGCCGGGACCTCTCCTGAGTCCAGGGAATTTTGGAAAACTATCACCAAAGCATCCACAATCCCCACTGCCACTTCCCTCAAGACCCCAGGATGGAAGCCATCAGGTCCAGGGGATTTATCCGCCTTGAGTCCCATTATTTTACTGAGTACCATCTCTTGAGTGATTTTAATCGTATTTAGCTCCTCCCCCCCGAGAGTCCCCTGTTTGTCCAGTGTTGGGATATTCTTAGTGTCCTCTACTGTAAAGACTGAAACAAAATATTTGTTCAGCATTTTTGCCATCTCCATGTTTCCCACCATTAATTTCCCGGTCTCATCCTCTAAGGGACCTATGTTTGCCTTAGCCACCCTTTTTCTTTTTATATAACTATAGAAACTCTTGCTATCTGTTTTTATATTTTTTGCTAATTTCTTTTCATAATCTAACTTCCCTTTCTTAATCAATCCTTCAGTTACTTTTTGCTGTCTTTTGAAGAATTCCCAATCTTCTATCCTCCCACTAAGTTTGGCTACCTTATATGTCCTTGTTTTTAGTCGGATACTATTCTTGATTTCTTTACTTAGCCACGGGTGGCTGTCATTTCTTTTACACCCTTTTTTCCTCAGTGGAATATATTTATTTTGAAAGTTGTAAAATAACTCCCTAAATGAACACCACTGCTCATGTACCGTCTTACCCTTTAATCTATTTTCCCAGTCCACTTTAATCAATTCCGCTCTCATACCATCATAGTCTCCTTTATTCAAGCTCAGTACGCTTGTTTGAGAATCAACCTTCTCACCCTCTAATTGGATATGGAATTCAACCATGTTGTGTTCGCTCGTTCCAAGGGGATCCTTAACTAGGACATTATTAATTAATCCTGACTCATTACACAGGACCAGGTCCAAGGTTGCCTGCCCCCTTGTAGGATCAGTTACATACTGCTCAAGAAATCCATCCCTGATGCACTCAATGAACTCGTCCTCAAGGCTGCTCTGCCCAATTTGATTTGTCCAGTTAATATGATAATTAAAATCCCCCATAATTATGGCTGTTCCCTTATTACATGCCCCGACTATCTCCTGATTAATACTTCTTCCAGCAGAGTTGCAACTATTAGGAGGCCTATATACTACGCCCACTAATGTTTTTTTTTCCCTTATTATTCCTTATCTCCACCCAAACTGTTTCATTATCTTGATGCTTTGTCCCAATATCATTTCTCTGTATTACAGTGATTCCTTCCTTTATTAACATAGCCACCCCACCTCCCCTTCCTTCCTGCCTGTCCTTCCTGATTGTTAAATACCCTGGCATATTTAATTCCCAGTCGTTGTCACCCTGCAGCCATGTTTCTGTAATGGCCACAAGATCATACCCATACGTAGTTATTTGTGCCGTTAACTCGTCCATTTTATTACGAATGCTACGTGCATTCAGATAAAGAACTTTCAAATCTGTTTTGTGACGCTTAGTTCCTGCTTTTTCCTTTTTTAACACTTTACCTATTACTCCATACCTTCTGTCCCTTCCTATACAAGGAGTCTATAACGAGGGGGCACAGATTTAAGGTGAGAGGGGAGAGATACAAAAGGATCCAGAGGGGCAATTTTTTCACTCAAAGGGTGGTGAGTGTCTGGAACGAGCTGCCAGAGGCAGTAGTAGAGGCGGGTACAATTTTGTCTTTTAAAAAGCATTTGGACAGTTACATGGGGAAGATGGGTATCGATGGATATGGGCCAAGTGCAGGCAATTGGGACTAGCTTAATGGTATAAACTGGGCGACATGGACATGTTGGGCCGAAGGGCCTGTTTCCATGTTGTAACTTCTATGATTCTATGATTCTATACTTGTGGGGGGGGGGGGGGGGGGCGGTAAAGTTAACATCGGTGCAGTAGTAGTAGGGTCACGGGGCACGGGACAGGTCATCTCCAGTACTGGGCGATTGGAGTTAGCATCAATGTTGTAAGAGTCGGGTCAGGGGGCAGTGTCACATTCAGTACTGGGTGAATAGAGCTATTATCACTGCTGTAAGATAGGATCACGAGGCAGGTTCACCTCCTGCTCTGAGGGTGTAGAGTTCTCATCAGTGTGTTAAGGATAGGCTCACGGGACTGTTTCATCTCCAGCACTGGGTGTGCGGAGTTACCATCAGTGTGTAAGAGTAGGGTCACGATGGGGAAGTAGCGTCACCATCAGTTTGGTAAGAGTAGTGTCACTGGCAGGGACACCTCCAGTTCTGTGTCAGCAGAGTTATCATTAGTGCTGTTAGAGTCGGGTCACTGGCAGGGTCACCTCCAGTATTGGGGGAGTAGAGTTATCAGTAGTGTGTAAGAGTAGGGTCACGATGCAGGGTCACCTCCAGTATTGGGAGAGTAGAGCTATCATTAGTGCTGTTAGAGTAGGGTCACCGGGCAAGGTCACTTCAATTATTGGTGGTGTAGATTTACCATCAGTATTGTAAGAGTGCGGTCACGGGGCAGAGTAACCTCCAGCAATGGTGGAGTAGAGTTACGGTCACTGCTATTCGATGGCCGAGAGACCGCCAATCTCGGCCATGTCGTTTACGCAGGCCTCAGTGGTCATAAGTGTAATTTTAAAGTTTAAATTTTTAAGTTTCTGTCAGGCTTCAGCAGAGAGAGCTGCTGTAGCAAGTTAATTGGTTAGCTAGATTAAACTGGTATCTGAAGGTGGGGCAGGCCTGACTCATCTGAGTCACAAACTGTAGAAATAAAGGGGCCTGTGAGTGCGAACAGCAAACTGTGCGGACAACACATTGTGTACTGCTGAGAGTTTGGTACGTGTGGGAGTTCGGTGAAGTGGGGGAGGGAGGTGCTGCTTTGCCTTGCTTTTTCTAACTTTTTCCCCAGAGCGGCAGTGGACCTGAGAGTAGAAGACTGAGGTGGGGGAATAAAAGCAGCAGCATACCTGCAACAAGTGACAACTACTGTGAGACGTCACAGGTGAGGCAGGAGAGTCCGAGAGATGAGCACAGTATTAAAGGAGAGACCTAGAGCGGGAGGAGAGTCTGAGGCAAGTCATGGCAGCACAGCTCGCACCCGTGATATGCTCCTCCTGCACAATGTGGGAAGTCATGGACACTACCAGTGTCCCTGGCGACAATGTGTGCAGGAAGTGTGTCCAGCTGCAGCTATTGGCTAACCGTCTTTCGGAGCTGGAGCTGAGGGTGGATTCGCTCTGGAGCATCCGCGATGCTGAAACTATCGTGGATAGCACGTTCAGTGAGGTGGTCACACCGCAGGTAAAGATTACGCAGGTAGAAAGGAAATGGGTGACCGCCAGGCAGAGTAAAAGGACTAGGCAGGTGGAGCAGGAGTCCCCTGGGGCCATCTCACACTCAAACAGATTTTCTCCTTTAGATATGGTTGAGGGAGATGGCTTATCAGGGGGAAAGCAGCAAGAGCCAGATTCGGGGCACCACGGGTGGCTCCGCTACACAGGAGGGGAGGAAGAAGAGAGGCAGGGCTATAGTGATAGGGGATTCCATTGTAAGGGGAACAGATAGGCTTTTCTGCAGCCGCAAACGTGACTCCAGGATGGTGTGTTGCCTCCCTGTTGCAAGGGTCAAGAATGTCACGGAGCGGCTGCAGGGCATGCTGAAGGGGGAGGGTGAACAGCCAGTAGTCGTGGTCCATATTGGTACCAACGACATAGGTAAAAAAGGGATGGGGTCCTGCAAGGTGAATTTAAGGAGTTAGGAGATAAATTAAAAAGCAGGACTTCAAAGGTACTGATCTCAGGATTACTACCGGTGCCACGTGCTAGTGAGTATAGGAACAGGAGAATCGACCGGATGAATGCGTGGCTGCAGGGATGGTGTAGGAGGGAGGGATTAGATTCCTGGGACATTGGGACCGGTTCTGGGGAGGTGGGACCTGTACAAGCGGGACGGGTTACACCCGAGCAGGACCGGGACAAATATCTTCGCGGGGGTGTTTGCTGGTGCTGTTGGGGAAGGTTTAAACTAGAGTGGCAGGGGGATGGGAACCTGAGCGGGGAGTCAGAAGGGAATAAAGTTGAGAGCAGCAGTAGAGGGGAAGAGCCATGGGAAATCTACAATACAAGTAGTAAAAACACTTGTTCAAGAACAAGTGAAAGGGAAAAGCGTAGAGCAGCGGAAAGAAAGTGTACTTTCGGCACGACAGATAAAATAAAAACTATAAGGCGTAAGGCGATTACCCCAACTTCAAAGCTGTGGCAGGGGTTTGGGAACCTGAGCAGGGAGACAGAGGAAAGCGTGTCAGGAAGGGACAGAAGGTATGGAGTAAAAGGTAAAGTGTTAAAATAGGAAAAAGCAGGAACTGAGTGTCACAAAACATATTTGAAAGTTCTTTATCTGAATGCACGTAGCATTCGTAGCAAAATGGACGAGTTCTCGGCACAAATAACGAGGTACGGGTATGATCTTGTGGCCATTACAGAAACATGGCTGCAGGGTGAAAACAACTGGGAATTAAATATGCCAGTGTATTTAACAATCAGGAAGGACAGGCAGGAAGGAAGGGGAGGTGGGGTGGCTATGTTAATAAAGGAAGGAATCACTGTAATACAGAGAAATGATATTGGGACAAAATATCAGGACAATGAAACAGTTTGGGTAGAGATAAGGAATAATAAGGGGAAAAACACTCGTGAGCGTAGTATATAGGCCTCCCAATAGTTGCAACTCTGCTGGAAGAAGTATCAATCAGGAAATAGTCGGGGCATGTAATAAGGGAACAGCTATAATTATGGGGGAATTTAACTATCATATTAACTGGACAAATCAAATTGGGCAGGGCAGCCTTGAGGAAGAGCTTATTGAGTGAATTAGGGATGGATTTCCTATTGAGTGAATTAGGGACGGAAGGGGGCAAGCAAACTTGGACCTGGTCCTGTGTAATGAACCAGGATTAATTAATAATGTCCAAGTTAAGGATCCCCTTGGAATGAGTGACCATAACATGGTTCCATTCCAAATCCAATTTGCGGGTGACAATGTTGGTTCTCAAACAAGCGTACTGAGCTTGAACAAAGGAGACTGTGATTGTATGAGAGCGGAATTGATTAACATGGACTGGGAAAATAGATTAAAGAGTAAGATGGTAAATGAACAGTGGTGTTAATTTAAGGAGTTATTTTACAAAAAATATATTCCACTGAGGAAAAAAGGGTGTAAAAGAAATGACAGCCATCCGTGGCTAAGTAAAGAAATTAAGGATAGTATCCGACTAAAAACAAGGACATTTCAGGTCACCAAACTTAGTGGGAGGATAGAAGATTGGGAAGTCTTCAAAAGACAGCAAAAAGTAACTAAAGGATTGATTAAGAAAGGGAAGATAGATTATGAATATAAATCAGCAAAAAAAATAAATACAGATAGCAAGAGTTTCTACAGATATATAAAAAGAAAAAGGGTGGCTAAGGCAAACGTAGGTCCCTTAGAGGATGAGACCGGGAAATTAATGGTGGGAAACATGGAGATGGCAAAAATGCTGAACAATGTTTTGTTTCAGTCTTTACGGGAGAGGACACGAAGAATATCCCAACACTGGACAAACAGGGGGTTCTAGTGGGGGGAGGAGCTTAATACGATTAAAACCACTAAGGAATTGGTACTCAGTAAATTAATGGGACTCAAGGCGGATAAATCCCCTGGACCTGATGGCTTACATCCAAGGGTCTTGAGGGAAGTGGCAGTAGGGATAGTGGATGCTTCGGTAATAATTTTCCCAAATTCTCTGGACTCGGCAAAGGTCCTGGCAGATTGGAAAACTGCTAATGTAACATCCTTATTTAAAAAGGGTAGTGGGCAGAAGGCTCGATATTATAGACTAGTTAGCCTAACATCTGTGTTGGGTAAAATTTTGGAGTCTATTATTAAGGAGACAGTAGCGGAACATTTGGATAAATATAATTTAATAGCACAAAGTCAGCATGGCTTTACGAAGTGGAAGTCATGTCTAACAAATTTGCTTGAGTTCTTTGAGGACATAACGTACAGGGTGGATAAAGGAGAACCAGTGGACGTAGTGTATTTAGACATCCAGAAGGCATTCGACAAGGTGCCACATGAAAGATTATTTCGCAAGATAAAGAATCACTGGATTGGGGGTAATATTCTGGCATGGGTGGAGGATTGGTTATCTAAAAGGAAGCAGAGAGTTGGGATAAATGGTTCATTCTCGGACTGGCAACCAGTAACCAGTGGTTCCGCAGGGGTTGGTGCTGGCTCCCCAACTCTTTACAATCTATATTAACGATTTGGAGGAGGGGACCGAGTGTAACATATCAAATTTTGCAGATGAAACAAAGATGGGTGGGATAGTTGAGAGTGAGGAGGACAGAAAAAACCTACAAGGGGATATAGACAGGCTGGGTGAGTGGGCGGAGATTTGGCAGATGCAATACAATGTTGGAAAATGTGAGGTTTTGCACTTTGGCAGGAAAAATCAGAGAGCAAGTTATTATCTTAATGGCAAGAAACTGGAAAGTACTGCAGTACAAAGGGATCTGGGGGTCCTCGTGCAAGTAAATCAAAAAGTTAGTATGCAGGTGCAGCAGGTGATCAAGAAGGCCAAGAATGTTGGCTTTTATTGCTAGGGGGATAGAATATAAAAACAGGGAGATATTGCTGCTGTTATATAAGGTATTGGTGAGACCGCACCTGGAATACTGCATACAGTTTTGGTGTCCATACTTAAGAAAAGACAAACTAGCTCTCGAGGCAGTACAAAGAAGGTTCACTCGGTTAATCCCGGGGACGAGGGGTTGGACATATGAGGAGAGGTTGAGTAGATTGGGACTCTACTTATTGGAGTTCAGAAGAATGAGAGACGATCTTATTGAAACATATAAGATTGTGAAGGGGCTTGATCGGTGGATGCGGAAAGGATATTCCCAAGGATGGGTGAAACTAGAACTGGGGGGCATAATCTTAGAATAAGGGGCTGCTCTTTCAAAACTGAAATGAGGAGAAACTTCTTCACTCAGAGGGTAGTCGGTGTGTGGAATTTGCTGCCCCTGGAAGCTGTGGAAGCTACATCATGAAATAAATTTAAAACAGAAATAGACATTTTCCTTGAAGTCAAGGGAATTAGGGGTTACGGGGAGCGGGCATGAAATTAGACATGAATTTAGACTTGAGGTTAGGATCAGATCAGCCATGATCTTATTGAATGGTGGCGCAGGCTCGAGTGGCCGATTGGCCTACTCCTGCTCCTATTTCTTATGTTCTGATATTCTTATCTTGGAGTGAGTGTAGCTCTTCAGCCCATGTTTTTTTTAGTGATGAGGCAAAAATGTGCCGGGGCAGCAGGAGCAAGAGGACGATGAAGAGCATTTGCAGAGGCCACGCCCGTATAAGTCCTGTTTGGTGCCGGCACTTGCGAAAGTGGAGCCGCCATATTGATGCTTATTTAGGAGCTACACTCACCCTAAGTCTCATGACTGAAGTTACTAATGGCCTTAACAATAAAAGGAACCCATCTCCCCCCGACTTGTTTGAAAACGAACGGGGGAGGGGCACCTTTCCTCTTTACCATTGCCGAATCCCCCAGCATCAAGCTCCTGGGGGTCACCATTGACCAGGAACTTTACTGAACCAGCCATAAAATACTGTGGCTACAAGAGCAGGTCAGAGGCTGGGTATTCTGCGGCGAGTGACTCACCTCCTGACTCCCCAAAGCCTTTCCACCATCTACAAGGCACAAGTCAGGAGTGTGATCGAATACTCTCCACTTGCCTGGATGAGTGCAGCTGCAACAACACTCAAGAAGCTCGACACCATCCAGGACAAAGCAGCCCGCTTGATTGGCACCCCATCCACCACCCTAAACGTTCACTCCCTTCACCACCGGCGCACAGTGGCTGCAGTGTGTACCATCCACAGGATGCACTGCAGCAACTCGCCAAGGCTTCATCGACAGCACCTTCCAAACCCACGACCTCTACCACCTAGAAGGACAAGAGCAGCAGGGACATGGGAAGAACACCACCTGCACATTCTCCTCCAAGTCACAGACCATCCCGACTTGGAATTATATCGCCGTTCCATCATCGTCGCTGGGTCAAAATCCTGGAACTCCCTTCCTATCAGCACTGTGGGAGAACCTTCACCATACGGACTGCAATGGTTCAAGAAGGCAGCTCACCACCACGTTCTCAAGGGCAATTAGGGATAGGCAATAAATGCCGGCCTCGCCAGCGACGTCCACATCCAATGAACGAACATAAAAAAATGATACGCCAATGCTCATTCTCGAAAAGTAGGAAGAAAGAGGGGGAGTGTGGAAGGGAAGGAAAGGAAGGAAGGACGGAAGCTGCAGGGGTAAGTTGCTCCAGAAGGAGAAGGAAGTGGGGTGGGGTTGCACGTTTAAGGTGGTTCCTGGTGGTGTTTGGTCGTCTTGGTCGGTCGGCAGCGAGTGGAGATGTCTTCCCCTCGACAGCTGAAACTGCCTAAGCTCAGTCATCCACAGATTGTTATTCTAGGCAAAGAAGATGATAAAGTTCAACCAGGCAGCTCCAAGATGTCCCGATCCGTCCCAATGACTGAGAAATAGCACTTTTTTTTGTTTTGTTTAAGCCCCTTAAAAAGGGAGGGGGAATTAGGCCCATGGGCTTCAACTCATGTCGTCTTGACTGATCAATGATAAAACAAATGAAAACAAATTAAATCATAATTGTATTCTCGGTGTCGAGGAAGCACCCTAGTCCCTGCAGTGTCCACCAATCACGGAAAGCCTCAAGCCTACAAGCAGACACTGCGTGCTTCCTCTCCATGGCCACCCGGAAGTGGAGAATAGAAATATAGAAACATAGAAAATAGGAGCAAGAGTATGGCATTCGGCCCTTCGAGCCTGCTCCGCCATTCAAAATGATCATGGCTGATCGTCCAACTCAGTACGCTGTTCTCGCTTTCTCCCTGTATCCTTTGATCCCTTTAGCATTAAGAAATATATCGATCTCCTTCTTGAATACATCTAATGACTTGGTCTCCACTGCCTTCTGTGGTCGATAATTCCACCGGTTCACCACCCTGTGAGTGAAGAAATTTCTCCTCATCTCGGTTCTAAATCGCATACCCCGTATCCTGAGACTGTGACCCCTGGTTCTCGACTCGCCAGCCATCGGGAAGATTCTCCCTGCATCTAGTCTGTCTGGTCCTGTTAGAATTTTATGTTTCTATGAGATTACCTCTCATTTTTCTAAACTCTAGTGAATATAGGCCTAGTCGACCCAATCTTTCCTCATACGTCAGTCCTGCCGTCCCAGGAATCAGTCTGGTAAATCGTCGTTGCACTCCCTCCATGGCACGGACATCCTTCCTCAGATAAGGAGAGCAAAACTGCACACAAATCTCCAGGTGTGGTCTCAGCAAGGCCCTGTATAGTTGCAGTAAGACATCCCTTCTCCTGTACTCCAATCCTCTTGCAATAAACGCCAACATACCATTCGCCTTCCTAACTGCTTGCTGCACCCGAATGCTCGCTTTCAGCGAATGGTGTACAAGGACACCCAGGTCTCGTTGCACCTCCCCTTTTCCCAATCTATCACCATTCAGATAGTAATCCGCCTTTCTGTTTTTACAAACAAAGTCGATAACCTCACATTTATCCACGTTATACTGCATCTGTCATGTTCTTGCCCACTCACCCAACTTGTCTAAATCACATTGGAGCTCTTTGCATTCTCCACACAGCTCACGTTCCACCCCAGCTTGGTGTCGTCTGCAAACTTGGAAATGTTACATTTAATTCTCTCATCCAAATCATTGATATATGTTGTGAATAACGGGGGCCCAAGCACTTCCTTTAGGACTCTGGGATGTAGATTATCAGGCCCTGGTGATTTGTCAGCCTTTTGACTCGTACATTTCTGGAGCACTATTTTTTTTACTAATATTGGTTTGCTTCAGTTCCTCCCTCTCACTGGACCCTTGGTTCCCTATCATTTTTGGGAGGTTATTTATGTCCTCCTTTGTGAAGACAGAACCAAAGCATGTGTTTAATTTTTATGCCATTTCTTTGTTCCCCGTTATAATTTCCCCCATTTCTGACTGTAAGGGACTTCACTAATGTTTTTCTCTTGTCATATTTACATTCAGTTTTTATGTTCCCTGAGAGTTTACTCTCATACTCTATTTCCCCCTCTTAATCAATCTCTTTGCCCTCATTTGCTGAATTCTAAATTGTTCCTAATCCTCAGGCTTGCCGCATTTTCTGCCAATTTTATATGTCTCCTCTTTGGATCTAATACTATCCCGAATTTTTTTGTAAGCCACGGTTGAGTCACCTTTCCTGTTATCTTTTTGCACCAGACAGAAATGAATAATTGTTGTAATTCCTTCACACGTTCTTTAAATATTAGCCATTGCCTATCCACTGTCATCCCTCTTATTAAAATTGCCCAATCTATCATAGCCAACTCACACCACATACGTTCGTAATTTCCTTTCTTTAGATTCAGGACCCTAGTTTCGGATTCAATTACCTCACTCTCCATCTTAATGAGGAATTCTATCATATTATGGTCGCTCTTCCCTAAGGGATCCCGCATAACAAGATTATTAATTAATCCTTTCTCATTGCACAATCCCCAGTTTAGGGTGGCCTGTTCTCTAGTTTGTTCCTCAACGTATTGGTCTAGAAAACCATCACGTTCACACTCCAGGAATTCCACCCCCACAGTACTGTTGCTAATTTGGTTTGACCAAACTATATGTAGATTAAAGTCACCCATGATTATAATTGTTCCTTCTTGCATGCGTCTCTAATTTCCTGATTAATGCCGTCCCCTACATCTCCACTATTGTTTGGGGGCCGATAGAGAGCCCCCACCAAGGCTTTCTGCCCCTTGGTGTTTCTTAGCTCCATCCATACAGATTCCACATCGTGATTTTCGAAGCCTATATCCTTCCTCACTATTGCATTGATTTCCTCCTTTACTAACAATGCTGCCCAGCCTCCTTTCCCCTTTTCCTGTCCTTCCTAAATATTGTATACCCCTGAATGTTCAGTGGCCATCCTTGGTCTCCGTAATCGTAACGATATCATAACCGTTAATAACTATCTGCACTGTTAATTCATCTAGCTTATTGCGAATGCTCCGCGCATTAAGACACAATGCCTTTCCACTTGTCTTCTTAAGATTGCTAGTCATCTTAGTTTTATTTTGCACTATAGCCCTATTTGCTTTTCGCCCTTGTTTTCTCTGCCTTCCACGATTGCATCTTCCCTTTCTGTCTTTTGTTTCTATCCTTGTTTCCTCTTGCTCTGTCTCCACACTCAGGTTCCCATCCCCCTGCCATTTTAGTTTAAACCTTCCCCAACAGCACTAACAAACACTCCCGCGAGGACATCGGTCCCGATCCTGCTCGGGTTGTAACCCATCCCACTTGTACAGGTCCCACCTTCCCCAGAACCGGTCCCAATGTCCCAGGAATCTAAAGTCCTCCTTCCTACACCATCCCTGCAGCCACACATTCAACTGGTCTATTTTCCTGTTCCTATACTCACTCGCATGTGGCACTAGTAGTAATCCTGAGATCACAACCTTTGAGGTCCTGCTATTTAATTTATCTCCTAACTCTTTAAATTCACCTTGCAGGACAGCATCCCTTACTTTACCTATGTCATTGGTACCGATATGGACCACGACTACTGACTGTTCACCCTCCCCTTCCAGAATGCCCTGCAGCCGCTCCATGACATCCTTGATCCTAGCACCAGGGAGGCAACATACCTTATTGGAGTCACCTTTACGGTCGCAGAAACGCCTATCTGTTCCCCTTACAATTGAATCCCCTATCACTGTAGCCCTGCCAATGTTATTCCTCCCCTCCTGTGCAGCAGAGCCACCCGCAGTGCCAGAAACTTGGCTCTTGCTGCTTTCACATGATAAGCCATCTCCCCCAACAGTATCCAAAGCGGTATATCTGTTTGAGAGGGAGATGGCCACAGGGGACTCCTGCTCTACCTGTCCAGTCTTTTTACTTTGCCCGGCGGTCATCCATATCCTTTCTGCCTGCGTAATCTTTATCTGCGGGGGTGACCACCTCACTGAACGGGCTATCCACGATGGTCTCAGCATCGCGGATGCTCCACAGTGAATCCACCCGCAGCTCCAGCTCTGAAATGCATTTAGTTAGTAGCTGTAGCTGGACACACTTCCAGCACACGTAGTCGCCAGGGACACCTGTAGTGTCCATGACTTCCAACATCGTGCAGGAGGAGCATATCACGGGTGCGAGCCCTGCTGACATGACGTGCCTTAAAATTACATTGCATTCACCTCTCTGACTTTCCTCCCGCTCTCAGACTCTCCTGTCGCTCTCGTACTCTCCTTTTACACTGCACTCATCACTCGGACTCTCTTCCCGCTGTCGGACTCTCCAGTCACACAGCGCTCACCTCTCGCACTCTCCTCCCGCTCTCGGACTCTCCTTTTACACTGCTTTCACCTCTCGCACTCTCATCCCGCTCTCGGATTCTCCTTTTATACGGCGGTCACCTCTCCGACTCTCCTTTTACACTGCGCTCACCTCTCGGACTCATCTCCCGTTCTCCGACTCTCCTTTTACACTGTGCTCATCTCTTGGACTCTTTTCCGGCTCTCGGACTCTCCTTTTACACTGCACTCAACTCTCGTACGCTCCTTTTGCACTGCGCTCACCTCTCGGACTCCCCTCTCGCACTTGGACTCTCCTTTTACACTGCGCTCACCTCTCGGACTCATCTCCCGCTCCCCGACTCTCCTTTTACACTGTGCTCACCTCTCGGACTCTCTTCCCGCTCTCGGGCTCCCCTCTCGTTCTCGGACTCTCCTTTTACACTGCGCTCACCTCTCTGACGCTCTTCCCGCTCTCGGACTCCCCTCTCGCTTTCGGACTCTCCTTTTACACTGTATTCACCTCTCGGACTCTGCTCCCACTCTCGGACTGGCACAATAAGAGAACCTCTGGGGAAGAGTGATCATAATATGATACGAATGCTGTAGAAGAGAGTTAGACGGTCGGAGCGATCACTCCCAAGAGTCGCCTCTAGCTTGGACATGTAGATGGTCCCATTGGTTGGACCCAGAAGCAGATCTACGAGGAGGTCCTTCGACTTGACCGTTCCCCTCCTCACAGGGTGGCTAAAGAGCGAGGGACTGAAGAGCAGACAGAATTTGAGGAGCAGCCCCTTTAAATTACTGGAAGAGGGGCTGCAAACCCTCGCATTCTGCAGAGAAGTGAAATACGGACTCCTCAAGGCTGCAGAAATTACAGGCGGCCTGAGAAACTATGCAATGGCTCAAAAGCCGGTTTGTCGGGACTGCTCCAGGCAACACTCTCCACCCGAGATCGCCAATGCGGCAGGGGATTTCTCCAGCGTAGAGATTCATCCATTGGTGTCCCCCCTTCGACGGAAGCCAAGGACGTCCCTGAATCTGGTTACCTTACCAGCCAGAGCCCTCTACTCGGTCAGTCACGTGTTACCAAAGCCGACACCGCAGAGGTGCCGATTCCTGAGCAACGGTTCCCGTAGGATGGCCGCCACTCCTGATGGGGGAGAGTTCCGGCTAGAGGCAACCATATACCAGACCCTGATCAGATACTGGTAAAAATCAGGCAGCTCCAGCAACGTAACAAACAGGAGCTGCTTGTCATAATTCAGGCCGTGCATCTCGTGGAGAGATACATCGCCAGCACACACCATCTAGGGTGATCCTCAACGTACATTTAGAAAAGACAGGCAGAATGGAAAAGGAGGCTGTGTAGCCCTAATAATAAATGATAACATAAGGACAATGGTGAAAGGGTCTTGGCTCGGAAGATCAGGAAGTAATATCAATATGGATGGAAATTTGAAATAACAAGTGCAGAAAACACTGGTGGGAGTAATTTATTGGCCCCCTGATAGTAGCAATACCGTTAGACAGAGTATTAATCATGAAATAATAGGAGATTGTCACAAAAGAAATACAGTCATCATGGGGATTTTAATCTTCATATGGACTGGGCAAATCAAATTGGCAAAGAGAGTTTGGAGGACAAGTTCATGGAATGTATTCGAGGCAGTTTCCTAGAGCAATGCGCCATGGAACCAACCAGGGAACAAGCTATTTCAGATCTTGTATTATGTAATGAGATAAGTTTAATTTGTAATTGCACAGTAAAAGAACCTCTGGGCAAGAGTGTTCATAATATGATAGAATTTCACATTGATTTTGAAAGTAACATGCTTAAGTCAGAAACTAGAGTTTTAAACTTGAATAAAGCCAATTACATAGGAATGGGGGGCGAGTTATCAAAGGTAGATTTGGAAATGAAATTAAAATGTTTGACATTGGAAAAGCAATGGCAAACATTTAAAGAAATATTTAAATGTTCTCAACAAATATTGATTCTATTGAAAAAATATAAACGCCACGGGAAAAGGGACCCACCCATGACTAACTAAAGAAGTTAAAGAGAGTATTAGATTGAAAGAAGAGGCTTATAATGTTGCCAAGAAGAGTAATAAGTCTGGGGTTTTGGAAAGGTTTAGAAACAGACAAAGGGTGAAAATAGAATATGAAAGTAAACTAGCAAGAAATATAAAAACGGATTGTAAGAGCTTCTAAGTAAAAAAGGAACAGATTAGCAAAAGTTAAATTGTGTTGTTTAGATTCTGAGACAGGAGAAATAATAATGGGGAATCAGGAAATAGCAGATGCGTTAAACAAATATTTTGTGTCTGTCTTCACAGTGCAAGACACAAAACGCATACCAAAAATAGTAGGGAACCAAGGGGTAGATGAGAGTGAGGAACTTAAAACAATTAATATCACCAGTGGAAAAAGTACTGAACAAACTAATGTGACTAAAAGCCGATAAATCCCCTTGACCCGATGGCCTACATCCCCGAGTTCTAAAAGAGATGGCTGCAGAGATGGTGAATTCATTGGTTATGAACTTCCAAATTCTCTAGATTCTGGAACGATCCCAGTAGACTGGAAGGTAGCAAATGTTACCCCGCTATTCAAGAAGGGAGGGAGAGAGAAAACAGGGAACTGCAGGCCAATTAGCTTGACATCGGTCATCGGGAAAATACTGGAATCCATTATTAAGGAAGTGGTAACAAGGCACTGAGCAAATCATAATATGATTAGGTGGAGTCAACATGGTTTTATGAAAGGCAAATCGTGTTTGACAAATTTATTTCAGTGTTTTGTGGATGTAACCAGCAGGGTAGATAAGGGAGAACCAGTGGATGTTGTATATTTGGAAAAACAGAGAGTAGATGCTGAAAACAGACAGTAAGGATGAACAGGTCGTTCGCAGGTTCAGTGATGGTGCCTCAGCTATTTACAATCTATATTAATGACTTAGAAGAAGGGTCCCAGTCTAATGTATCCAAGTTTGCTGACGATACTAGGCTAGGTTGAAAAGTAATCTGTGAGGAGGACACAAAGAGTCTGAAAAGAGATATAGACAGGTTAAGTCAGTGGGCAAGAAGGTGCAAGATGTAGTATAATGTGGGGAAATGTGAAGTTATTCACTTTGGTAGGAAGAATAGGAAAACAGAATGTTGTTTAAACGGTGAGAAACTATTAAATGTTGATGTTCAGAGGTATTTGGGTATACAAGAAACACAAAAAGTTAGTATGCAGGTACAGCAGGCAATTAGGAAAGAAAATGGCATGTTGGCCTTTATTGTAAGGGTGTTGCAGTATAAGAGTAAGGAAGTCTTACTGCAGTTGTACACGGATTCAGTGAGGCCTGGAGCACTGCGTACACTTTTCGTCTCCTTATCTAAGGAAGGATATGCTTACCTTGGAGTCGATGCAACGAAGGTTCACAAGATGAATTCCTGGTATGAAATGGTTGTCCTATGAAGAGACGTTTAGTAGAATGTGCCAAAACTCTCTGGAGTTTAGAACAATGAGAGGTGATCTCATTGAAAAAGAAAAGATTCTGAGGGGGCTTGACAGAGTAGATGCTGATCGATTCTTTTCCCTGGCTAGAGAGTCTGGAACTAAGGGGCATAGTCGCACGATAAGGGGTCGGCCATTCAAAACTGAACTGAGGAGGAATTTCTTCACGCGGAGTGTTGTGAATCTTTGGAATTCTCTACCTCAGAGGGGTGTGGATGCTGCATCATTGAATACATTCAAGCCTCAGATAGATAGATTTTTGGACTCCAGGGGAATCAAGGGATATCGGGATCGGGCAGGTAAGTAGTTGAGGCCGAAGATCATCCATGATCTGATTGAATATCGGAGCAGGCTGGAGGGTCCGTATGGTCTACTCCTGTCCCATTCCTTATGTTCTTATGTTCTTATATACTGAGTTGGATTGAGAACTGGCTGGAAGGAGGAAGGCAGGAAATATTTATGGATGGAATTGGATCCATTTGGAGACCTGTCACCAGTGTTGTCCCAGAGGGATCGGGGTTAGGACCATTGCTCGTTACTATTTTTAATAATGATCTAGATGTTGGTGTTGAGTGCAAGATCTGCAAATTTGCAGATGATACTAAAATCTTTGCGAGTATCAGAACGGTAGACTGCTTCAGGCGATCTTGATTGGGCAAATGATGTTTAACTTATAAAAGTGTAGTGTAATGCATGTGGGCAAGATGAATGCTGAACATAAATACACTCTTCAGGGATTACCATTAAGGTAGGCGGCGAAAGAAATCGATCTGGGCGTTTTAGTGCGTAGATATCTAAAGTTTCATGAGCAATACTATGAAGTGATAATCGTGTTGCTGTGCATTTATGGAACATAAGAACATACGTGCATAAGAACATAGCAACAGGAGTAGGCCATTCAGCCCATCGAGCCTATTCCGCTTTCAATTCGACCATGGCTGATCTGTATCATAACTTCATGTACCCACCATGTTTCTGTACTGTTCCATATCTCACTGTCAAATTATTCCAGAGATCCACCATTCTCTGGTGCCGGATCCCAACTCGCACCAATTCCCGTTCACCCTCCTCCCCTGTGCTCACTGACCTATATTGGCTCCCGGTCCAGGAACGCCTCACTTTTAAAATTGTCATCCTTGTTTTCAAACCCCTCCAGGGCCTCGCCCCCTCCCTATCTCTATAACGTCCTCCAGCCCTACAACGATCCGATATCTCTGCGCCCCTCCAGTTCTTGCCTCTTGCACATCCACGATTTTAATCGCTCCACCATTGGCGGCCGTGCCTTCAGCTGCCGAAGCCCTAATCTCTGGAATTCCCTCTCTAAACCTTTCCGATTCTCTACCTCTCCTCATTTAATACACTCCTTAAAACATACCTCGTTGACCAAGCTTTTGGTCACCTGTCCTAAGATCTCATTATGGGGCTCGGTGTCAAGTTTTGTTTGATAATCGCTCCTGTGAAGCCTTGGACGTTTTACTACTTTATAGAAATACAGCTTGTTGTTGTTGTTATTGTTGTTCTGAAACCGTTAATACCGTTGCCTATCAAAAATCTATCAATCCCAGCTTTGAAATTTTCAATTGGCCCCCAGCTACAACAGCGTTTTCATGATGAGCTGAAATTGATGACCTCTTGTCACTGATTCTCGAAACCAGAAGATAAACACATTATCTATTACTCTATCACTGATCCTCGCAACCAGAAGATACAATAATTCTCTATTACTCTATCACTGCTCCTCGCAACCAGAGGATACATTAAATCTTTATTACTCTATCACTGATCCCCACAAACAGAGGATACAGAAATTCTCTATTACTGTATCATTGTTCCTCACTACCAGCGGATACAGTAATTATCTATTACTCCATCACTGATCCTCACAACCAGTGGATACAGTAATTGTCTATTAATCTATCATTGATCCTCAAAACCAGCGAATACAGTAATTCTCTATTATTCTATCACTGATCCCCACAACCAGAGGATACGGTAATTCTTTATTACTCTATCACTGATCCCCACAACCAGAGGATACAGAAATTCTCTATTATTCTATCACTGTTCCTCACTACCAGCGGATTCAGTAATTATCTTTTACTCCATCACTGATCCTCACAACCAGTGGATAAAGTAATTGTCTATTAATCTATCATTGATCCTCAAAACCAGCGAATACAGTAATTCTCTATTATTCTATCACTGATCTCCACAACCAGAGGATACAGTAATTCTCTATTACTGTATCACTGATCCTCACACCCAGAGGATACAGTAATTCTCTATTATTCTATCACTGATCCTCACACCCAGAGGATACAGTAATTCTCTATTATTCTATCACTGATCCTCACACCCAGAGGATACAGAAATTCTCTATTACTCTATCACTGATCCTCACAACCAGAGGATGCAGTAATTCTCTATTACTCGATCGCTGATCCTCAGAACCAGCGAATAAATTAATTCTCTATTACTCTATCACTGATCCTTACAACCAGAGGATACAGTAATTCTCAATTACTCTATCACTGATCCAAAGACCCAGAGGATACAGTAATTCTCTATTACTCTATCACTGATCCTCACACCCAGAGGATACAGTAATTCTCTATTACTCTATCACTGATCCTAACACCCAGAGGATACAGTAATTCTCTATTACTCTATCACTGATCCTCACACACAGAGGATACAGTAATTCTCTATTACTCAATCACTGATCCTCGCACCCAGAGGATACAGTAATTCTCTATTACTCTATCACTGATCCTCACAACCAGCGAATACAGTAATTCTCTATTACTCTATCACTGATCCTCACAACTAGCGGATACAGTAATTCTCTATTACTCTATCAACGATCCTCACAACAAGAGGATACAGTAATTCTCTATTACTCTATCACTCATCCTCACACCCAGAGGATAGAGTAATTCTCTATTACTGTATCACTGATCATCATACCCAGAGGATGCAGTAATTCTCTATTACTCTATCACTGTTCCTCACATGATGTGGAGATGCCAGTGATGGACTGGGGTGTACAAATGCAAGGAATCTTACAACACCAGGTTATAGTCCAACAGTTTTATTTTAAAATCACAAACTTTCGGAGGCTTTCTCCTTCGTCAGGTGAGTGTCGATTATCTATGTGTAATTATCTATTACTCTATCACTGATCCTCCCAACCAGAGGATACAGACATCCTCTATTACTCTATCATAACCCTTCATAATTTAAAATTTATGTACCCTATTCTCTGTTCTTGCGGAAATAATTCCTGTGTTTCAAATCTTTCCAACTAAGTTTGCCTTCCCTGGCCTCATTCGAATGATTCTGTACTGTTGGCTATGTGGCTTTCATATTATTTCTGTTAAGGGGCACCGAAACTGTACACAATATTCTGTAAAAACCGACTTTAATCAAAGTGAATAACAAATAAATCTTCATTCTAGTCACCAGCCCCAGAGAACAGTAAAACGGGTTATAATCAAAGTAGAATGTAGATGTCTGAAGGAATGGCCACCAATAATAATAAATACGTACACTTATTTAGAGCCTTTAGCATAGGTAAATATTCTAATGCAATGTACTACGGTATAACCAGAGAAAAATGGACCCCCCGCCAAAGAAGTTAATACTAGGAGGGATGACAAAAGATTGAAGCAAGAGATGGGTTTCATGGAAGGCCTGATAGAAGGAAAGAACTTGCATTTATTAAGCGCCTTTCAAGACCATAGGACGCTCCAAAACGCTTTACAGTCAATGAAATTCATGTTGAAGTGTGGTTACTTTGGTAATGTAGGAAAGGCGAAGCAAGCTTCCCCAAAATGCACTTAGATAAATGACCAGAAAATCGATTTACCTAACATTGGTTGAGGGATAAATATTGGTAAGGACACCGCGGAGAACACCCCAGCTCGTTTTCAAGCAGTGCCGTGGGATCTGTTACCTCTACCTGAGAGGGCAGATGGCCCCACGATTTAACTTGTCATCCGAAAGCCAGAAACTCCGACAGCACAGTGCTCCCTCAGTACTGACTCTTCTACAGTACTTCGCTCCCTCAGTACTGCACTGCAGTTCCAGCCTGGATTATGTGTTCAAGTCTCTGGAGTTGGACTTGAATACACAACGTTTTAACCCAGAAGCGAGACTTGCTACCAATGAGCCATGGCTTACACCTGCAAGGGGAAGAGGGTGATAGAGGGGTTTAGGGAGAGCATTCTGGAGTGTGGATATGGGTGAAGGAAAGGCTGTCAAAAGTCGGCTAAATGGACGGCGGATTTACAAGCGGCCAGAGGCGGAGGAGCAAAGTGTTTGGCAGGGTCTCTAGGGCTGAAGGAGGTTACAGAGTGTGAGGCCCTGATGGCGTTAAGTGTAAGAAAGAACAGAAATTAAGTACAGACTCGAATACAATGCAGGTCAATAAGAACTTGGGCGATTGGTAAGCAAATCACCAACCAAAAAGCCAGGGTTGTGGCTGGAATCCGTGGCAAGGATATGGAGATTTTGGTGCCAAAGATCATGACATCCGAATTTTTAGCTGGAGGAAATTGTGCCTCAACTCAAACAGAATGTGGGTCTGACGACACAAAGACGGGGTAGGAGAAGGACAAAGGGAAGCTTATGTCAGACACCGAGAGCTCAATACTGCAGAAAGCCTAGAGGAGTATAGAAAGTGCAGGGGTGAAATTAAAAACGAAATTATGAAAGCAAAGAGAGGGCATGAAAAGATATTGACAAGGAAAATTCAAAGATGTGTTATAAATACATAAAGAGCAAGAGAATAACTAAGGAAAAAGTAGGGCCTGTTGGAGACCAAATAGATAACCTGTGTGTGGAGGCGGAAGACGTGGGTATGGTTCTTAATGAACGCTTTGTGTCTGTCTTGAAAAAGAGGGGGATGATGCAGATATTATTGTTATGGAGGGGGAGAATGAAATATTGGATGGGATAAACATAGTGAGAGAGGAAGTATTCGGGGATTTAGCATCTTTGAAAGTAAATAAATCGGCAGGACCAGATGAAATGTGTCCCAGGCTGTTAGGTGAAGCAAGGGAGGAAATAGCAGAGACTCTAACCATCGTTTTCCAATCCTCTTTGGCTACAGGCATGGTGCTGGAGGACTGGAGGTCTATTGTTCAAAAAAGGGAGAAAGGGATAGACCGAGTAATTCGAGGAGAGTCAATCTAACCTCGGTGGTGGGCAAATTATTGTTATAATTTCTGAGGGACAGTATTAATCGTCATTCAGAAAGGTACGGATTAATCAAGGACAGTTATCATGAATTTGCGAAGGGAAGGTCGTGTATGACTAACCTGACTGAATTTTTTGAGGATGAAACAAGGAGGGTCGATGAGGGTAACGAGCTGATGTATTCCACATGGATTTTAACAAGGCTTTTGACAAGATCCCACAAGGCAGACTGGTCAGAAAAGTAAAAGCCCATGGAATCCAAGGGAAAGTGGAAAGTTGGATCTAAAAATTGCTCAGTGGCAGGAAGCAGAAGGTCATGGTCGACGGGTGTATTTGTGACTGGAAGGTTGTTTCCAGTGGGGTTCCACAGTGCTCAGTACCAGTCTCATTGCTTTTTGTAGTATTTATCAATGATTATACTAAAATATATAGGGATAATTAAGAAGATTGCAGATGATATAAAAGTTGGCCGTGTGGTTGATAGTAAGCAAGAAAGCTTTAGACTGCAGCGAGACAGCAAAGGACTGGACAGGTGGGCAGAAAAGTGGCAAATGCAATTAAATCCGGAGAAGTGTGAGGTAATACATTTGGCAACGGCAAAAAAGACAAGGGAATACACAATAAATGGGAGGATACTGAGAGGTGTAGGGAAACAAAGGGTCCTTGGAGTGCATGTCTGGAGGTAGCAGGACAGGTAGATAAGGTGGTTAAGAAGGCATACGGGATGCTTTCCTTTATTAGCCGAGGCATAGAACATAAGAGCAGGGAGATTTTGCGAGAACTGGATAAAACACGAGTTAGGCCACAGCTAGAGTACTGCATACAGTTCTGGTCACAACATCACAGGAGAAATGTGATTTCACTAGAGAGGGTACAGAGGAGATTTATGAGGATGTTGCTAGGACTGGAGAATTTTAGCGATGAGGAAAGATTGGATAGGCTGGAGTTGTTTTCTTTGGAACAGAGGAGGCTGAGGTGAGACTTAATTGAGGTGCAAAACATTATGAGGGGCCTAGATAGAGTGGATAGGAAGGACCTATTTCCCATAGCAGGGAGGTCAAAAACCAGGGAGCATAGATTTAAAGTAATTGGTGGAAGTATTAGAGGGGAGCTGTGGGGATATATTTTTACTAAGAGGGTGGTGGGGGTCTGGAGCTAATTGCCTGAAGGGTGGTGGAGGAAAAAAACCCTCAACTCATTTAAGAAGTACTTGGATATGCACTTGAAGTGGCATAACCTACAAGGCTACAGAGCAAGAGCTGGAAAGTGGAATTAACCAGGATGTTTCTTTTTCAGCCGGCACAAATACGATGGGCCGAATGGCTTCCTTCTGTGCTGTAAATGGCAATGATTCCATGAATGCATTGGAAGGGTCAAGAGAGGCGGTAGTTTTGTCAGCGTAGATGTGGAAGCTGGTCCATGTCTGTGGACAATGTCACCAAAGGGCAGCATGTAGATGAGGAAGAGGAGGGAGCCAAGGATTGAACCTTTGAAGACATCAGAGGTAACGGTGATCGGGTGGGAAGAGAAGTTTCTCCTGGCTATGATCAGATAGGTGGGTGGAACCAAGCGAGGGTAGTCCCGCCAAAAGATGCCAGTGAACGATGAATGAGGGGGTCACCGGTGGGTTTGCTGTAGGTATGGAGATGGGGAGGGGTGGGCCAAGGAGAGATTTAAACCCAAGAATGACAATTATAAAT
The DNA here is from genome assembly GCF_035084215.1 of Heptranchias perlo. Classification (NCBI taxonomy): domain Eukaryota; kingdom Metazoa; phylum Chordata; class Chondrichthyes; order Hexanchiformes; family Hexanchidae; genus Heptranchias; species Heptranchias perlo. The sequence goes on from NC_090363.1 coordinate 17,782,370, forward strand.
TTAAGTGATTATGGAACTGGGAGTCTGTGAGGCCGAGCTGGTGTTGGTTGGACAAGGACAACAGAGTTTTTGACGAGCTCACGTTTATGGGGGGTGGAGGTTGAGTGGTCGACCAGGCCGCAGGATTGGAGTCTGGAGGATCAGAGATATTGATGAGGTTTTCAATGAAAATGGGCTGAGGTAGGAATGGAGGTGGCGAGGGAATCACGGGGACTTCGTGATGGAGGTCAAATCGGGCCATGAGCTCAGCTCAGTGTTACACGGGACCAATTTTACTAGAGCCGGTAACCAATGTGGAACAAACAGTTAAACATCTGCAGTAAAATATCGGAGAGAGGAATGTCAATGGGGCACGTTCAATGTCTGTCCCCTAATATCACCGAAAGTCATTTCTAGGCTGCAATCCTCAACCTGCCCTTCAACTGTCCTCGTGTTAGAGACTCATGTTCATATTTTAACAGGAAACTGAAGGAACAGAGTGAAACGGGTCTGCTTGTGTCCCTGGATTAAGTCTACACTGCGGAGCAATCGGTATTAATTATATGGAAACTGTAAATAAAGCAGTTCATTCTTGTTGGATCAGTCCTGTATGAGCACAGCTTTTAACTTTATTCCTGAGACAGGTCTGATTGTGATAATGTCCTGGATTTATGATGTTTGTGTTATATCCATCACATTATTTACATCGGAGTTAAAACTGCTGATGTAATCTGTTTGTTCAAGTGACTGTAGTTAATAGCAATGATCAGGAGTATAACGTGTCAGTGGAGACTTATCCCCTGCATAAATCGGGGCGCATTGGAATGGATCAGCTCAGAGTGCCTGGCGGATCTATAGTTTCCGGACTAACAGAAGTCACTGCTTCTTACAGAAATGCATTATTCAGTAATAGTTCAGTTACAACGCATTTATTATCCAGTTCTTGCAGCTGTTGGAGTTCCAGGTAAATCATTGTCTCATCTGTTAATGGTGCAAATCGATGTTGCTGTAGTTGGCAAATTATGTTTTCTTCTGGCATGTTTACACAGTTGCCTAACCTGTTCTATCGGTTGAAAGATGGAATAAGTTAAGTCACTGTTCTTTCGATCATGTAGTAGCTGCATTATATCTATAATGTTCTCTGTGAGCATCCGACGCTGTTATTGTTACTGGATTATTCTCTGTACTAAATGTATTGTTGAATAATGGAATCTCTTTAACTTCTAAACGTTCGGTCTTGTAGCAATTGCACCATATAGAATCATAGGGTGGTTAAAGCACAGAAGCAGTCCGTTCGGTCCATCGAGCCCGTGCCGGCTCTATGTTCGAGCAATCCAGTTAATGTCATTCTACCGCTCTTTGCCCGTACACTGCAAGATTTTTTTCCCTTCAAGTATTAACCAATTCCTTTTTGAAAGCCACGATTGAATCTGCCTCCAGCAACTTTTCAGGCAGCGCTTTCCAGATCAAAACTACTCGATGCATAAAAACGTTTTTCCTTTTGTTGGCTTGGGTTCTTCTGAAAATCACCTGAAATCTGTGCCCTCTGGTTCTCGACGCTTCCACCAATGGGAACAGTGTCTCTTTATTTATTATATATAATCCTTCATGATTCTGAACACTTCTATCAAATCTCATCTTAACCATCTCTGCTCTAAACAGGAGAATCCCAGCTTCCCCAGTCTAGCCACGTAACTGAATTCCCTAATCCCTGGAGCCATTCCAGTAGTTTTGTCAGCACCCTCTCTTTGGCCTTCACGTCCTTCCTAAATTGCGGTGCCCAGAATTGGACACAGTAGTCCAGCTGTGGCCGAACCTATGTTTTATTAAGGTTCAACATAACTTATTTGCTTTTGTGCACTATGCCACTGTTTATAAAGCTCAGGCTCCTGTATGATTTTAATCACTTTCTCAACCAGTCCTGCCACCTTCAAAGATTTGTGGCCATATACCCCAGGTCGCTCTGTTCCTGTTCCCATTTAGAATTACAACATTTAGTTTATATCGCCTCTCCTCATTCTTCCAGCCAAAATGTATCAATGACATTGTTACTGGATTATTAGCTGTACGGAATGTGCTGGAATCAGGTGTCTGCGGTAAGAGCTGTTATCGGACTATTAGGAGCTGTTAACAGTTTCATGTTGTGGAACTAACCTGTCCTGGAATATTTTTTCATCAATGTGTTTTCAGTGATTGATAATGAATCAGCTCACAGTCTCACTGAAATGTACCCCCTCACCAAATCCATGCTTCAGTTAACTGAGATTTCGAAGCATTAATTGGTTGCACAATATTTCAACGTATTTATTGGTTATCACTGTTATGAAATATTATTCCATTCTGTGTGTATCTGATGGCTTTTCAGATGTCTGGCTACTGAACTGAGTTTGCTGCTGACTCTTTCACATGTCATTCCCAGCTTCACTGTGGATGAATTCACTGAACGCCAGTGGACTTCATTGTAAAATGAAATATTTTGATGTTATTTTGTATCAGCTTGCACTGTATCTGTTGGAATCAGGAGCCCTTCTCTTTATTTGTAGACTATAAGTATGATGTTGGGGTTTTTACTTCATAATTACAGGAGAAGGATGAGACCGGGAAATTAATGGTGGGAAACATGGAGATGGCAAAAATGCTGAACAAATATTTTGTTTCAGTCTTTACAGTAGAGGACACTAAGAATATCCCAACACTGGACAAACAGGGGACTCTCGGGGGGGAGGAGCTAAATACGATTAAAATCACTCAGGAGATGGTACTCAGTAAAATAATGGGACTCAAGGCGGATAAATCCCCTGGACCCGATGGCTTCCATCCTAGGGTCTTGAGGGAAGTGGCAGTAGGGATTGTGGATGCTTTGGTGATAGTTTTCCAAAATTCCCTGGACTCAGGAGAGGTCCCGGCAGATTGGAAAACTGCTAATGTAACACCGTTATTTAAAAAGGGTAGTAGGCAGAAGGCTGGAAATTATAGGCCAGTTAGCTTAACATCGGTGGTGGGTAAAATTTTGGAGTCTATTATTAAGGAGACAGTAACGGAACATTTAGATAAGCATAATTTAATAGGACAAAGTCAGCATGGCTTTATGAAGGGGAAGTCATGTCTGACAAATTTGCTTGAGTTCTTCGAGGATATAACGTATAGGGTGGATAAAGGGGAACCAGTGGACGTAGTGTATTTAGACTTCCAGAAGGCATTCGACAAGGTGCCACATAAAAGATTATTACTTAAGATAAAAAATCACGGGATTGGGGGTAATATTCTGGCATGGGTGGAGGATTGGTTATCGAACAGGAAGCAGAGAGTTGGGATAAATGGTTCATTTTCGGACTGGCAACCAGTAACCAGTGGTGTTCCACAGGGGTCGGTGCTGGGTCCCCAACTCTTTACAATCTATATTAACGATTTGGAGGAGGGGACCGAGTGCAACATATCAAAATTTGCAGATGATACAAAGATGGGAGGGAAAGTAGAGAGTGAGGAGGACATAAAAAACCTGCAAGGGGATATAGACAGGCTGGGTGAGTGGGCGGAGATTTGGCAGATGCAATATAATATTGGAAAATGTGAGGTTATGCACTTTGGCAGGAAAAATCAGAGAGCAAGTTATTTTCTTAATGGCGAGAGACTGGAAAGTACTGCAGTACAAAGGGATCTGGGGGTCCTCGTGCAAGAAAATCAAAAAGTTGGTATGCAGGTGCAGCAGGTGATCATGAAAGCCAACGGAATGTTGGCTTTTATTGCTAGGGGGATAGAATATAAAAACAAGGATGTATTGCTGCAGTTATATAAGGTATTGGTGAGACCGCACCTGGAATACTGCATACAGTTTTGGTCTCCATACTTAAGAAAAGACATACTTGCTCTCGAGGCAGTACAAAGAAGGTTCACTCGGTTAATCCCGGGGATGAGGGGGCGGACATATGAGGAGAGGTTGAGTAGATTGGGACTCTACTCATTGGAGTTCAGAAGAATGAGAGGCGATCTTATTGAAACATATAAGATTGTGAAGGGGCTTGATCTGGTGGATGCGGTGAGGATGTTCCCAAAGATGGGTGAAACTAGAACTAGGGGGCATAATCTTAGAATAAGGGGCTGCTCTTTCAAAACTGAGATGAGGAGAAACTTCTTCACTCAGAGGGTGGTAGGTCTGTGGAATTTGCTGCCCCAGGAAGCTGTGGAAGCTACATCATTAGATAAATTTAAAACAGAAATAGACAGTTTCCTAGAAGTAAAGGGAATTAGGGGTTATGGGGAGCGGGCAGGAAATTGGACATGAAGCTGAGTTCGGATCGGTCAATGCCCTGTGGGTGGCGGAGAGGGCCCAGGGGCTATGTGGCCGGGTCCTGCTCCGACTTCTTGTGTTCTTTAGATTTGTGGTTGGGATCAGATCAGCCATGATCTTATTGAATGGCGGAGCAGGCTCGAGGGGCCGATTGGCCTACTCCTGCTCCAATTTCTTATGTTCTTATGTTCTTATGTTCTTATCTGTCTGGAAGAGGCATTTGATTCTGTCTATTTCATGATGAGCAGATGATGCGAACAGTGTAGTCGAACAGATGGAGACTTGGACGGCCTGGAGAAAATCAAACTATTCACAGAGGCTTCACTGTTTAAAAAACTGACACTGAGAATAGGATCGGTGAAACACGGGCTGGTGAACAGAATGCAGATGCAGGATGACAGGATTTAATCTGATATGAAAATGGACTTGAGAAAGAGAGTAGAGTGAGTGATAGGGTTACGCAGTGGGAAAGTGAGAGGCTGTGGTGTGAATAATTCATCAGAATGAACTGCTGAAGCTTCCAGTATAATTAAAGATGGAAAATGTGACTTGAAGGTGTTATTATGATGTGGTCAGATTGGGTGAGTTTTTATTGTGGGACTCGCTCCTCATGTTGATATTCCTGACAGGTCCTCAGTCTGTTTAATGAATGTTCCTTGTTTTACAATTGATCTCTAAACATAATTGAAATTTAATTCAAGAATAGAATCAGTAATTTCTTGATCACAATGAATTATTACAGTATTTATGTACTTTAAGCCTTGGTTGAATTTAATAAACAACGAGGTTGATTTAATAAATAATACTTTACAGTTTAATTTTATTAAATGTACAAAGTAAATTGATTGAACACATGTTATGCCCAACACAGGTTCCCTGACAACAATAACCACAGAAATGAACTGTTGAATATATTCTTTGGAGTGTGTTACTGGGACCTATTGATTAGATTTCCTCGAACACTCTGCTGTAGTCTCTCCATGTGAATTCCAGCCTCTCCTCCAGCTGCATTGAATCCTCTGTCTCCTCATCCGTTGCTTCCGTTGATCCGCTTTCCCAAATCATCTGCTCCTGACTCCCTTCCAGCTCCTACATGTCCATTTCCTTGTCTCCCTCCCAATCTCACTCAGTGGCTCGGTCTCCAGCTGTCATTCCCGATTGGTGCCAGCTCCTGTCAACTCACTTAACCCGGAGCAACAAACCAGCTCCACCCACCCCATCCCCCGTCCCCTCACCTTCCCGACATTTCGCTCTCTTTCCCGTCCATCTGAAGCCCAAATTTGGTTTCAATTTGTTGGATTCCTGCTCGGTAAAACCCTTTGTCCCTCCCCACTGACACTGCGCCCTCGCTCAGCCCTTCCAATAGATCCGGTGATCACTTGATTCATTTACGGTACCGACTTCCCAATTCATTTTTGAACATTGCGTTTTAAAATATCTCTGTTGCCGAAAGCACTGCACAGGTCAATCAATAAGTTTCCATCGTTCGTTCAACGCCGAAAATTTCACCCCAGATCATCTCAAACTCTGCTTTGGCTCCAGGTCTGATCGGTAATTTCTCTGCTTCCTTTTCTCTCTCTTACAGTAAACTTGGTGGCGATTGTGATCCTGTCCCGAGGAAAGTGCGGTCTCTCCAATTGTATCAGTGGCTACCTGGTGGGGATGGCAGTGTCCGATCTCATGGTCGTTGTCTCTGATCCCATATTGGGATGGATTAATACGATTTATTTCCCAAGTTCATTCCTGAATATTACTGCCGTGTGCAGTTTTATTATCTTTTTGAGTAATGCAACAGTGGTGGTTTCTGTCTGGCTCACAGTCGCTTTGATCGATTTGTGGCCATTTGTTGTGAGAAGCTGAAAACAAACTATTGCGACGAGAAAACAGCGACTGTGGTTTTGGGAACGGTGAGTGTGCTGGGCTGTTTAGAGAGTCTCCCCTGGTACTTTACACTTGAATCTCAAAATACAATTGATAATGTTCCCTGGGGTTGTAAGAGTAAATGGAGTTTCTTTGCCTCCCCCGCATGGGCCGCGTTTGACATGTTTCATCTCATTTTAACCCCTTGTGTCCCCTTCTTTCTTATTTTGCTTCTCAATGTTCTGACGGTCAGGCGTATTTTAGTGTCCAGTCGAGTCCGCAGGGGACTCCGGAGCCGCAGCGATGGAAGTAATAACAAGGACCCAGAGATAGAGAATCGAAAGAAATCCATCGTTTTACTCTTCAGTATATCGGGCAGTTTTATACTGTTATGGGTGACTCTTGCCATATATAATGTTTATGCGCGAATTACAGACGTTCAGTCTTATTACTCCTATTCTGACCCTCGTTATATCACAGAACATACAGGAAGAATGCTGCAGCTTCTCAGTACCTGCACAAACACATGTATTTATGTCCTGACACAGACTAAATATAGAGAGCAGCTGAAGAACGCGGTGACATACCCATTCAATCTAATTGTTAAATTGATGAAATCGTAGAAAGATCTGAAAGGTTTCAAGCACTTGATATCAATCCCATTTCATTCTCCATCCCCTCCAATTCCCATGGAACGGAAGTACAATTTATATTAGCAGCACAGAGCCATAAAATGATAATAAATCGGATTTTGATATTTCATTTTATTGATAATCTGACCTATTGAGGCAGGATGTTCTCTGCAGACGACACATGAATTGTTGCTCAAAAAAGACGGCACTGAATAGCTCAGTTGGACTTCAATTAAATGGTTGGACTGTAAAATGGGGAAAAATGACAATCAAAGTAGCTGCCGTGGGCCTGATCAGAATGGGAGCACTGTACATAATGGGGGGAGAGAGAGAGAGTCAGGGAGAGAGAGAGTGACAGAGAGAGACAAACACACATTCACGGACAAAGGGAGAGAGACAGAAAGGGAGTTATACAGACAGTCAGTCAGAGGAAGAAAGAGACAAATATGCAGAGGGAAAGGGAGAGAGAGAGAATTCAGAGGGAGAGCGAGAGAGAGAGAGAGAGACAGAAAATGGGAGAGAAGGAGCCAGTCATAGAGGGAGACAGGGAGAGAGAGACAGAGAGAGGCAGAGTGAGAGTGAGAGAGAGAGAGAGCGAGAGGAGGAGGCAGACAGAGAGAGAGAGAAGGAGACACGGAGAGAGACAGAGAGAGAGAGAGAGACACACACGGACAGAGAATGAGAGACTGACAGACAGATAGGTAGACAGAGAGATGGATAGAGAGAGACAGAGAGGCAAAGGGAGAGAGGGAGAAACAGAGGGACGGAAAAAGAGAGACAGAGGGAGAGATAGAGAGAGACAGAGAGTGGGGGTGAGAGAGAGACAGACGGATAGATAGACTAACAGAGGGAGAGGGTGAGACAGACAAAGGGAGAGAGTGAGACAGACAGACTGAGGGAGAGAGAAAGAGAAACGGACAGAGAAAGAGACAGAGAAACACACAGACAGAGGGAGATACAAAGAGACGGAGATAGAGACGCAGACAGACAGATAGTCGGACAGATAGAGGGGAGAGAGAAACAGACAGATAGTGGTAGAGATAGAGAGAGAGACAGAACGAGAGAGAGAGACAAACAGAGGGAGAGAAAGACAATCAGAGGGAGAGAACACACAGACAAACGAAGAGAGAGAAACTGGGTGGGGTGATGGTGAGACAGAGACGGAGAGAGCCAGACAGACAAAGGGTGAAAGAGAGAGAGAGAGGGAGAGGGAGAGTGAGAGACACACACAGAGGTGGAGAGAAAGATTGGGAGAGAGAAACAGACATGCACACTTACAGAGAGAAAGGACAGTAAATACAGCGAGAAAGAGACTGTAAAAAGGAAAAGATTAGCAAAAGCTCCCCTAGAGGCCGAGACAGGAGAAAGTATAATGGGCAATCCGGAAATGGCAGATGCGTTAAACAAATATTTTGCATCTGCTTTCACGGTAGAAGACAAAAAAAGCATACCACAAATAGTGTGGAATCAAGAGGTTAATGAGACTGAGGAATTTAAAGTAATTCATCTCAGTAGAGAAAAAGTACTTGAGAGACTAATGGGTCTAAAAGCCGATAAATCCACTGGACCTGGGGGCCTACATCCTAGTGTTCGAAAAGAGATGGCTGCAGAGGTAGTGGATGCGTTGGTTATGATCTTCCAACATTCCCCAGGTTCTAAATCGGACCCAGCAGAGTGGAAGGCAGCAAACGTAACCCCGTTATTCAAGAAAGGAGGGAGAGAGAAAACAGAGAACTACAGACGAGTTAGCCTGACATCAGTCGTCGGGAAAATGTTGGAATTCATTATTCAGGAAGTTGTAACAGGGCACGTACAAAATCATAATATGATTAGGCACAGTCACATGCTTTTATGAAAGTGAAATCGTGTTTGACAAATTTATTCGAGTTTTTTGAGGATGTATCTAGTAGGATAGATAAAGGGGAACCAGTGGATGTAGTACATTTGGATTTTCAAAAGGTTTTCGATAAGGTTCCACATAAAAGGTTGTTACAGAAGATAAGAGCTCATGGGGTTGAGGGCAACATATTAACAAGGATAGAGGATTGGTTAACGGACAGAAAGCAGAGATTAGGGATAAATGGTTCATTTTCAGATTGGTATGTTGTATCTAGTGGGGTACAGCAAGGATTGGTGTTTGGGCCTGAGCTATTTACAATCTATGTTAATGACTTAGCTGAAGGGAGCGAGTGTCATGTATCCAAGTTGGCTGACGATACAAATCTCGGAAGGAAAGTCAGCTGTGGGAGGACACAAAGAGTCTGCAAAGGAATATAGACAAGTTAAGTGAGTGGGCAAGAAGGTGGCAGATGGAATACAATGTGGGGAAATGTGAGGTTATTCACTTTGTTAGGAAGAATAGAAAAACAGTTTTTTTTTAAATGGTGAGAAAATATTAAATGTTGGTGTCGAGAGAGACTTGGGTGAACTGGTACAAGAAGCACAAAAAAGTTAGCATGCAGGTACAGCAGGCAATTAGGAAAGCAAATGGCATCTTGACCTTGATGCAAGCAGGTCGGAGTACAAGATTAAGGAAGTCTTACTAGAATTGTACAGGGCTTTGTTGAGACCACACCTGGAGAACTGAGTACAGTTTTGGTCTCCTTATCTAAGGAAGGATATACTTGCATTAGAGGCGGTGCAACGAAGGTTCACTAAATTAATTCCTGGGATAAGAAGGTTGTCCTATGAGGCGAGATTGATTATAATGGGCCTGTATTCTCTGGAGTTTAGAAGGATGAGAGGTGATCTCATTGAAACATAAAAGATTCTGAGGGAGCTTGACAGTGTAAATGCTGAGAGATTATTTCCCCTGACTGGAGAGTCTAGAACTACAGGGTATAGTCGCAGGATAAGGGGCCTGCCATTTAAATCTAAGATGAGAAGGAATTTCTTCACTCAGAGGAGTGTGAATCTTTGGAACTCTCTACCCCAGAGAACTGTGGATGCTCAGTCCTATACTCAAGGCGGAAATATATAGATTTTTTTGGACTCGAGGCGAATCAAGGTATATGGGGATCGAACAGGAAAGTGGAGTTAAGGTTGAAGATCAGCCATGATCTGATTGAATGTTGGAGCAGGCTCTATGGGCCGAATAGCCTACTCCTGCTCCTATTGCTTACTCTTATGTTCTTAAGAGAAAAACAGAGGAAATGGAAGCCAGAACGTGAGAGAAAAAGAGCAATATATAGGGAGATAGTGAGTGACGTTGGAGAGAAAGAACGACGTAAACCATAAGAGAAAAACAGAGTATGAGAAAGAAAGAGGGAGAAAACCAAAAGGGCGGAGATGAAGACCAAAAGATGAATGGAGAGTTGCAGGTAGTAAATAATCATTCCAAGTATAATCACTTTTATAATCCCCGGATAAAGAATTCCCCCTGCTACAATTCTTGCTCTAAATTTTCGCCGCCCAATATCTCCCTCTTGCCTTAATGATATGAACATTCTCGATCCCCCACCATAGAACGTTCCTCCTGCAGTAATCACATACATAGAATCACAGAATCTTATGGCATTGAAGGATGCCATAACGCCCATCGTGCCGGCTCCTTGAAAAAGTTATCCAATTGGTCCCACTCTCCTGCTTTTCACCTGAGGTCTGCAAATTTTCCCCTTCAAGTATTTCTACAATTCCCTTTTGAAAGTTATTATTGAATTTGCTTCCACCATCCTTTCAGCCAATTCATTCCAGGTCATAACAACTCGCTGCGTAAAAATATGTCTCTTGATCTCCTCTATGGTTCACTTGCTAATTATGTTATATCTGCATCCTCTGGTTAAAAACTGTCCTGCTACTGGCTACAGTTTCTTCCAATTTACTCTATCGAAACCCCTCATAATTTTGCACAGCTCTATTAAGTCTCCCCTTAAACTTCTCTCCTCTCTGGAGAACAATCCTAGCTTCTCTAATCTCTCGTCATAAAGGAAAACCCTGATCCTGGTACCATTCTAGTAAATCTCCTCTGCACCCTCTCCAAGGCGTTGACATCCTTCCTAAAGTGTGGTGCCCAGTATTGGAAATAATACTACAGCTGAGGCATAACCAGTGATTTATAAAGGTTTAACATATCTTCCTTGTTTTTATACTGTATGTCTCTATTTATAAAGACAAAGATCCCCGTATGCTTTTTAAAGAGCCTTATCAATCTGCCCTGCCACCTTCAAAGAAATGTGTACATGAACCCCCGTGTCTCTCTGTTCCTACACCCGCTTTAAAATTGCACCATTTAGTTTATATTGCCTCTCCCTATTGTTCCAAAATGTATTACTTCACAATTCTGTGCATTAAATTTCCTCTGCCATGAGTCTGCCCATTTCACCAGTGTGTCTATCTCCTCCTGAAGTCTGCTACTATCCTGTAACTACATTGTGTAGAACTACCCCCGTAGGATATTCACTGCTGCTTATGGAGAGTGAGAGTGAGTATGTCTGTGCTTGTATGTATGTGAAAGAGAGACAGAGAGAGAGAGAGAAAGAAAGATAAAGAGGGAGAGAGGCTTGGGTAGGAAGAGACACTGTTGGACAGGGAGGCAAACATACTAAAACATGCAGAAGAAAGGGAGAGTGAGAGAATGGCAGGGTCAAAGTCAGGAACAGATATAGAGACAGAGAGAGAGAGAGATCAGGGAAGAGAGAGACAGAAGGGAGGAGGTAGCAAAATGCAAATTAATTGACATTGACCGAGAAGGAGAACGGTAATGATAGAGAAAAAACGCCAGAGACCACTAGAAAAACATAAAAACAGATAGAGATATAAAAGGAGAAACAAACAGATATAGAAAAAAGACAGAAAGGGAAAAGAAAGGAGTGAAGAGACAGAGAGAAGACATAAAGTGGACCAGAAGAAAGAAGTGACATGGAGAGAGACAAAAATAAAAATAATAATGAAGAAACAGAGAGAGAACGCAAGGGCAAAAGAAATTTAACCATTAAAAAACACAGAAAATTAAGATCGATTCATTTAAATGGAGGGAGTGTGTGGGAGAGAGATATATACAAAGAGGGGCAGTAATACAATTAGACAGAGAAAGAGAGAAAGACAGAGAGAGTTATGTTTTCATTCATGCGATGTGGGCGTCGCTGGCAAGGCCAACGTTTATAGCACGTCCGTAATTGCTCTTGAGAAGGTGTGGTGCGCCGCCTTCTTTAACCGCTGCAGTCCGTGTGGTGGAAATTCTCCTACAGTGCTGTTAGGTAGGGAGTTTCAGGATTTTTATGATGAAGGAACGGCGATATATTTCCAAGTAGGGATGGTGTGTAATTTGGAAGGGAACGTGCAGGTGGTGGTGTTCCCATATGCCTGCAGCCCTTGTCCTTCTAGGTGGTAGAGGTCACGGGTTTGGTAGCTGCTGTCGGAGAAGCCTTGGAACGTTGGGCCATTGCATCCTGTGGATGGTACACACTGCAGTCACGGTGTGCCGATGGTGGAGGGAGTCAATGTTTAGGGTGGTGGATGGGGTGCAAACCAAGCGGACTGCTTTGTCGTGGATGGTGGTGAACTTCTTGAGTATTGTTGCAGCTGCATTCATCCAGGTAAGTGGATAGTATTCCATCACACTCCTGATTTGTTCCTTGTAAATGGTGGAAAGGCTTTGGGGATTCAGGATGTGAATGACTCGCCACAGAATACCCAGCGTCTGAGGTGCTCTTGTAGCCACAGTATTTATGGGTTGGTCCATAGAATCATAGAATCATAGAATGGTTACAGCACGGAAGGACGTCAGTCAGCCTAGCGAATCCGTGCTGTCTCCCTCCAAGTGCAATCCAGCTCGTCCCATTGGGCCGCCCTATCCCCGTCGCCCTGCATGTTTTCCCTTCAAATACTTATCCTATACCTTTGAAAGCCACGATTGAATCTGCCTCCATCCCCTCAGGCAGTTTATTCCAAATCCTAACGACTCGCTGTGCAAAAATTTTTTTTTTTTCAATGTCGCCTTTAGTTGCTTTGCCAATCATCTTAAATCTTTGTCCTCTGCTTCATGACTCTCCCGCAAATGGGAACAGTTTCTCTCTATCTACTCTGTCTAAACACTTCATGATTTTGAATACCTCTATTAAATCTCCTCGTAATCTTTTATGTTCGAAGAAGAACAAACCCAGCTTCTCAAGTCTATCCACGTAACTGAAGCCCCTCGTCGCTGGAATCATTCTAGTAAATTTCATCTGAACCCTCTCTAAGTCCTTCACATCTTTCCTAAAGTGTGGTGCCCAGAACTGGACACAATACTCTAGTTGTGGCAGAATCAATGTTTCATAAAGGTTCATCATGACTCCCTTGCTTTTGTACTCTATGCCTCCGGTTATAAAGCCCAGGATACCGTATGCTTTCTTAACCGCTTTCTCAACTTGCCCTGCCACCTTCAACGATTTGTGCACATATACCCTAGGATCGCTCTGTTCCTGTACTCATTTGTGGAATTGTACCCTTTAGTTTATATTGCCTTTCCTCGTTCTTCCTACCGAAAGGAATCACTTCATAGTTTGCAGCGTTGATCTTCATCTTCAACGTGTTTGCCCATGCCACCAGCCTGTCTATATGCTCTTGAAGCCTGTCACTACCCTCTTCAATGTTTACAACACTTTCAGTTTGTGTGTCCTCTGAACATTTTGAAATTGTGCCTTGTACACCCAAGTCCAAGTCATTAATATGTATCAAAAAAATTAATGATCTAATACTGACACCTGGGAACACCAGTGTACACCTTCTCCACTCTGAAAACACAACCGTTCACCACTCCTTTCTGTTTCCTGTTACTTAGCCAATTTCGTATCCATGCTACCACTGCCACTTTTAGTCTATGGGCTTCAACTTTGGTGACAAGCCTATTATGTGGCACTTTATCAAATGCCTTTGGAAAGTCCATATACATCACGTCAACTGCATTGACCTCATCAAAAACTCAGTGAAGTTGGTTAAACACGATATGCCTTTAACAAATCCGTGCTGCCTTTCGTTAAGTATTACACACCTGTCCAAATGACTGTTAAGTTTGTCTCTGATCATCGTTTCTAAAAGCTTCCCCACTACCGAGATTAAACTGACTGGCCTGTAGTTGCTGTGTTTATCGTTGCACCCTTTTTTGAACAAGGGTGTAATATTTGCAATTCCAGTCCTCTGGCACCACCGATGTAGCTAAGGATGATTGGAAGACTATGGCCATTACCTCTGCAGTTTCCATCCTTACTTGCCTCAGCAACCTAGAATATATCCCATCCGGACTGGGTGACTGATTTACTTTAAGTACAGCCAGCCTTGCTACCTCCTTTTTATTAATTTTAGCCAATCCAGTATCACAACTACCTCTTCACTTACTGTGTCTTTGGCAGCAACTTTTTCCTTTGTAAAGACAGATACAAAGTATTCATTTAGTACGTCAGCCATGCCTTCTGCCTCCATGTGTAGATCTCCTTTTTCGTCCCTAATCGGTCTCACTTACTACCCGTTTACTGTTTACATGCCTATTGAAGACTTCTGGATTCCCTTTGCTGTTAGCCGCCAGTCTATTCTCATAATCTCTCTTTGCCCCTCTAATTTCCTTTACCGCCTCCCCTCTGAACTTTCTATATTCTATATTCTCACTTGTATTATCAACCTGATATCTATCATACATCCCTTTTTCTGCTCCATCTTACTCTCTACGTCTTTTGTCATCCAAGGAGCTCTGGTTTTGGTAGTTGCCCTTCCTTTCTCAATGTTCTCCCAGCAATTCGTCCTTCCTCATTGGGTTCCCCAGTTACGTTTCTGGTCATTGGTGAAGCCCAGGACGTTGATGGTGAGGATTCAGCGATGGTAATGCCGTTGAATGTCATGGGGAGGTGGTTAGAATCTCTCTTGTTAGAGATGGTCATTGCTTTGCACTTGTTTGGCGTGATTGCTACTTGCCACTTATCAGCCCAAACCTGGATGCTGTCCAGTTCTTGATGCATGCAGACACGGGCCGCTTCATTATCTGAGCAGTTCCAAATGGAACTGAACACTGTGAAATCATCGGCGAGCATCCCTATTTCTGACCTTATGATGGAGGGGATGTTATTGTTGAAGCAGCTGAAGATGATTGGGCCTAGGACACTGCCCTGAGGAACTCCTGCAGCGATATCCTGAGGCTGAGATGATTGCTCTCAAACAAACACTAACATCTTCCTTCTTGCTAAGTATGACTCCAGCCAGTGGAGATCTCTCCCCCTGATTGCTTTTCACTTCAATTTTACGAGGACTTCTTGGTGCCACACTCGGTCAAATGTTGCCTTGATGTCAAGGACAGTAACTCTCACCTCACCTCTGCAATTCAGCTCTTTTGCCCACGTTTGGACCAAGGTTGTAATGAGGTCTGGAGCCGAGTGGTCCTGGCAGAACCCAACCTAAGCATCAATGAGTAGGTTATTGGTGAGTAAGTGCCGCTTGATAGCACTGTGACGAAACATTCCATCACTTTGTTGATGATGAAGATTAGACTGATGGGATGGTAATTTGCCGGATTGTATTCAGACAGGAGAGAAAAGTAAAGAGAGAAAGAAAGCAGATGCATATGCATATGTTGGGAATTCCTTATTTGCCGTGATTCTTGGACACTGGACGAATATTCAAACAAAGAAAGTCACCGTCACTCACGGAAGTTTCGTTAATCAAAAGTAATTATTTAATGATACCAATCACACGAGCATTCATGAAGCAAAATCAAACCACGACTGCAAAATATGACTTCTCTCTATAAAATCCTGTTGTACAGTTAATAATTCGCAATGATATTATGTAATATCAGGCAAGTTATTGATACATATGCTACCTTTAAACCAAGGATTTTGCTCATCGGGCCTGAAGGTTGATCAGCTCTTCAGTCCTCGAGATCCTCTTCTTCTTGCGTGATATTCAACTGCAGTGTGCGTTCCTTGTGACTGTCTTTTTTATAAAAAGGGTATTGTTAACCCTTTCCCTCAAATGTATAGAGAGAGAAAGAAAAAGAGAGAGATGGAGGGAGAGAAAGCAGATATGGATGATTCGAGAGAAAGACAGAGATAGACAGAGGCAAACAGAGAGGGAAGGATACGGAAACACAGGTGGAAAGACAAAGGGACAAAGTCAGAGAATGAGAGAGAATACGAACGAGAGGGACATGTAGGCAGATGTTAAAGCAGAGACGTACCACATCGTAAAAGGTAGAGACATATACAGCGACAGAGAGACAGATATTAAAGTACAAGTGGAAAAAAAGAAGATAGAAAAACACACACAAAATAAACAAAGATAAAGGGAACAGACTCAATGAAAGATGGACAATCATATAAAGAGACGAGGAGATCATATAAAGAGACAGAATTGAGAATCGAACAGAGAAAGCATTAAATAACTAAACAAACTGTGTAATCAGTCTGGAGTGAGTGAGTGCTGACTAGCAGAACAGCAGCAGATGAACCAGGCCAGATAGTTAATGTTTGCTCTGGGGTAACACTCTTTTAAATTTAATTTTGACAGTTTTAAAGGTGATGCCGGGAGGCTGCACAATAAAGTCACTCAGACTTGTGGACCTGACGCTGCCCATTACTTCCTGCAGGAGTTTCCCCAGCTGCTCTGTGTAGTAACAGTTCATCTCAAAAGAAAGGCTGAGGTTAAAACGGCTTCAGCATGCCTGAAGGAAAAGAATTATTAAAAGGTGGAAGGAGTGTAAAAAGGATTGTTAATGGCGTATTGTAAAAGATCACACTGCAGAGAATAGGTCACCATAGCAATAAGAACGATTCCAGGAGGGCTGGAGATGGTTAGGACAACTGCCGGCTTAACTTAGCTACATTGTGGACACTGAGATTAAACAAGAAAAGTGTCAACAAACGGGGATTGTATTTGTAGGAACGTATTGTTGACAATTCACCGCCCGAGAGGTGTAGTTCTGTGTTAAAAAGTTCTTTAAAAGTTGGGCATAATTTGAGTGGGGAGAGACACAGATCCGCCACGACTGCTCCAATCTCGCCTTTCGCTTCCTGGTAACACCGCCTCACCTGGAATCTTCATTATTGCTCGCTACCTCACAGCGTGATGTCTCGATGCAGGTTTACAGATTGCCTGTGAACCAGATGACCTGGTTACAAGCGAAAGGCCCGCTACACCACAACGGTATCCATCAAAATACCTGTAATTTTCCTGGCAAGCTTAAGCCAACCATGCGTATATAACTTTCTTCATGGCGTTAGTCTACGATAAGCATTTGATTTCCAAACGGTCATGCATTTTGGGAATTTATACAGTATTGCTTTATTGTTGCTACATTAATTATAAATCGGGCAGAAACGCAAGATGTTGTTTAAATTCTAATGTCAATTTTTCTAGTGCATTAATAATAAATGATTGTTTTCTCTATAAAGCCTAGTTTGTGCCTGAAGTGTCTTTAGGAAACAGAGCCCACTAAGTTACATATAACAGTAAACCATGTGGAGATTTAAAAAAAAATTGTCCTAAATTAATGCGTTAATCATTTTGCACGTTTTAACTCCCACATCGGTACCATGTGTAACTTTCTCAATGAGCTGTTGTATTCTGCAGTAAATCACAACGTGTTCTTACCCATTCAGCTGTGTTACTAAACTGGACAGGGTTCCGAAGCACTCCCCGGCTCTCTTACAGTTCCAAATACTGTTACTGTTTCTGATTTATGAAAAAATGAGTAATGGAAACAAAAAACAAATCCCAGATCAGAACTACATTCAGATTGAGTCCAATTTATATCTGTTTTATTTAATAGAAGCGAGAATTGCATTCTCGACAAAAAATGGCTAATTTGACCTTTCGTTCGAATGTCTGTTCACTCTTTCTCCATAAGTATTACGTCCAAACAATCAAATGTTCATCCACTGTTTTGCAGAAGTTCACGTTTCGCTGTTTAGTTCCCTCACTGCACCGCTGTCTTTGTGTCTAAAGCAGCCAGTGCCATTCTCGCTCAGTGATTTTAACAGAAGTAAATGAATATTTTCCGTGATTTTCATTCTAACAAGTTCTGACTGGAATGTGTTTTTTGATGTTGAAGACCACATCTTCAATTAGATTAATTCACACTCAAAAACACTCATTCAGATCTTCATTCAGATCAATTCACACTCTCCGATATTCAACACTTCATTCAGATTATTTCACACACATAAATACAGAACGCTACCCCAATCAGGTCAATTCACACTCAACAATACTCAACGCAACTCTAAACAGATCACACACACTGACACTCAACACAACTCCAATCAGATCAAATCACAATCAACAATTCTCAACACATCTTCAATCAGATTAATTCACACTCCAAAACACACAACACAACTCCAAACAGATCAATTCAGACTCACCAACGTTCATCGCAAATCAAATCAGATTATTTCACCCTCATCAACAATCAGCGCAACTCCAATCAAATCAATTCACACTGTCCGATAAGCAACTCAAATTAATTCAGATTAGTTGAAAATCACCAATAATTAACACAACTTCAATCAGTTCAAAACACAATCAACAATACTCAACATAACTTCAATCAGATCAATCCGCACTCATCAACATTCAACACATCTTCAACAAGATCAATTCACACCCTTCGATACTCAGCACAACGTCATTCAGATTAGTTCACACTCGCTGATGCTCAACACAACTCTAATCAGATGAATTCACTCTCACCAATACTCAACACAACTCCAATCAGATCAATTCACACTCACGAACACACATGCCAACTCCATTAAGATAAATTATCTCTCATCGATACTCAACAGAAAACCAATGATATCAATTCATAGTCACCAATGCACAACACAACTCCAATCAGAACAATTCACACTCAAGTCAACTCCAAACATATCTATTCACTCTCACCAATAATAGACACAGCTCCAATCAGATCAATTCACAATCATCAATGCTCACCACATCTTCATTAGATTAATTCATACTCAAAAACACTCAACATTACTTCATTCAGATTATTTCACAACTCACAAATGCACAACGCAACACCAATCAGATCAATTCACACCCAGCTGCACTCAACGGAACTCCAATCAGATCAATTCACACTCACCAATACTCAGCACAACTTCATTTAGATTTGTTCACACACACGGATGCTCAACCCAACTCCAATCAGATCAATTCACACTCACCAATACTCAACACAACTTCAATCAGATCGATTCACAATCACCGATACTCAACACAACTTCATTCAGATTTGTTCACACACACCGATGCTCAACACAACTCCAAATCAGGTAAATTCACAGTCACCAATATTCAACACAACTTCAACAAGATCAATTCGACATCTCCAATACTCAGCACAACTTCAATCAGATCAATTCACACTCTTCGATACTCAAACCAACTTCATTCTGATTAGTTCACACTCACTAACTTTCAACATAATTTTAATCAGTTAAATCCTTCTCAGCAACACTCAACACAACTCCAATCAGATCAATTCACAATGACCAATACTCAAACAACTCAAATCAGGTCTATTCACACTCACCAACACTCAACATAACTTCAATGGGGTCAATTCACACTTAACGATAGTCAACATGACTTCAATTAGATCAATTCGCACTCTTCAATACTGAACACAACTTCATTCTGATTAGTTCACACTCAACAATATTCAACACAATTTCCATCAGTTCAAATCACTTTCACCAATATTCAACACAACTCCAATCAGATCAATTCACAATCACCAATACTCAGAACAACACAAATCAGGTCTATTCACACTCACTAACATTCATCGCAACACCAATCAGATGAATTCGCACTCACCAATAGTCAACACAGCTCCAAGCAGATCAATTGACACTCAATGATGCTAAACACAACTTCATTCAGCTCAATTCACACTCACAGATACTCAACACGATTCCAATCGGATATATTCACACTCAACGCAACTCCAATCATATCCATTCAGCCTCACCAATACTCAACGTAACTCCACTCAGACCAATTCACACTCACCAAATATCAACACAGCTCCAATCAGATCAATTCTCACCCACCAACACTCAAGGCAACTCCAATCAGATCAACTCACACTCACCAATACTCACCATAACTCCAATCAGATCAATTCACACTCACCAATACTATTCGCAACTGCAATCATATCACTTCACACTCACGAATAATATTCGCAACTGCAATCATATCAATTCACACTCATCAATACTCGACGAAACCCCAAAAATATCAATTCATTATCACCAATACTCAACACAACTGCAATCAGATCGATTCACACTCACCAATACTCAACTTAACTCCAATCAGATCAATTGACACTCAGCAATACTCAACACAAGTTCAATCAGATCAATTCACACTCACTGACAATCAACACAACTTCAATTAGATCAATTCACAATCGCCTATACTCAACACAACTTCAACCAGGTCAATTCACACTCAGCGACACTCAACACAACTTCAATCGGATCAATTCACACTTAGCAATACTCAAAAAGTCTTCAGATAGATCAATTGACTCTCACCAATACTCAGCACAGCTCCAATCAGAACAATTCACGCTCACCAACACTCAACACAACTCCAATCAGATCAATTCACAATAATCAATGCTCAGCACACCTTCATTCAGATCAATTCACGCTCAGCAATACTCAACACAACTTCAATCAGTTCAATTCACAATCACCATTATTTAACATAAATTCTATCAGATTAATTCACACTCACCGACAATCAACAAAGCTTCATTCACAACTATTTACAAACAACAATACTCAACACGAATTCAATTAGACCAATTCACTCTCATCAAAACTGAACATAACTTCAATCAGATCAATTCACATTAATCAATGCTCTTCACAACTTCAATCGGAACAATTCACACTCACCGACACTCAACACTTCAATCGGGTCAATTCACACTTACCGATACTTAGCACGACTTCAATTAGATCAATTCACTCTCACCAATACTCAGCACAACTCCAATTAGATCAATCCACACTCAACAGCACTCAACACAATATGAATCAGCTAAATTCACACTCACAAACATTCAATGCAACTCCAATCAAATCAATTCACAATCACCATAAAATCAACACATCTCCAAGCAGATTAATTCACACTCATCAACTCTCAACACAACTTCATTCAGACTAATTCACATCCACCAATACTCCACACAACTTCAATCAGATCAATTCACACTCACCGTTATTCAAAACAATTTCATGCAGATTAGTTCACACCAACCAACACTCAACACAACTTAATTTAGATTAATTCACGATCACCAAATACTCCAAACAACTTCAATCCGAGCAATTCACAATCACCGATACTCAACACAACTTCATGCAATTCGGTTGACACTCACCAATACTCAACACAACTTCAATCAGATCAATTCCCCCTCACCAACACTACACAAAACTCCAATCAGATCAATTCACACTCACCAATATTCAACACAACTTCAATCAGAACAATTCAGACTCACCCACGTTCAATACAAATTCAATCAGATCAATTCACACTCTCCGATATTGAACACAATTACATTCAGATTAGTTCAAAATCACCAATACTGAGCACAACTTCAATCAGATTAGTTCAAAATCACCAATACTGAGCACAACTTCATTCAGATTAGTTCGCACACACTGACGCTCAATGCAACTTCAATCAGATCAATTCATACTCACCATCACGCAACACAACTCTGATCAGATCAATTCACGCTCAACATAACACCAATCATATCAATTCACTCTCACGAATACACAAAGCAAATCCAACCATATCAATTCGGAGTCACTACATTCATCGCACATCCAATCAGATTATTTCACAATCACCAATACTCAACCCCACTGCAATAAGATCAATTCACGCTCAACAATACTTAACACAACACCAATCAGATCAATTCACAATTACCAATACGCAACCCCGCTGCAATAAGATCAATTCACGCTCAACAATACTTAAAACAACACCAATCAGATCAATTCACAATTACCAATACTCAAAACTACTCCAATCAGGTTTATTCACACTCACCAGTACTCAAAACAAGTCCAATCAGATCAATTCACACCCAACAACACTCAACGCAACTCCAATCAGATTAATTCACACTCTTCGATACTCAACACATCATTCAGATTAGTTCACACATGCCAATACTCAACAAAACTTCAAGCAGTTCAAATCGCAATCGAAAATACTCAGCACAACTTCAGTCAGAGCAATTCACACTCACCGACACTCAGTATAACTTCAATCGGGTCAATTCACATTTACCGATACTCAACACGACTTCAATCAGATCAATTCACTCTCAATAAAACTCAACGCAATTCCAATCAAATCAATTCACTCTCACCAATACTCAACGCAACTCCAATCAGATCAATTCATATTCACCAATACTCAGCGCACCTCCTTTCACACTCACCAACATTCAACACAACAACAAGCAGAACAAATAAGAACATAAGAACATAAGAAATTGGAGCAGGAGTAGGCCAATCGGCCCCTCGAGCCTGCTCCGCCATTCAATAAGATCATGGCTGATCTGATCCCAACCACAAATCTAAAGAACACAAGAAGTCGGAGCAGGACCCGGCCACATAGCCCCTGGGCCCTCTCCGCCACTCACAGGGCATTGACCGATCCGAACTCAGCTTCATGTCCAATTTCCTGCCCGCTCCCCATAACCCCTAATTCCCTTTACTTCCAGGAAACTGTCTATTTCTGTTTTAAATTTATCTAATGATGTAGCTTCCACAGCTTCCTGGGGCAGCAAATTCCACAGACCTACCACCCTCTGAGTGAAGAAGTTTCTCCTCATCTCAGTTTTGAAAGAGCAGCCCCTTATTCTAAGATTATGCCCCCTAGTTGTAGTTTCACCCATCTTTGGGAACATCCTTACTGCATCCACCCGATCAAGACCCTTCACAATCTTATATGTTTCAATAAGATCGCCTCTCATTCTTCTGAACTCCAATGAGTAGAGTCCCAATCTACTCAACCTCTCCTCATATGTCCGCCCCCTCATCCCCGGGATTAACCGAGTGAACCTTCTTTGTACTGCCTCGAGAGCAAGTATGTCTTTTCTTAAGTATGGAGACCAAAACTGTATGCAGTATTCCAGGTGTGGTCTCACCAATACCTTATATAACTGCAGCAATACCTCCTTGTTTTTATATTCTATCCCCCTAGCAATAAAAGCCAACATTCCGTTGGCTTTCTTGATCACCTGCTGCACCTGCATACCAACTTTTTGATTTTCTTGCACTAGGACCCCCAGATCCCTTTGTACTGCACTACTTTCCAGTCTCTCGCCATTAAGAAAATAACTTGCTCTCTGATTTTTCCAGCCAAAGTGCATAACCTCACATTTTCCAATATTATATTGCATCTGCCAAATCTCCGCCCACTCACCCAGCCTGTCTATATCCCCTTGCAGGTTTTTTATGTCCTCCTCACTCTCTACTTTCCCTCCCATCTTTGTATCATCTGCAAATTTTGATATGTTGCACTCGGTCCCCTCCTCCAAATCGTTAATATAGATTGTAAAGAGTTGGGGACCCAGCACCGACCCCTGTGGAACACCACTGGTTACTGGTTGCCAGTCCGAAAATGAACCATTTATCCCAACTCTCTGCTTCCTGTTTGATAACCAATCCTCCACCCATGCCAGAATATTACCCCCAATCCCGTGATTTTTTATCTTAAGTAATAATCTTTTATGTGGCACCTTGTCGAATGCCTTCTGGAAGTCTAAATACACTACGTCCACTGGTTCCCCTTTATCCACCCTATACGTTATATCCTCGAAGAACTCAAGCAAATTTGTCAGACATGACTTCCCCTTCATAAAGCCATGCTGAATTTGTCCTATTACATTATGCTTATCTAAATGTTCCGTTACTGTCTCCTTAATAATAGACTCCAAAATTTTACCCACCACAGATGTTAAGCTAACTGGCCTATAATTTCCAGCCTTCTGCCTACTACCCTTTTTAAATAACGGTGTTACATTAGCAGTTTTCCAATCTGCCGGGACCTCTCCTGAGTCCAGGGAATTTTGGAAAACTATCACCAAAGCATCCACAATCCCTACTGCCACTTCCCTCAAGACCCTAGGATGGAAGCCATCAGGTCCAGGGGATTTATCCGCCTTGAGTCCCATTATTTTACTGAGTACCATCTCTTGAGTGATTTTAATCGTATTTAGCTCCTCCCCCCCGAGAGTCCCCTGTTTGTCCAGTGTTGGGATATTCTTAGTGTCCTCTACTGTAAAGACTGAAACAAAATATTTGTTCAGCATTTTTGCCATCTCCATGTTTCCCACCATTAATTTCCCGGTCTCATCCTCTAAGGGACCTATGTTTGCCTTAGCCACCTTTTTTCTTTTTATATAACTATAGAAACTCTTGCTATCTGTTTTTATATTTTTTGCTAATTTCTTTTCATAATCTAACTTCCCTTTCTTAATCAATCCTTTAGTTACTTTTTGCTGTCTTTTGAAGAATTCCCAATCTTCTATCCTCCCACTAAGTTTGGCTACCTTATATGTCCTTGTTTTTAGTCGGATACTATCCTTGATTTCTTTACTTCGCCACGGATGGCTGTCATTTCTTTTACACCCTTTTTTCCTCAGTGGAATATATTTATTTTGAAAGTTGTAAAATAACTCCCTAAATGAACACCACTGCTCATGTACCGTCTTACCCTTTAATCTATTTTCCCAGTCCACTTTAATCAATTCCGCTCTCATACCATCATCGTCTCCTTTATTCAAGCTCAGTACGCTTGTTTGAGAATCAACCTTCTCACCCTCTAATTGGATATGGAATTCAACCATGTTGTGGTCGCTCGTTCCAAGGGGATCCTTAACTAGGACATTATTAATTAATCCTGACTCATTACACAGGACCAGGTCCAAGGTTGCCTGCCCCCTTGTAGGATCAGTTACATACTGCTCAAGAAATCCATCCCTGATGCACTCAATGAACTCGTCCTCAAGGCTGCTCTGCCCAATTTGATTTGTCCAGTTAATATGATAATTAAAATCCCCCATAATTATGGCTGTTCCCTTATTACATGCCCCGACTATCTCCTGATTAATACTTCTTCCAGCAGAGTTGCAACTATTAGGAGGCCTATATACTACGCCCACTAATGTTTTTTTCCCCTTATTATTCCTTATCTCCACCCAAACTGTTTCATTATCTTGATGCTTTGTCCCAATATCATTTCTCTGTATTACAGTGATTCCTTCCTTTATTAACATAGCCACCCCACCTCCCCTTCCTTCCTGCCTGTCCTTCCTGATTGTTAAATACCCTGGCATATTTAATTCCCAGTCGTTGTCACCCTGCAGCCATGTTTCTGTAATGGCCACAAGATCATACCCATACGTAGTTATTTGTGCCGTTAACTCGTCCATTTTATTACGAATGCTACGTGCATTCAGATAAAGAACTTTCAAATCTGTTTTGTGACGCTTAGTTCCTGCTTTTTCCTTTTTTAACACTTTACCTATTACTCCATACCTTCTGTCCCTTCCTGTTACGCTTTCCTCTCTCTCCCTGCTCAGGTTCCCAACCCCCTGCCACTTTTGTTTAAACCCTCCCCAACAGCACTAGCAAACACTCCTCCTAGGACAGCGGTCCCGGCCCTGCCCAGGTGCAGACCGTCCGGTTTGTACTGGTCCCACCTCCCCCAGAACCGTTTCCAGTGTCCCAGGAATTTGAATCCCTCCCCCTTGCACCATTCCTCTAGCCACGTATTCATTTGAAATATCCTCCTATTTCTACTCTGACTAGCACGTGGCACTGGCAGCAATCCTGAGATTACTACCTTTGAGGTCCTATTTTTAAATTTACCTCCTAACTCCCTATATTCTGCTTTTAGGACCTCATCCCCTTTTTTACCTATATCGTTGGTGCCTATGTGCACCACGACAGCTGGCTGTTCGCCCTCCCCCTCCAAAATGTTCTGTAGCCGCTCCGAGACATCCTTGATCCTTGCACCAGGGAGGCAACACACCATCCTGGAGTCTCGGTTGCGGCCGCAGAAACGCCTGTCTATTCCCCTTACAATTGAGTCCCCTATCACTATAGCTCTGCAACTCTTTTTCCTCCCAGCCTGTGCAGCAGAGCTACCCGTGGTGCCAGGAAGTTGGCTGCTGCTGCCTTCCCCTGATAAGTCATCCCCCCCAACAGCATCCAAAGTGGCATATCTGTTTGAGAGGGGGATGGACACAGGGGACCCCTGCACTACCTGCCTGCATCTCTTACTCTTCCTGGTGGTCACCCATTCACTTCCTGCCTGTATACCCTTTACCTGCGGTGTGACCAACTCGCTAAACGTGCTATCCACGAGTTTCTCACCATCGCGGATGCTCCACAGTGAGTCCACCCGCAGCTCCAGCTCCGAGATACGATCGGTCAGTAGCTGCAGGTGGACACACTTCCCGCACACATGGTCGGCAGGGACACTGGTAGTGTCCATGACTTCCCACATCTTGCAGGAGGAGCATATCACGGGTGCGAGGTCTGCTGCCATGACTTGCCTTAGCTGAGTTACCCCTTTTAAATTACGTTGAAATTAGAAAATGTTAACTATACTAGGGACCTAGGTTCACTAAAAAAAAAACACTATCTGCTATAAAACCTGCAGATCTTCCCTTTCTTATTACTTTACTTACAGTAAAATGGTAGAAATACTCACCTGAACCTACTCACCAATCAGCTGCCTCCCCTGTGCCGCGTCACTTTCTGACTGGTGACGTCACCCCGAACTGCCGCTGGTCTCAGAGTCTCGCTCTCAGAGTAAGCTCTGGTCTCGCTCTCTCCGCGCTGTTTATATCTCCGCTCTGGTCTCGCTCTCTCCCGCTGCTCACCGACTGGACTCTCGCTCTCTCCGCGCTGTTTTTATCCCCGCTCTGGTCTCGCTCTCTCCCGCCGCTCACCGCTCTCAGGTCCACTACCGCTCTGCAGGAAAAGCAAGGCAAAGCAGTACCTCCTTCCCCCACTTCACCTAACTCCCACACGTACCGAACTCTCAGCACACTGTGTAATATCCGCACACCGTGCAGTCCGCACTGACAGGCCCCTGTATTTCTACAGTTGAGACTCAGATGAGTCAGGCCTGCCCCACCTTCAGGGACCAATTGAATCTAGCTAACCAATTAACTTGCTACAGCAGCTCTCTGCTGAAGCCTGACAGAAACTTAGAAATTTAAACTTTTAAATTGACCTTAAACAGTTGAAGCAATATGCACTAGATTTAAAGAGATTAACCCTTCAACTCCCACACCTGACAGAAACTTAGAAATTTAAACTTTTAAATTGACCTTAAACAGTTGAAGCAATATGCACTAGATTTAAAGAGATTAACCCTTCAACTCCCACACGTACCGAACTCTCAGCACACTGTGTAATATCCGCACACCGATCATTAATACTCAACACATCTTGAAAGAGATTAATTCGTACTCAAAATCACTCAACACAACGTCATTGAGATTAATTCACATTCACCAATAGTCAACACAACTCCAATCAGTATAATTCACACTCACCAATACTAAACACAACTTCAATCAGATCAATTCACACCCACCAACATTCAACGGAACTCCAATCAGAACAATTCACACTCACTAATACTCAACACAACATCGATCAGTTCAATTCATAATCACCATCGCTCAACGCAACTTCATTCAGATTAATCCACAATCACCAATACTCCACAAAACTTCAATCAGGTTAATTCACACCAATCAACATTCAACGCAACTCCAAACAGAACAATTCACACTCACCAACACTCAACACAAGTTCATTCAGATCAATTCACACCCGGCAACATTCAACGCAACTCCAATCAGAACAATTCACTTTCTCTAATAATCAGCACAACTCCAATCAGATCAATTTACATCTCATCAATAATGAACACCTCTCCAATCAGATCAATTCGCACTCACCAAAACACAACACAACTTCAATCAGATCAATTCACAGTCACCAACACACAACATAACTTCATTTAGATTAATCACAATCACCAATACTCTGCAAAAGTTCAATCAGGCCAACTCGCACTCACCGTTACTCAACAAAACTTCATGCAGATTAATTCATACTCCCCAATAATCAACACAACTAAAATCAATCAAGTCACACTCAACAAAGCACAACACTATTTCAATCAGATCAATAAACACTCACCAGTACTCAACACCATTTCAATCTGATAATTTCACACTTACCGACACTTAACACGACTTCAATTAGACCAATTCACTCTCACCAATACTCAACGCAACTCCAATCAGAACAATTCACACTCACCAATATTCAACGCACCTCCAATCAGATGATTTGACACTCAGCAACATTCAATGCAACACCAATCAGAACAAGTGACAATGGCCAATATTCAACACATCTTCAGTCAGATTAATTCGCACTCAAAATCACTCAACACAAATCATTTGATATTAATTCACATAGGAACATAGGTACAGGAGTAGGCCATTCAGCCCCTCGTGCCTGCTCCGCCATTTGATAAGATCATGGCAGATCTGTGATCTAGCTCCATATACCTGCCTTTGGCCCATATCCCTTAATAACTTTGGTTGCCATAAAGCTATCTATTCATATTCACCAATAGTCAACACAACTCCAATCAGATCAATTCACAACCACCAATATTCAACGCAACTCCAATCAGATCAATTCACACCCACCAACATTCAACAGAACTCCAATCATAACAATTCACACTCAACAATATTCAACACAACTTCAATTAGAACAATTCACACTCACCAAAACTCAACACAACTCCAATCAGATCAATTCACATCTCATCAATAACGAACATATCTCCAATTAGAACAATTTGCACTCACCAAACCTGAACACAACATCAACCAGATCAATTCACACTCACCAGAACTCAACACAACTTGATTCAGATTAATTCACACTCATCAATAATCAACATAATTAAAATTAGATCAAGTCACACTGAACAAAACATAACACAACTTCAATCAGATCAATAAACACTCACCAGTACTCAACACCATTTCAATCAGATAATTTCACACTTACCGACACTCAACATAACTTCAATCGGGTCAATTCACACTTATCGATTCTTAACACGACTTCAATTAGATCAATTGTAAACAATTTTACAACACCAAGTTATAGTCCAACAAATTTATTTTAAATTCCACAAGCTTTCGGAGGCTTCCTCCTTCCTCAGGTGAATCGTGTCGAAATGACATTTTCGAATCCTTCCCATTTGAAAATCACAGAACAATGCCTGGTGATTACTGCCCGTTGCCAAGGCAATCACAGTGAGCAGACAGAAAGGTGTCAGCTAAAAGGCCACCGAATATACAAACTCCCCAAAAAAGAGAGAGAGAGAGAGAAGGAAGACAGTCAATGACCCGTTATATTAAAAACAGATAACATTTGTTTGCTGGTGCGGTTACGTGTAGTGTGACATGAACATAGTGTGACATAGTGTGTTCATGTCACACTACACGTAACCCCACCAGCGAACAAATGTTTCCTGTTTTTAATATAACGGGTCATTGACTGTCTTCCTTCTCTCTCTCTCTTTTTTTGGGGGGGTTTGTATATTCGGTGGCCTTTTAGGTGACACCTTTCTGTCTGCTCACTGTGATTGCCTTGGCAACGGGCAGTAATCACCAGGCATTGTTCTGTGATTTTCAAATGCGAAGGATTCGAAAATGTCATTTCGACACGATTCACCTGAGGAAGGAGGAAGCCTCCGAAAGCTTATGGAATTTAAAATAAATTTGTTTGACTATAACTTGGTGTTGTAAAATTGTTTACAATTGTCAACCCCAGTCCATCACCGGCATCTCCACATCAATTAGATCAATTCACACTCACCAATATATAGCACAACTCCAATCAGATCGTTTCACACTCACCATTACTGAACAAATCCCCAATCAGATCAAATCTTACTCACCAATACTCAACACAACATCAATCGGATCAATTCACACTCAACAATACTCAACAATACTCAACGCAACTCCAATCAGATCAATTCACAATCACCAATACTCAACAGATCACATCACACTCACCGATACTCAAGAAAACTTCATGCAATTTGGTTCACACTCACCAATAATCAACATATGTGCAATCATAACAATTCACACTCACCCACAATCAACACAACTTTAATCAGATCAATACACACTAGCCAATACTTAACACGACTTCAATCAGATAATTTCAAACTCACAAATACTCAACACAACATCACTCAGATCAAATCACACTCACCAATACTCAACACAACATCAATCAGATCAAATCACACTCACCAGTACTCAACACGATTTCAATCAGGTCAATTCACACTCTCCGATACAGAACACAACTTCATTCAGATTGTTCGCAATCACCAATACTCAGAACAACATCATTCAGATTAGTTCAGACACACTGACGCTCAATGCAACTTCAATCCGATCAATTCACAATCACCAATACTCAACACAACTTCAAGCAGATCAATTCACACTCAACACAACTCCAAACAGATCAATTCACAATCACCAATGGAAATATAGAAACATAGAAAATAGGAGCAGAAGTAGGCCATTCGGCCCTTCGAGCCTGCTCCGCCATTCAATATGATCATGGCTGATCCTCTATCTCAATACCATATTCCCGCTCTCTCCCCATACCCCATGATGGCTTTCGCATCGAGAAATCTATTCAGCTCCTTCTTAAATATATTCAGTGACTTGGCATCCACAGCCTTCTGTGGTACAGAATTCCACAGGTTCACCACCCGCTGAATGAAGAAATGTCTCTTCTCAGTCCTAAATGTGCTACCCCGTATCCTGAGACTGTGACCCCTCGTTCTGGACCCCTTAGACAGGGGAAACATCCACCCTGCATCCAGACTGTCTAGCCCTGTCGGAATTTTATATGTCCCAATGAGATCCCCTCTCATTCTTCTAAACTCGAGTGAATACAGGCCGCGTCAACCCAACCATTCCTCATACGACAGTCCTGCCATCCCAAGAATTAGTCTGGTGAACCTTCGCTATACTCCCCCTAAGGCAATTGTATCCTTTCTTAGGTAACGACACCCAAACTGCACACAATACTCCAGGTGTGGTCTCACAAAGGCCCTGTATAACTGCAGTAAGACATCCTTGCTCCTTTACTCAAATCCTTTTGCAACGAAGACCAACATACCATTTGCCTTCCTAAATACTTGCTGCACCTGTATATTTGCTTTCAGTGACTGGTGTGCAAAGACACCCAGGTCCATTTGAACATCAATATTTCCCAATCTATCACCATTTACATAACACTCTGCCTTTCTGTTTTCCTTCACAAGTGGATAACTTCACATTTATCCACATTATACTGCATCTGCCATGTATTTGCCCACTCATTCAACTTGTCTAAATCGCCTTGAAGCCTCTTTGCATCCTCCTCACATCTCTCGATCCACCTAGTTTGTGTCGTCAGCAAACTTGGAAATATTACATTTGGTTCCCTAATTCAAATCATTGATATATATTGTGAATAGCTGGGGCCCAAGCACTGATCCCTTCGTTACCCCACTAGTCACTGCCTGCCACTCCGAAAAAGATCCATTTGATCCTACTCTCTGTTTCCTGTTTGTTAATCAATTTTCAATGCATGCCAGCATATTACACCCAATCCCATGTGTTTTAATATTGCACACTTACCTCTTATGTGGGATTTTATGAAAGGCCTTCTGAAAATCCAAATCAACCACATCCACTGGTTCTCCCTTGTCTATTCTACTAGTTACCAATACGCAAAACAACTCAAATCAGGTCGAAACACTCTCACCAATACTCAATGCAACTCCAATCATAGCAATTGACACCCACCAACAATCAATGCAACTCCAATTAGATCAATTCACATTCACCAATACTCAACACAACTTCATTCTGATTAGTTCACACTCACCAATACTCAACTCAATTTCAATCAGTTCAAATCCATCTCACCAATACTCAACACAACTCCAATCAGATCGAATTCACAATCACGAATACTCAGAACAACACAAATCAGGTCTATTCACACGCAGCAACACTCAAAACAACTCCAATCAGACCAATTCACCAATTCTCAAAACAATTCAAATCAGGTGTAGTCTCACTCACCAATACACAACGCAAATCAGAAAAATGCACACCCACCAACACTCAACATATCTCCAATCAGATCAATTTACAATCATCAATACACAACGCATCTCCAATCAGATCAATTCACACTCACCAACACTCAACACAACTTCATGCGGATTAGTTCACACTCACCAATACTCAACACAACTTCAATCAGATCAATTCACACTCACCAACACTCAACACAACTTCATGCAGATTAGTTCACACTCACCAATACTCGACACAACTTCAATCAATTCAATTCACACTCATCAAAACTCAACACAACTTCAATCGGGTCAATTCACTGTTACCGATTCGTAAAACGACTTCAATTAGATCAATTCACACTCACCGTTATTCAACACAACTTCAAACAGTGCAATTCACATTCACCAATATTCAGCGTACCTCCAATCAGATCAATTGAAACTCAACAATTCTCAACAGAACTCCAATCAGATCAATTCGCTATCACCAATACTCAAAACAACTCAAATCAGGACTATTGACAATCACCAATGATCAACGCAACTCCAATCAGATCAATTCGTAGAAACATAGAAAATAGGAGCAGGAGTCGGCCATTCGGCCCTTCGAGCCTGCTCCGCCATTCAATATGATCATGCCTGATCCACTATCTCTTTACTATATTCCCGCTCTCTCCCCGTACCCCTTGATGCCTTTTTTGTCGAGAAATCTATCCAGCTCCTTCTTAAATATATTCAGTGACTTGGCCTCCACAGCCTTCTGTGGTAGATAATTCCACAGGTTCACCACCCTCTAAGTGAAGAAATTTCTCCTCCTTAATGTGCTACCCCGTATCCTGAGACCGTGACCCCTCGTTCTTGACCCCCCAGCCAGGGGAAACATCCTCCCTGCATCCAGTATGTCTAGCCCTGTCAGAATTGAATATGTTTCTATGAGATCCCGTCTCATTCTTCTAAACTCGAGTGAATACAGGCCTAGTCGACCCAATCTCTTCTCATAAGACAGTCCTACCATCCCAGGAATCAGTCTGGTGAACCTTCGCTGCACTCCCTCAACCACAAGTAGACCAAACATGCACACAATACTCCAGGAGTAAGGCCCTGTATAACTGCATTAATACATCTTTGCTCCTGTACTCAAATCCTCTTGCAATGAAGGCCAACATACCATTTGCCTTCCTAACTGCCTGCTGCACTTGCATGTTTGCTTTCAGTGACTGGGGTACAAGGATACCCAGGTCCCTTTGAACATCAACATGTCCCAATTTATCACTATTTAAATAATACTCTGCCTTTCTGTTTTTCCTTCCGAAGTGGATAACTTCACATTTATCCACGATGTTGCACCTGCCATGTATTTGCCTACTCACTAAAATATTCAAAATTGCCTTCAAGCTTCTCTGCATCCTCCTCACAACTCACGATCCCACCTTGTTTTGTTTCGTCAGCAAACTTGGAAATATTACATTTGGTTCCCTCATCCAAATAAATGATATATATTGTGTACAGCTGATAGCTGGGGCCGAAGCACTGATCGCTGCGGTACACCACCTGTCACTGCCTGCCTCCCCGAAAAAGACCCATATATTCCTACTCTCTGTTTCCTGTCTTATAACCAATTTGCAATCCATGCCAGTACATTATCACGAATCCCATGTGCTTTAATTTTGGATTCTCACCTCTTATGTGGGACTTTATCAAAAGCCTTCTGAAAATCCAAATCAACCATATCCACTGGTTCACCCATATCTATTCCACCAGTTACTCCCTCAAAAAACTCCAATCGTTTTGTCAAACGGGATTTCCCTTTCATAAATCCATGTTGACTTTCTCTAATCCCCTTGATATTTTCTAAGTGTCCTGTTATCACATCCTTCAGAAAAAACATTTTCCCTACTACTTATGTTAGGCTAACCGGTCTGTTTTCTCTCTCCCTCCTTTTTTAAATAGTGGGGTTACATTTGCCACCCTCCAATCTGCAGGAACTGTTCCTTAACCTATAGGATTTGGAAGGTTACAACTAATGCATCCACTATTTCCATGGCTACCTCTTTTAATACTATGGGATGCAGATTATGAGGCCCTGGGGATTTATCAGCTTTCAGTGCCATTAATTTCTCCAGTACGATTTTTTTCCTGATTCTAATTTCCTTTAAGTCCTCCTTCTCACTAGCCCCTTGGTTCCCTAGAACTTCTGGGAAGTTATTTGTGTCCTGTTCCGTGAAACAGAACCAAAGTATTTGTTTAATTGCTCAGCCATTTTATTGTTCCCCGTTATAAATTCTCCAGTTTCTAACTATAAGGGATTTACATTTGTCTTCACTAATCTTTTTTCTTTTTACAAATTGTAGAAGCTTTTAGAGCCCACTTTTATATTCCTTGCAAGTTTGCTCTCATTCTTTATTTTTCCCCTCTTAATCAATCTCTTGGTCCTTTCTTGTGAATTCTAATCTGCTCCCAATCCTCACGCTTGCTACTTTTTCTGGCAAATTTATATGACTCCTCTTTGGATCTAATACGATCCTTATTTTTTTTTATTAGCCATGTTTGGGACACTTTTCCTTTTGTGTTTTTCCACCAGAAAGGAATGTATAATTGTTGCAATTCATGCATTCGTTCCTTTAATGTTAGCCATTGCCTATCCACCGTTGTGCCTTTTAATGAAGCTTCCCAATCTATCATAGCCAACTCACTCCTCATGCCTTCGTAGTTTCCTTTGTTTAGATTTCGGACCCTAGTTTCGGATTGGACGACTTCACTTTCCATTTAACGAAGAATTCTATCACGTTATGGTCACTCTTCCCTGAAGGACCCCGCACAACAAGATCATTAATTAACCCCTTCTCATTGCACAATACCCAATCTAGGATAGCCTATTCCCCAGTTCGCTCCTCAATGTACTGGTCTAAAAAAATCTCGTACACACTCCAGGAATTCATCCTCCACAATAATATTGCTAATTTGGTTTGGCCGGTCCATATGTCGATTAAAGTCACCCATGATCACTGTAGAACCCTTGTTACGTGCATCTCTAATTTCCTGATTGATCCCATCCCCTAGATTACCACGACTGTTTGGAGGCCTATAGACAACTCCCAGCAGTGTTTTCTGCCACTTGATGCTTCTTAACTCCACCCAGACTAATTCTACATCTTAATTTTTTGTAATCCTTTCTTACTGATGCTGTGATTTCATCCTTTACTAACCACGACACCCCGCCTCCTTTTCTTTTTTGCCTGTCCTTCCTAAATATTGGCTATTAACCCCCAGCCTTGGTCATCCTGCAGCTATGTCTCTGTAATTGCAATTATATCTTATTCATTTACATCCATTTGCGCTGTTAATTTGTCTTCATTTTTACGAATGCTTCGTGCATTCAGATACAGTCCCTTTAGATTTGTATTTTTAACATTTTTACACATCTTAACATTTTTTATACTATGGCCCTATTTGTCTTATTACCATTTTTTCATACCCGGACCCTATTTGTTAGTGCACTCTTTTGTTTTTACGCTCTGCCTCTTCCTGACACAATCCGGTTATCCTTACCCAAATCACTTTCATGCACTGCTTCCTTGTATTTCCTTTTTAGCATTCTAGATTTCTCTCCACCAGGACCTCCACCTCTCACTTATTTAGTTTAAAACTCTATCTACCTCCCTAGATATTCGATTCGCTAGAACTCTGGTCCCAGCATGGTTCAGATGTACTCCGTCCCAACGGAACAGCTCTCTCTTTCCCCAGCACTGGTGCCCCACGAATCGAAACCGACTTCTCCCACACCAATCTTTGAGCCACGCATTCATCTCCATGATCCTATTGACCCTATGCCAATTTGCTCGTGGCTCAGGTAATAATCCAGAAATTATTACCTTTGTGGTTCTGCTTTTCAATTTAGTCTCAAACTCTCTCAGCAGAACCTTTTTCTTAGTCCTACCTATGTCGAAACATTTTTTTTTTATGCAGCGAGTTGTAATGATCTGGAATGCGCTGCCTGGAAGGGCAGTGGGAGCAGATTTAACAGCAGCATTCGAAAAGAAATTGGATAAATATTTGAATGAATAAATTTACAGGGCTACGGGGAGAATCAGGGCAATGGGACTAATTGGATAGCTCTTTGAAAGAGCCGGTGCAGGCACGGTGGGCCAAATGGCCCTGTCCTCCGCTGGAGCTAGTATGATACTATGATCTTGGAGCAGTTCTTGTAGTAACGGTAGGGCTTATTTGTATAGTGTGTGTAGGATGGTGTCTCGCTAAAACTGGGAAGTGTATCACTGACAGAGAGAAAGGTTACAAAGTTAACATTGTAGAGCTAAACCACTCAGATACAGGCACATATAACTGTGCTATTTATTAAGATATCCTGCGATCAAGAGTAGTGAGACTTAACTCTCGTAATCCAGAGTATAATCCTACATTAATCTCAATAATTTATGCTAATCTCAGTCATTGATCTCAACAGAAAATGTATAATCAACAGTTGGTGCCGAATTACTGAGACATAACCGAACTGCCTTTGTTATTTATTACGTCAATTAATCTGATCGTATAATTATCTTTAAATGCTGCTAACTAAAATGAATAAACAATTGTTAATTCGAGTATTTGTTGTTTGACACATGTTTTGATCATTGTCCAGAATTGGTTTGTTCATTCACTATGTAGCTTGTGCGAAACACACTGTAGTATCTGTCCAGTGTTATGTCTCTGTTGGCAAGCATAGTCTTAAACACAAAACTGTACGACTGGCTAAAAAGCAGGTGACAGGAGACAGTTTCCAGGCATAATGCAGAACAGATATTTCTTTGAACGCCCGTTGGGCATATACTGAAACCAAAGGCTGATGGCAAATGTATAACAGCGGTTTGTTAATGGCATCCGTTGATTGCGTATAATATGAAATCTGGGTTCAACACCTCAGTCTCCCGATTGCGTTTCCTGATAATTCGTAGAGTGTGTTAAACAGTATGAGCTTATGACTTTCCATTAAGGCATTCCCAGCGCGGCTCTAATTCCTCACCTGCTGTTACTAGCAATGACGGGACCTGTACAAGCCGGATGGGTTGAACCTCAACAGGGCCGGGACCAATATCCATGCGGGGAGATTTGCTCGTGCTGTCAGGGAGGGTTTAACTAGCTTGGCGGGGGATGGGAACCTAATTGTGAAGTCATATGGGATAAAGTCAGAACTAGAAATGGAAGGCAGAAAATTAGTGAGTGAGTCTGGAAGGCAGAAGGAAAGAAGATTGGAAAATAAACAGCAGAGGAGTTCGGCAGTGATTAAATATATTTACCCCAATGCAACGAGTATAGGAAATAAGGCGGATCAGCTGAGGGCACAGATAGACACGTTGCAGTATGGTATCTTAACTATTACAGAAACATGGCTTAAAGATGGGCACAACTGGCAGTTGAACGTCCCTGGTTACAGGGTTTTCAGACGCGATAGAGTGGGGGTAAAAAGAAGGGGCTGGCAATTTTTGTTATGGAAAAAAATTACAGTTGTGAGGAGGGATGATATTTTGGAAGGAGCATCAAATGAGGCTTTATGGGCAGAGGTATAGAACAAAAAAGGGGCAGTCATACTACTGGGAGTGCACTTTCTGAGAAGCGCATAAACAATAGAACAGTAATATCGGGGATTTCAACTACAGTAATATTAACTGGGATACAAACAGTGTGAATGGTAGAGAGGGTGTAGAATTCTTAAACTGCATACAAGAGAATTTCATTAGCCAGTATATAGCAAACCCAACGAGAATGGGGGGTGGGGGGTGCGGGTGGTGGCGGTGGGGGGGGGGGGAGCAGTTCTGGATTTGGTTCCAGGAAATTAGAGGGCCATGTGGAAGAAGTAGCAGTGGGAGAGCATTTTGATGGTAGTGATCATAAGACAGTTAGTTTTGCATAGTTATGGAAAAAAGCAAAGACAGAACAGGAGTTGAAGATTTCAATTGGGGAAAGGCCAATTTTACTAAACTGACAAATGATTTAGCAGGAGCAAACTGGAAACAGCAACTTGAAGGTAAATCAGTGTCAACGCAGTGGGAGACATTCAAAGTGGTGATTCAAGGGGCTCAGGGTAAACATCTTCGCACAAAGCGAAAGGGAGGGTCTGCCAAATCTAGAGCCCCCTGGATGTCAAGAAGCATTCAAGGTAAGATAAAGCAGAAAAAGAAAGCCTATGATAGACACCGGGAACTCAATACTATGGAAAGCTTAGAGGAGTTTTCGAAGTGCAGGGGTGAAGTTAAAAAGTAAAGCAAAGAGAGGGCATGAAAAAATATTAGAGGGCATGAAAAAACTCAAAGATGTTTTATAAATACATTAAGAGCAAGAGGATAACTAAGAAAATAATTGGGCCTATTAGAGTCCAAAAAGGTAAACTATGTGTGGAGACGGAAGATGTGGGTATGCTTCGAAATGAAAACTTTGTAACTGTCTTCACAAAGGAGAGGGGTGATGCAGGGATTGAAGTTAAGGAGGAGGAGGGTGAAATATTGGATGGGATAAACATAGTGAGAGAGGAAGTATTAAGGGGATTAGCCTCTTTGAAACTGTTGAAGGCCGGATGAAATATATCACATGCTGTTAAATGAAATCAGGGAGTAAATAGCGGAGGCGTTAACAATCATTTTCCAAACTTCACTGGATATAGGCGTAGTGCCGGAGTATTGGAGGACTGCTAACGTAGTACCGTTGTTTAAAAAGGGAGCGAAGGATAGACCGAGTAATTACAGGCCAGTCAGCCTAATATCGGTAATAGGCAAATTATTAGAATCAATTCTGAGCGACAGGATAAACTGTTACTTAGAAAGGCACGGAGTAATCAAGGAGATTTAGCATGGATTTGTTTTGGGGAAGTCGTTTCTGACTAACTTGATTGCATTTTTCGAGGAGATGACAAGAAGGATCGATGAGGGTAGCGAAATTGATATAGTCTACATGGATTTTTGCAAGGCTTTTGACAAGGTCCCACATTGCAGATTGGTCAAAAAAGTAAAGGCCCGTGGGATCCAAGGGAATGTGGCAAATTGGATCGAAAATTGGTTCGGTGGAGAGAAGCAAAGTGTAATAGTCGATGGGTGTTTTTATGACTGGAAGGCTGTTTCCAGTGGGGTGCCGCAGGGCTCAGTACTAGGTCCTTTGTTTTTTGTGGTACATATTAACGATTTGTACTTAAACGTAGTGGGCATGATTAAGAAATTTGAAGATACCGCAAAGATAGGCCACGTGGTTGATACTGAGAAGGAAAGCTGTACAAAACCCTGGTTAGACCGCACCTGGAGTACTGTGAGCAGTTCTGGGCACCGCGCCTTCGGAAGGACATATTGGCCTTGGAGGGAGTGCAGCGTAGGTTTACTAGAATGATACCCGGACTTCAAGGGTTAAGTTACGAGGAGAAATTAAACAAATTGGGGTTTTATTCTGCAGAGTTTAGAAGGTTAAGGGGTGATCTGATCGAAGTTTATAAGATATTAAGGGGAACAGATAGGGTGGATAGGGAGAAACTATTTCCGCTGGTTGCGGATTTTAGGAGTAGGGGGCACGGTCTAAAAATTAGCCACCTTATCTACATTTCAGGAGCGAGATTAGAAAACATTTCGACACACAAAGGGTTGTAGAGGTTTGGAACTCTCTTCCGCAAACGGCAATTGATATTGGCTCAATTGCTAAATTTAAATCTGAGATAGATAGCTTTTTGGCAACCAAAGGTTTTAAGGGATATGGGCCAAAGGCAGGTATATGGAGTTAGATCACAGATCAGCCATGATCTTATCAAATGGCGGAGCAGGCAGAGGGGCTGAATGGCCTACTCCTATTCCTATGTAGACTGCAGGAAGATATCAATGGACTGGTCAGATGGGCAGAAAAGTGGCAAATGGAGTTCAATCCGGAGAAGAGTGAGGTATTGCATATGGGGAGAGCAAATAATGCAAGGGAATACACAATAATGCAAGGGAATACACAACTTCTATGATTCTATGATTCTAATAAATGGAAGGATACTGAGAGGTGTAGGGGACGTGAGGGACCTTGGAGTGCACGTCCACAGATCCCTGGAGATAGCAGGACAGGTAGATAAGGTGGTTAAGAATGCATATGGAATGCTTTCCTTTATTAACCGAGGCATAGAATATAAAAGCAGGGATGTGATGCTGGAACTGTATAAAACACAAGTTCGGCCACAGCTTGAGTAATGTGTACAGTTCTGGTCACCACATTACAGGAAGGGTGCAATTGCACTAGAGATGGTGCAGAGGAGATTTACGAGGATGTTGCCAGGACTGGAGAATTTTAGCTACGGTGATAGATTGGATAGGCTGGGTTTGTTTTCCTTCGAACAGAGGAGGCTGAGGTGTGATTTGATTGAGGTGTACAAAATTATGATGGACCTAGATAGAGTGGATAGGAAGGAACTATTTCCCTTAGCAGAGTGGTCAATAATCACGGGGCATAGATTTAAAGTGATTGGTCGAGGATTAGAGCGGAGCTAAGGAGAAATGTTTTCACCCAGAGGGTGGTGGAGGTCTGGAACTCACTGCCTGAGAGGGTGGTAGAGGCAGAAACACTCAACGCATTTAAAAAATACCTGGATGTGCAGCTGAAGAGCCGTGACCTGCAGGGCTATGAACTAAATGCGGGGAAGTGAGATTAGGCTGGATGGCTCGTTTCTCAGCCGGCGCGGACACGATGGGTCGAATGGCCTCCTTCTGTGCCGTAAATTTTCTATGATTCTCTGATACTACAGGAGGAGTGATGGACGGCCTCTATTCTGACTCACACCGACTGCAGGAGGGCCGATGGAGGGACTCTAGTCTGACTCACACCTGCTACAGGAGGGCCGGTGGTCGGTCTCTTGTCTGACTTACACCCCATTATCACGAGGACTGGTGCACGGTTTCTAGTCTGACTCACACCCACCAACAGGATGACCGGTGGATGGTCTCCAGTCTGACTCATATCCCTCGATAGAATGGCCGGCAGACGGCCTCTAGTCTGACTAACAACCCTGCACAGGTGGGTTGACGGACGGCCTCTGGACTACAGACAGTTCTGAATATTGGTGAGGGAGAGAGTTCCTCTGTGGAGTGCAGCCAGATCCAAGACCACAGCACCAGGGGTGGATCAGCTGTACAGAGGGGTTGGAGAAAGGTCAGGAGGGCAATAGTGATAGGTGATTCTATAGTTAGGGGAGCAGACCGGCGTTTCTGCGGCCGCAGACGTGATTCCAGGATGGTATGTTGCCTCCCTGGTGCCAGGGTCAAGGATGTCACTGAACGGCTGCAGAACATTTTGGCGGACATCCAGAGGTCGTGGTCCATAACGGTACCAACAACATGGGTAGAAAGAGGGATGGTGTCCAGCAAGCAGATTTTAAGGAGTTAGGAAAGAGATTAAGAAGCAGGACCTCAAAGGCAGTAATCTCTAGATTACTCCCTGTGCCACGCGCTAGTGAGTATAGAAATAGGAGGATAGAGCAGATGAATATGTGGCTGGTGAGATGGTGCAGGAGGGTGGGCTTTAGATTCCTGGGGCTTTGGAAATAGTTCTGGGGAAGGTGGGAATTGTTCCGGCCGGCCGGGGGGCACCTCAAAGGAGCTGGGACCAATGTCCTCGCGGGGAGGTTCGCTCGTGCTTTGGTGGGGGGGCGGGGGGGGCGGTTGTTAAACTAATTTAGCAGTGGGATGGGCACCAGGGTGTAGCAATGAAAAGTGGCAACAAGGGGCACAAAGGATCGGGTGAGAAAGATAGTACTAAAGCAAGTAAGAACACAGTATTATGGGGGATCACATTAAGAGAGTATAAGAAAGTCCCAGACTGGCTTGCAGTGCATGTGCGTAAATGCAGGAAGCGTGGTAAACAAGGTTGGTGAACTGTAGTCGCAAATAGCCACATGAGAATACTATGTCGTTGCGATAAAGGAGAATTGGTTGAATAAAAGGGCAGTACTGGGTACTAAATATTCCTGGATACAAGGTGTTCAGGAAAGATAAGGAAGGAAAGATAGGAGGGGGAGGGGTGGCAGTATTGATTAAGGAGAATATTGCAGTAGTGGAGAGAGAGGATGTCCTGGAGAGGTCAATGACAGAATCTATTTAGTTAGAGTTAAGAAACAATAGAGGTGCCATTGCACAACAGGGATAGCAACAATAATATAAGGGGCAGAGACGGGGAGGAATTTTTGAAAAGTTTTTACGATAACTCTCTTAACCAATACGTTTCCGGCCAACGAGGAAGGAGGCATTGCTGGACTTGGTTCTTGGGAATGAGGCGGGCCAAGTGGAGCAAGTGTCATTGGGGGAGCATTTAGGGAGCAGCGATCAGAGAATCATAAGTTTTAGAATAGCTATGGACACGGACGACTCTAAAGTAAAAATACTCAATTGGAGGAGGGCCAATTTCACCGGGATAAGATCAGATCTGGCCCGGGTAAATAGGAATCAAAGATTGGCAGGCAAAACTGTAATTGAACAGTGGGCGGCTTTTAAGGAGGAGATGGTTCGGGCACAGTCTAGGCACATACCCACGAGGCAGAAAGGTAGGGCAACTAAAACCAGAGCTTCCTGGATGAACAAAGAAATAGCGAGTAAGATGAAAAGTAAAAAAGGCGTGCAAGGCAGATATCAGGTTGATAACACAAATGAGAGCCAGGCAGAATGTAGAAAGTTCAAATGGGAAGTGAAAAAGGAAGTAAGAGGGGCAAAGAGAGAATATAAGAATAGTCTGCCGGGCAAGATAAAAGGGAATCCAAAAGTCTTCTACAGGCATGCAACCAATAAACGGGTATTAGGAGAAGGGGCGGGCCGATTAAGGACTATAAAGGAGATCTACTCATGGAGGCAGAGAGTAATTTCTCCTATCAACGGCCAAGGTACTAAATGAATACATTTAAGCTATCTTTACCAAGGAAGAAGATGATGCAAGAGTCTCAGTAAAGGAAGATATAGTTGAAATACTGAATGGGCTAAAAAATGATAAAGAAGAGGTACTTAAAGGCTAGCTGCAAATAAAGTAGATAAGTCACCTGTTCCGGATGGGATGCATCCTGGACTGCTGCGGGAAGTAAGGGTGGAAATTGCGGAGGTACTGGCGATAATCTTAAAAGCATCCTTCGATACGGGGTTGGTGTCAGAGGACTGGAGAATTACAAATGTTCAAAAAAGGGTATAAGGATAAGCCCAGCAACTACAGGCCAGTCAGATTAACCTCAGTC
The DNA here is from genome assembly GCF_035084215.1 of Heptranchias perlo. Lineage (NCBI taxonomy): Eukaryota > Metazoa > Chordata > Chondrichthyes > Hexanchiformes > Hexanchidae > Heptranchias > Heptranchias perlo. The sequence continues at coordinate 17,825,595 of NC_090363.1, forward strand.
GTGGTGAAAATTTTAGAAACGATAATCCGGAGAGAATCAACAATCACTTGGACGAGGTTGGATTGATTAGGGAAAGCCAGCATGGATTTGTTAAAGGCAAAGTCGTTTAAGTAACCAGATAGAGTTTTTCGATGAGCTAACAGAGAGAGTAGATGAGGGCAATGCAGTTGAGGTGGGGTGTATGGACTTTCAAAAGGCGTTTGATAAAGTGCCGCACGGTAGGCTTATCTTCAAGATTGCGGTCCATGGAATAAATGGTGCAGTATCAACATGGATACAAAATTGGCTAAGGGACAGGAAACTAAGAGTAGTGGTGAACGGTTGTTTTTCGGACTGAAGGGAGGTGTACAGTGGTGTTCCCCAGGGGTCAGTGCTGGGACCACTGCTTTTCTTGATATTTATTAATGACTTGCACTTGGTTGTACAGAGCACAATTTCAAAATTGGCAGCTAGCACAAAACTTGGAAGTGTAGCAAACAGTGAGGAGGATAGTGATAGACTTCAAGAGGATATATATATATATATATATATATATATAGACAGGCTGGTGGCATGGGCAGAAACGTGGCAGATGAAATTTAACGCAGAAAATTGCGAAGTGATACATTTCAGTAGGAAGAACCATGATAGGCAAAATAAACTAGAGGTCAAAACTCTAAAAGGGGTACAGGAATAGAGTGATCTGGGGGTATATGTGCACAAATCATTAACGGTGGCAGGGCAGGTTGAGAAAGCGGTTAGAAAAGCTTGGGCTTTATAAATAGACGCATAGAGTACAAAAGTATGGAAGTCATGATGAACCTTTACAAAACACTGGTTCGGCCACAACTGGAGTATTGTGTCCAATTCTGGGCACCACACTTTAGGAAAGATGTGAAGGCCTTGGAGAGGGTGCAGAAGCGATTAATTAGAATGATTCCAGCGATGACGGTCTTTAGTTACGTGGACAAACTGGAGAAGCTGAGGTTGTCCTGCTCTGAATAGAGACGGTTGCGAGGAGATTTGATAGAGGTATTCAAAATCATAAAGGGTCGAGACAGAGTAGATAGAGAGAAACAGTTCCCATTGGCAGAAGGGTCAAGAAACAGAGGACACAGATTTAAGGTGATTGGCAAAAGAACCAAAGGTGACATGAGGAAAAACTTTTTTTACACAGCGAGTGGTTAGGATCTGGAATGCACTGTCCAAGGGGCTAGTGGAAGCAGATTCAATCATGGTCTTCAAAATGGAACTGCATAAGTACTTGAAACGAAGAAAATTGCAGGGCAACGGGGTTAGTGCGGGGGAATGGGACTAGCTGGATTGCTCTTGCATCGAGCGTCCACAAATTCATAGAAACATAAACATAGAAACATAGAAAATATGAGCAAGAGTAGGCCATTCGGACTTCGGGCATGCTCCACCATTCAAAATGATCCTGGCTGATCGTCTAACTCAGTACGCTGTTCCCGCTTTTCCCCATATCCCTTGATCCCTTGAGCATTAAGAAATATATCTATCTCCTTCTTGAATACATCTCCATTACCTTCTGTGGTAGAGAATTCCACAGGTTCACCACCGTCTGATTGAAGAAATTGCTCCTCATCTCGGTTCTAAATGGCATACCCCGCATCCTGAGACTGTGACCCCTGGTTCTGGACTCCCCAACCATCGGGAACATTCTCCCTGCGTCTAATCTGTCTAATCCTGTTAGAATTTTATATGTTTCAATGAGATCACCTCTCATTCTTCTAAACTCCAGTGAATATGGGCCTAGTCGACCCAATCTCTCCTCATACGTCAGTCCTGTCATCCCAGGAATCAGTCTGGTAAACCTTCTTTGCACTCCCTCCATGGCAAGGATATCCTTCCTCAGATAAGGAGAGCAAAACTGCACACAGTGCTCAAGATGTGGTCTCACTAAGGCCCTGCATAACTGCAGTAAGACATCCCTGTTCCTTTACTCAAATCCTCTTGCAATGAAGGCCAACATACCATTCGCCTTCCTAACTGCTTGCTGCACCTGAATGCTCCCTTTCAGCGACTGGTGTACAAGGACACCCAAGTATCGCTGCACCTCCCCTTTTCCCAATCTATCTCCATTCAGATAATAATCTGCCTTTCTCTTTTTACAACCAAAGTGGATAACCTCACTTTTTTCCAAATTATACTGCATCTGCCATGCTCTTGCTCACTCACCAAACTTGTCTAAATCACTTTGGAGCCTCTTTATGTCTTCCTCACAGCTAACATTCTACCCCAGCTTTGTGTCGTCTGAAAACTTGGAAATGTTAGATTCAGTTCCCTCATCCAAATCATTGATAAATATTGTGAATAGCTGGGGCCCAAGCACTGATCCCTGTGGCTCCCCACTAGTCACTGCCTGCCACCCGGAAAAAGACCCGTTTATTCCTACTTTCCGTTTCCTGTATGTCAAACAATTCTCAATCCATGCCAGTTCCGCCCCCCAATCCCATGTGTTTTAATTTTGCACACTAACCTCTTGTGTGGGACCTTATCAAAAACCTTCTGAAAATCCAAGTACACCACATCTACTGGTTCTCACCTATCTGTTCTACTGGTTACATCCTCAAAAAACTCCAGTAGATTTGTTAAGCATGATTTCCCTCTCATAAACCCATGCTGACATTGTCCAATCCCGTTAATGTCTTCCAAGGCTTCTGTTATCTCATCTTTTGTAATAGACTGTAGCTTTTTCCCCAATACTGTTGTTAGGCTAACTGGTCTGTAATTCCCTGTTTTTTCTCTCCCTCATTTTTTAAATAGTGGGATAACATTTGCCACCCTCCAATCTGCAGAAACTGTTCCAGAGTTTGTAGAATTTTGGAAGATGATCATCAATGCATCCACTATTTCCAGGGCCACTTCCTTTAGTGCTCTGGGATGTAGATTATCAGGCCCTGGGGATGTTTCAGCCTTTAACCCCATTAATTTCCCTAGCACTATTTTTTTACTCATACTGGTTTCCTTCAGTTCCTCCCTCTCACTAGACCCTTGGTTCCCTAACATTTCTGGGAGGTTATTTGTGTCCTCTTTTGTGAAGACAGAACCACTGTATGTGTTTAATTGTTCTGCCATGTCTTTGTTCCCCATTATAGTTTCCCCATTTCTGACTGTAAGTTCGATGGGCCGAATGGCCTCCTTCCGTGCTGTAACCTTTCTATGATTCTATGATTCTATGAGTCACACCTCTCTACAGGAGGGTCGATGGACGGTCTTTAGTCTGACTCACACCCCTCCACAGGAGAGTCGATGGACGGTCTCTAGTCTGACTCACAGGCCCTACCAGGATGACCGCTGCAAGAATTATATAAGGATGCCATTCGACCAATCGAGATCGTGCCGGTTCTTTATAAGAGCACTCGAATTAGATCCATCCCCCCGCTCTATTCCGATAGAACTGCAAAATTTTCCTTCAACTACTTATCCAATTGCTTTTTGAAAGCCACGATTGAATCTGCTTCAACCACCATTTCAGGCAAAAATTCTAAACCGTAACCACTCGCTATGTAATAGAAGACTTAGGAATAATGGGTATAACTTCAAAGTTTGCAGAAGACACCAACTTGGAAATGTAGTAATCGATGTGAAGGATAGTACAGAGTTCAGGAGGACACAGACAGATTGGTGAAATGGGCAGGCACATGGCAGATAAAATTTAACGCAGAGAAGTGTGAAATTATGCATTTTGGTAGGAAGAGTAAGAAGAGGCAATATAAACCAAATGGTGCAATTTTACAGTTGGTGCAGGAACTGAAAGTCCTGGGGCTGCACATATACAAATCCTTGAAGGTGGCAGGACAAGTTGAGAGATCTGTTAAACAAACATACGGGATCCTGGGATTTATTAATAGAGGCATCGAGTACAAAAGCAAGGAAGTTGTGCTAAATATTTATAAAACATTTGTTAGGCCTCAGCTGGAGTATTGTGTTCAAGTCTGGGCACCACACTTTAGGAAGGATGTCAAGGGCTTAGATTGGGTGCAGAAGAGATTCACTCGAATGGTACCGTGGATGAGGGACTTCAGTTACGTGGAGAGACTGGATAAGCTGAGATTGTTCTCCTTCGAACAGAGAAGGTTAAGTGGAGATTTGGGAGAGGTGTTCAAAATCATGAACCGTTTTGACAGAGTAAATAAGGAGAAAGTGTTTCCCGTGGCAGGAGGGTCGGTAACCAAAGGACACAGATTTAAAGGTGGTTGGCAAAAGAACCAATGGCGACATGAGAAAACTTTTTTTAGGCAGGCAGTTATTGTGATCTGGAATGCACTGCTTGAAAGGGTGGTGGACGCAGATTCAATAGTAACTTTCTAAAGGGAATTGTATAAATACATGAAGAGTATGCTCTTTCCCCATACAAGGCTATGGGGAAAGAGCCGGCACAGGCACGATGGGCCAAATGGCCTCCTCCGGTGCTGTACCTGCGACGATGATACTGTGATACTATGACAGTTTAGAATTAGCTTTACTCTGTATCTAACTCGTGCTGTACCTGCCCTGGGAGTGTTACAAGGGACAGTGTGGAGGGAGCTTTATTCTGTACCTAACTAGTGTTGTACCTGCCTTGGTATTGTAAGATGGGGCAGTGCAGAGGGAGCTATACACTGTAATTAACCCGGGATGTAGCTGCCTTGGAAGTGTTTGATGGATCAGTAAAGATGAATCTTTCCTCTGTATCCGATCAGTGCTGTATCTATGCGGGGGTTATTTGATGGGGCCGTGTAGAGGAAGCATAACCCGTGCAACACATGCCCTGGAAGTGTTTCAAGGGGCAGTGTAGAGGGATCTTTACTCTGTATCTAACCCGTGTAGTATCTATTTTGGAAGTGTTTGATGGGGCTGTGCAGAGGGAGCTTTACTTTATATCCAACCCGTTCTGTACCTTCCCTCGGATTGTGTGTTGGGAAATTATTAAGGGAGCTTTGTTCTTTATCTAACTGTGCCAACATTACTGCCCTTGGAGTGTTTGATGGGGCACTGTAGAGTGAACTTTACGCTGTAATTAACCCGTGTTGTACCTGACCTGGGAGTGTTTGATTGCACAGTGTAGAGGGTGATTTTCTCTATTATTAACCCGTGATGTATTGACCCTGGGAGTGTTTGATGTGATTCTGTATCTTTACTCTATATCAAAGCCTTGCTGCACATGCATTGGCACTGTTTAATGGGGCAGTGTAGAGGCAGCTTCACTCTGCATCTAACCCGTGCTGTATTTGTTCTGGGAATATTTGATGGGACAATTTAGAGGGAGCTATACGCTGTACTAACCCGCATTTGCCGTGTGATTAATTGATGGGACATTTTATATCGAGCTTTAATCTGTATTTATTCCGAGCTTTAACTGCCTTAGGGCTATTTGATGGGACCGTGTAGAGGGAAATATACGCTGTAATTATTCCGAGCTGAACCTGCCCTGGACGTGCTTATACGATCGTGTAGATAGAGCTTTATTCTGCAGCGAACCCGTGCAGTGCCTGCCCTGGGGCTGTGAGATGGGCTAGTGTAGATGGAGCTTTACTCTGTATCTAGTTCGTGCCGTACCTGGAGTGGGAGCGTTTGATGGGACACCTTAGATGGAGCTATATTCTGTCACGAAGCCGGACTTTATTTGCCGCGGGAGTGTTTGATGGGACAATGTAGAAGAGTTTTATTCTGTATCTAATCTGTACTGTATCTGTCCTGGCTGTGTTTGATGGGCAGTGCAGAGAGAGCTTTTCTCTAGATTCAACCCGTTCTGAACGAACCAAGGCGTTGTTTGACGGGACTGTTTAGAGGAAGCTTTACTCTGCAACTAACCCTTGATGTACCTACCCTGGAGTGTTTGACAGGATAGTGTAGGGGGAGCTTTATTCTGTATCTGAACCGTGGAGTAGCTGCCTTGGGGGTGTCGGATGGGGCAGTGCAGAGGGAGCATTCGTGAACCCATCTGGTTCAGTAAAGTCCTTTAAGGAAGGAAACCTGCAGTCCTTACCCGATCTGGCCGATATGTGACTCCAGACCCAAAACAATGTGGTTAATTCTTAACTGACATCTGAAATAGCATAGCAAGTCACATATTAGTACAATCTCGTTGCAGAAAGTCACAATAAGAATAATGGTGGATGGATCACCCGGCATCGGACCACAAGCCACCTGACACGACTAAGGCAAATTAAGCCCAGTCGACCATGCAAATCCTTCCTCACTAACATCTGGGGATTGTAACAAAATTGAGAGAACTGTCCCACAGACTAGTCAAGCAACAGCCTGACATAGCCATACTCACAGAATCATACCTTTCAGCCAACGTACCGGAAACTTCCATCACCATCCCTGGGTGTGTGCACGTCCCATTGGCAGGACCGACGGACCAGAGAAGGCGTTACAGTGATATACAGTCAGGAGTGGGTGGCCCTGGGAGTCCTCAACATTGACTCCGGACCCCAAGAAATCTCATGGAATCAGATTAAACATGGGCAAGGAAACCTCCTTCTGATTGCCACCCACCACCCACCCTCAGCTGATGAATCATTGCTCCTCCATGTTGAGCACAACGTGGAGGAAGCACTGAGCACAGCAAGGGCACAGAAATACTCTGGGTGGGCGACTTCAATGTTCATCACCAAGAGCGGCTCGGTAGCACCAATACGGACCGAGCTGGCCAAGTCCTGAAGGAAATATCTGCCAGACTGGACCTGCAGCAGTTGGTGATCAAACTAACACGAGGGAAAAACCTACTTGACCTCGTCCTTACCAATCTACGTGTCGAAGATGCATCTGTCCATGACAGTATTGGTAGGAGTGACCACCGCACAGTCCTTGTGGAGACGAAGTCCCGTCTTCACACTGAGGACACCATCGAACGTGTTGTGTGGCACTACCTCCGTGCTAATGGGATAGATTCAGAACAGATCTAGCAGTTCAAAACTGAGCATCCATCAGGCGATATGGACCATCAGCAGCAGCAGAATTGTATTCCAGCACAATGTGTAACCTCATGTCTCAGCATTTTCCTCACTCTACCATTACCAACAAGCCAGAAGATCAACCCTGGTTTAATGAGGAGTTTAGAAGAGCATGCCAGGAGCAGCACCAGGCGTACCTCAAAATGAAGTGCCAACCTGGTGAAGCTACAACACAGGACTACATGCATGTTAAACAGCGGAAGCAAATGCTATAGACAGAGCTAAGCGATTCCACAACCAATGGATCAGATCAAAGCTCTGCAGTCCTGCCACATCTAGCCGTGAATGATGGGAGACAATTAAACAACTGACGGAAGGAGGAGGCTCCGTGAACATCCCCATCCTCAATGATGGAAGGCCACAGCACGTAAGTGCAAAAGACAAGGCTGAAGCGTTTGCAACCATCTTCAGCCATTAGTGCCGAGTGGATGATTCGTCTTGGCCTCCTCCCGATATCCCCACCATCACAGAAGCCAGTCTTCAGCAAATTTGATTCACTCCACGTGATATCAAGAATCGGCTGAGTGCACTGGATACAGTAAAGGCTAAGGACACCGACAACATCCCGGCTGCAGTGTTGAAGATTTGTGCTCCTGAACTAGCCGTGCCTCTCGCCAAGCTGTTTCAGTACAGCTACAGCACTGACATCTAACCGACAATGTGGAAAATTGCCCCTGTATGTCCTGTCCACAAAAAGCAGTACAAATCAAATCTGGGCAATTACCGTCCCATCAGTCTACTCTTGATCATCAGCAAAATGATGGAAAGCGTCGTCGATAGTGCTTTCAAGCGGCACTTACTCACCAATAACCCTCTCACCGATGCTCAGTTTGGGTTTCACCAGGACCTCTCGGATCCTGACTTGGTCCAAACATGGACAAAAGAGCTGAACTCCAGAGATGAGGTGAGAGTGGCTGCCCTTTACATCAATGCAACATTTGGCCGAGTGCGGCACCAAGGAGCCCTTGTAAAATTGAAGTCAATGGGAATTAGCGTGAAATCTCTCCAGTTGCTGGAGTAATACCTAGCACAAAGGAAGACGGTAGTGGTTGATTGAGGCCAATCATATCAGCCCCAGGATATTTCTGCAGGAGTTGCTCAGGGCAGTGTCCTAGGCCCAACCATCTTCAGCTGCTTCAAAAATGAGTTTCCCTCCATCATAAGTTCAGAAATGGGGATGTTCGTTGATGGTTGCACAGTGTTCAGTTCCATTCGTAACCCCTCGGATATTGAAGCAGTCCGTGCCCGCATGCAGCGACAGCTGGACAACATCGAGGCTTGGGCTGATTAGTGGCAAGTAACGTTCACGCCAGACAAGTGCCAGGAAATGACCATCTCCAACAAGAGAGAATCCAACCTTCTCCTCTTGACATTCAACGGCATTACCATCGCTGAATCCCCCACCATCAACATCCTGGTTATAACCAATGACCAGAAACTTAACTGAAAGAGCCACATAAAGTCTGTGGCTACAAGACCAGATCAGAGGCTGGATATTCTGCGGCGAGTGACTCACCTCCTGCCTCCCCAAAGTCTTTCCACCATCTGCAAGGTACAAGTCAGGAGTGTGATGGAATACTCTCCAATTGCCTGGATGAGTGCAGCTCCAACAACAATCAAGAAGCTCGACACCATTCAGGACAAAGCAGCCCGCTTTATTGGCACCCCATCCACCACCCTAAACTTCCTTCACCACCGGCGCACTGTGGCAGTAGTGTGTGCCATCCACAGGATGCACTGTAACAACTCGCCAAGGCTTCATCGATAGCACCTCCCAAACCCTCGACCTCTACCACCGGCACAAGGTAACAACACCACCTGCACGTTCCCCTCTAAGTCACGCACCATCCCGACTTGGAAATATATCACCGTTCCTTCACCTTCGCTGGATCAAAATCCTGGAACTCACTACCTAACAGCACTGTGGGTGAACCTTCACCACACTGACAGCAGTGGTTCAAGAGGGTGGTTCACCACCACCTTCTCACAGAAAACACCATTGACAAACCAGCTACAAAACAGATCATGTAAAGAGAAGAGAGACAAGTTGGGAAGAGAGACAGACAGACAGACAGAAAGATACTCAGGACAGACCACGTGTTATTTCTCTCTCCCTCTTTAATACAGATTTGCAAGGTTTTCTCTCCTGCTTTGCCATTCACTCACTCACTCCCTCCCCCTAAAATGTGCCGGCATATCTGTCTGTCCTGGTTAGTATTTGCTACAGGTTCCAAACTACCGCTGTATTGATTTTCTCTTCTGTTCCTGGAGCAGGGGAGAACAACTTTGTAGTTTGTTGCTATTTCACCCTTTTTTGTTGCAGTTTGCAAAGTTGAATAAACTTTACCTTTGCTCTTTTCGCTTGATTTAATTAGCAGTGGACAAATAAGCCTGTAGTTTCTGATCACATTACAGTTTTTGTGTGGCTTTTACCAATTAGCCAAGAAGTTAAAATAAATTCAATACATTTAAAAGAGTCAAAGCAAAGAAGTTTAAAAAAATAAATACACATCAAGATCCCTAACTCAGCGACAGGGACATTCTCTCAGCAACATTCATTAACACTGAAACAAAGCCCAGTAGATGAATCTAAAGAGTAAAAAATTGAGAGACAATATTTCGAGACAATAACGTGTATATACAATATTATATATATATATATATATTGCACAGTACAGCACATAAATAGGCCATTCGGCCGAACTGGGTAAGGAAGTTTCTCCAGAATTCATTATTTCACAACAACAATAGCAACTTGCATGTATAATGTAATATATATGTTGATATAAATCTTCCTAGATGACATCAACTTTTACAAAGCCCCCATAAGGCCTATGGGGAAAGAGTGGGGAGGGGAATGGGACTAATTGAATAGCTCTTTTAAAGAGCCTCCTCCTGCGATACTCTGAAACTATGAAGAACAACTTCGACGCCATGAATCTGGACAATAGCCGCCCTGAACCAAAATGGCCGTCACCAAGCATAAAAATAACGATGGCCCTGATCCCAAAACAAAATGGCCGCCAGAAAGGCAGCTATCACACTGAGACGCAGGCGGCGATCCTAAACAATATGGCCACCACGGAGTTCAATCAAAATAGCCACCCTGAAAGTGAAACAAAATGGCCACCAGTAAGGCAGCCATTGCATTGAGAGGGGTAAGTTGGAGCTTGTTATGGTGAGAGACAGAGAGAAGGTTCATTTGTTGTTCCTGTTAAATCACTGTTGTACAATAGCTAAAGATACAAACTGAGTGAGAATGGGACTAGCTGGTGTTTATCACAAAGACAGTTGTGCAGTGAGGGAATTAAACAACAACACTTCTGCAAAAAAGAATGAACGATTGGTTATTGCTAAGTAATGTTTATGGAGAAAGAGAGACCAGACATTCGGAGGAAAGGTCAAATTAGCCATTTTGTGCAGTGAATGTAATTATAAGAACATAAGAACATAAGAAATAGGAGCAGGAGTAGGCCAATCGGCCCCTTGAGCCTGCTCCGCCATTCAATAAGATCATGGCTGATCTGATCCTAACCTCAAATCTAAATTCATGTCTAATTTCCTGCCCGCTTCCCGTAACCCCTAATTCCCTTCACTACTAGGAAACTGTCGATTTCTGTTTTAAATTTATTTAATGATGTAGCTTCCACAGCTTCCTGGGGCAGCAAATTCCACAGACCTACCACCCTCTGAGTGAAGATTTCTCCTCATCTCAGTTTTGAAAGAGCAGCCCCTTATTCTAAGATTATGCCTCCGAGTTCTAGTTTCACCCATCGTTGGGAACATCCTTACTGCATCCACCCGATCAAGCCCCTTCACAATCTTATATGTTTCAATAAGATCGCCTCTCATTCTTCTGAACTCCAATGAGTAGAGTCCCAATCTACTCAACCTCTCCTCATATGTCCACCCCCTCATCCCCGGGATTAACCGAGTGAACCTTCTTTGTACTGCCTCGAGAGCAAGTATGTCTTTTCTTAAGTATGGACACCAAAACTGTATGCAGTATTCCAGGTGCGGTCTCACCAATACCTTATATAACTGCAGCAATACCTACCTGTTTTTATATTCTATCCACCTAGCAATAAAAGCCAACATTCCCTTGGCCTTCTTGATCACCTGCTGCACCTGCAAACTAACTTTTTGATTTTCTTGCACTAGGAACCGCAGATCCCTTTGTACTGCAGTACTTTCCAGTTGCTCGCTATTAAGATAATAACTTGCTCTCCGATTGTTCCTGCCAAAGTGCATAACCTCACATTTTCCAATATTGTATTGCATCTGCCAAATCTCCGCCCACTCACCCAGCCTGTCCATATCACTTGTAGGTTTTTTATGTCCTCCTCACTCTCTACTTTCCCTCCCATCTTTGTATCATCTGCAAACTTTGATATGTTACACTCGGTCCCCTCCTCCAAATCGTTAATATAGATTGTAAAGAGTTGGGGACCCAGCACCAACCCCTGCGGAACACCACTGGCTACAGGTTGCCAGTCCGAGAATGTGCCATTTATCCCAACTCTCTGCTTCCTGTTAGATAACCAATCCTCCACCCATGCCAGAATATTACCTCCAATCCAATGATTCTTTATATTGAGCAATAATCTTTTATGTGGCAACTTGTCGAATGCCTTCTCGAAGTCCAAATACACGACGTCCACTGTTTCCCCTTTATCCACCCTGTACGTTATATCCTCAAAGAACTGAAGCAAATTTGTCAGACATGACTTCCCCTTCGTAAAGCCATGCTGACTTTGTCCTGTTAAATTATGTTTATCCAAATGTTCTGCTACTGTCTCCTTAATAATAGATTCCAAAATTTTACCCACCACATATATTAGGCTAACTGGTCTATAATTTCCAGCCTTCTGCCTACTACCCTTTTTAAATAAGGGTGTTACATTGACAGTTTTCCAACCTGCCGGGACCTTTGCCGAGTCCAGAGAATTTTGGAAAATTATTACCAAAGCATCAACAATCCCTACTGCCACTTCCCTCCAGACCCTAGGATGTAAGCCATCAGGTCCAGGGGATTGATCCGCCTTGAGTCCCATTAATTTACTGAGTTCCAATTCCTTAGTGATTTTAATCGTATTTTGCTCCTCCCCCCCTAGAGCCCCCTGTTTGTCCAGTGTTGGGATATTCTTAGTGTCCTCGACCGTTAAGACTGGAGCAAAATATTTGTTCAACAGTTTTGCCATCTCCTTGTTTCCCACCATTAATTTCGCGGTCTCATCCTCTAAAGGACCGACGTTTTCCTTAGCCACCCTTTTTCTTTTTATAGAACTGTAGAAACTCTTGCTATCTGTTTTTATATTTTTTGCTAATTTATTTTCATAATCTGTCTTCGCTTTCTTAATCAATCCTTTCGTTACTTTTTGCTGTCTTTTGAAGACTTCCCAATCTTCTATCCTCCCACTAAGTTTGGCTACCTTATATGTCCTTGTTTTTAGTCGGATACTATCCTTAATTTCTTTACTTAGCCACGGATGGCTGTCATTTATTTTACACCTTTTTTTCCTCACTGGAATATATATTTTTTGAAAGTTGTAAAATAAATCCTTGAATGAACACCACTGATCATGTACCGTCTTACCCTTTAATCTATTTTCCCAGTCCACTTTAATCAATTCCGCTCTCATACCATCATAGTCTCCTTTATTCAAACTCAGTACGCTTGTTTGAGAACCAAACTTCTCACCCTCTAATTGGATATGGAATGTAACCATGTTATGGTCACTCATTCCAAGGGGATCCTTAACGAGGACATTATTAATTAATCCTGGCTCATTACACAGGACCAGGTCCAAGGTTGCTTGCCCCCTTGTTGGTTCAGTTACATACTGCTCAAGAAATCCATCCCTAATACAGTCAATAAACTCTTCCTCAAGGCTACCCTGCCCAATTTGATTTGTCCAGTTAATATGATAGTTAAAATCGCCCATAATTATAGCTGTTCCCTTATTACATACCCCGACTATTTCATGATTAATACTTCTTCCAGCAGAGTTGCAACTATTAGGAGGCCTATATACTACGCCCACGAGTGTTTTTTTCCCCTTATTATTCCTTTCTCTACCCAAACTGTTTCATTATCCTGATCCTTTGTCCCAATATCTTTTCTCTGCATTACAGTGATTCCTTCCCTCATTCACATAGACACCCCACCTCCCCTTCCTTCCTGCCTGTCCTTCCTGATTGTTAAATACCCTGACATATTTAATTCCCAGTCGTTGTCACCCTGCAGCCATGTTTCTGTAATGGCCACGAGATCATACCCATACGTCGTTATTTGTGCCGTTAACTCGTCCATTTTGCTAGGAATGCTACGTGCATTCAGATAAAGAACTTTCAAATATGTTTTGTGACACTTAGTTCCTGCTTTTTCCTTTTTTAACACTTTACCTTTTACTCCATACCTTCTGTTCCTTTCTGATACGCTTTCCTCTGTCTCCCTGCTCAGGTTCCCAAACCCCTGCAACAGCTTTGATGCTGGGTTAATCGCCTTACGCCTTCTAGTTTTCATTTTATCTGTTGTGCCTAAAGTACGTAAAGTGCCTAAAGTACACTTTCTTTCCGCTGCTCTATGCTTTTCCCTTTCACTTGTTCTTGAACAACTGTTTTTACTATTTGTATTGTAGATTTCCCCTGGGTCTTCCCCTCTCTTGCTGCTCTCAACTTTATTCCCTTCTGACTCCCCGCTCAGGTTCCCATCCCCCTGCCACTCTAGTTTAAACCTTCACCAACAGCAGTAGCAAACACCCCCGCGAGGACATTTGTCCCGGTCCTGCTCGGGTCTAACCCGTCACGCTTGTACAGGTCCCACCTTCCTCAGAACCGGTCCCAATGTCCCAGGAATCTAAATCCCTCCCTCTTACTCCATCACTGCAGCCACGCATTCACCCTGTCTATTCTCCTGTTCCTATACTCACTAGCACGTGGCACCGGTAGTAATCCTGAGATCACTACCTTTGAAGTCCTGCTTTTTAATTTATCTCCTAACTCCTTAAATTCACCTTGCAGGACCTCATCCCTTTTTTTACCTATGTCGTTGGTACCAATATGGACCACGACTACTGGCTGTTCACCATCCCCCTCCAGAATGCCCTGCAGCCGCTCCATGACATCCTTGACCCTTTGCACCAGGGAAGCAACATACCATCCTGGAGTCACGTTTGCGGCTGCAGAAACGCCTATCTGTTCCCCTTACAATGGAATCCCCTATCACTACAGCCCTGCCACTCTTCTTCCTCCCCTCCTGTGCAGCAGAGCCACCCGTGGTGCCCCGAACCTGGCTCTTGCTGCTTTCCCCTGATAAGCCATCTCCCCCAACAGTATCCAAAGCAGAATATCTGTTTGAGAGGGAGATGGCCCCAGGGGACTCCTGCTGTACCTGCCTAGTCCTTTTACTCTGCCTGGCGGTCACCCATTTCCTTTCTGCCTCAATAACCTTTACCTGCGGCGTGACCACCTCACTGAACGTGCTATCCACGATAGTCTCAGCATCGCGGATGCTCCACAGTGAGTCCACCAGCAGCTCCAGCTCCGAAAGACGGTTAGCCACTAGCTGCAGCTGGACACACTTCCTGCACGCATGGTCGCCAGGGACACTGGTAGTGTCCATGACTTCCCACATAGTGCAGGAGGAGCATATCACGGGTGCGAGCTGTGCTGCCATTCTAGCTGCTATTAAATAAATCAGAGTAACATTGGGTTCCATCTGAATGTAGTTCTGATCTAGATTTGGTTTATTTCTCCATTATTCATATTGGTCTTTAATCTCAAACAATAACAATATTTTAATAGTAACAGAACCGGGGAGTGCTTCAGGACACAGCAGAAGGGGTAAGAGTACATTGTGAGTTATTACAGAATACAGCAACTCACTGGGAAAGTTACACATGGAACAGATATAGGAGCCAAAAGGCGCAAAGTGATTTTACACTTTAAGTTGGACAATAAGATTACATTACTAAGAGAATACATTCCTTCAGGTAAGGCCCCCTTGAGCCTTTAAACACTGACATGGGTGGCGTTGAATCCTGTATGTTTGGCAAGGTGATTGTGATTTGATCCTCTTTACCCACTTCAAGATCTCCTTCACATTCTATGTCGATGAATGCTGGTTTGAAATCATATCTCCACAAGTTTTAATTTCATATTAGCTTAATGGGCTCATTTTCCTAAAGCAACTTCAGGCACAAACCATGGCTTTATCAAGAAAATGCTCATTTATTGTTATTATTATTATTATTATTACACTAGAAAAATTGACATTAGAATTTAAACAACATTTTGGTTTTAAGCCCGATTTAGAAATGCTTCAATGAACATAACACATTTCTTCCACCTTCCCTTTTCATCTCTCTTTGTTTATTCTGTTTGTTTCTCAATCTCTCCAACTCTGCTTCTGTCTAGTTATTTCTCTCTGATGCTTGTTGACCTCTCGATCTCTTTGTATCTGTTTCTGTCTTTCATTCCATTTCTTTCTATCTCTATTTTAATCTTTGTATTCTCCCCCTCTCTCCTGTTTTCTATTTTTTCCTTTCTTTCTATTTCTCTTTCTCTCTTTCTCCTACTGCCTTTTTTTGTCTGACACTCTCCTGCTTTGCCTGTCTCTCAGGCTCTACTTATTTTGAATTAATTTATTCTGTCTATTTACCGCTCCGCTTCGATCACTTGGTAATTCTTTGTCAGTGTCTCTCTCTCTCTCGTCTGCCTTCTCTCTCTACCCTTCTATATATCTCTCTGTATATATCTATGTATCTGATTTCTTTCTCTCTTTATTTTTCTCTCCCGTCATAAAAACTCTCTTCATTTCCCTCCGCCTCTGAGTAACTCTGTTTCTGCCCCTCTGTTTCTAACTCTCTCAAACACACACTCCTTCACTTTTATGTAAATCTGCATTAATTTTCTGTGCTTTTTCAATCGTTACATTTCTTTTGCCCTTGCGTTCTCTCTCCGTGTCTTTCTTCTTGTTTTTATTTGTGTCTCTCTCCGCATCACTCGTTTTCTCTGGGCCACTTGCTGCCTTCTCTCTGTCCCTTTACTTCTTTTTTTTCCTTTTCTGTCTTTTTTTCTGGCTATTTCTGGTTTGTTACTCCGTTTATATCTCTATCTATCTTTTTTTCTTTCCAGTAGCCTCTGATGTTTTTTCCCTTTATTTACCTTTCTTCTCCTCAGTCACTGTCTATTATTTTGCATTTTCCTACCTCTTCATTTCTATCTATCTCTCCCTCTATCTATCTCTATATATGTTTCTGAATTTGACTCTGCCATTCTCTCACTTTCTCTCTTTCTGCCTGTATTAGTATGTTTGTTTCCTTGTCCTGTGTCTCTCCCTTTCAATGCCTCCCTCCCTCTCTTTCGCTCTCTCTCTCATACAAAAACACACACACACACACACACACAAGCGCACACTCAGGCAAAGACAAAACCACTCGCTCTCCAGAAGCAGCAGTGAATACCCTACGGGGGTAGTTCGACACAATACTCGATAGTAACAGACTTCAGGAGGACATAGACACACTGGTGAAATGGGCAGACACATGGCAGATGAAATTTAATGTGGAGAAATGTGAAGTGATACCGTTTGGAAGGAAGAATGAGGAGAGAAAATATGAACTAAATGGTTCAATTTTAAAATGAGTGCAGGAACAGAGAGACTTGGGGTTTAAGTACACAAATCTGTGAAGGTGACAGGACAGATCGATAAGACTTATAAAAAAAGCATACGTGATCATTGATAAATAGATTCATGGGGGTAAATTTTAACTTCGAGCCGGAATGGGGCAGGGGGAACGTATTCTGGTGCGAAATTCGGAAGGTAAGTGTGAGGGTCTCGATCTGTGATCGTTACCTGCACACCTGTGATCGCGACTTTAATGAGGGCAATCAATTTTCCTTCATGTTTTCACGCCCAGCAAACAGACTGATTGACAGGTGGGGATCGGAGAGAGGGAGGGATCATGTACCGGGGAGAAGATCGCGCGTGGGGCGGCGGGTGGTGGAGATCTGTGGCCGGAGATTTGACCGGGTGGCCGGAGAGGAAATGAGGGGCTGGGAAGGAGATTGGAGGTCGCTGGAGGTCGGGCGAAGAGTCGGAGGTACGTGCGGGTCCACCATGGTGGAGGTGGGCGGGGGGGGTCCACCATCTGATCGGGGCGGTCAATCGCGGGCGTCCTGTCGGCCAGGTGAGCTTGTTTGGTTTGGATGAATCACTTCTGCTGCTCTAGGCCCAAAAGCTGTACAATAAAGGGAATCACCTTATGGATCTGGCCCTTCCCACCTGCATTCACCTGACATGATTTAGGAGCGATGTGCATTTTAATTGTCAAATGCACAAAATATTAAGTACCTCAAATATTTCATTGAGGTACATTGTCCTTTTAAATATCGGCCCGCCGGCTTTAAGTGGGGGCGCGACTTCCTGTTATCCACTCTCCACACACAGACAAAGCTGCCTGTGTTAAACTCAGAAGTGGGCGAGTTGGAGCCAGGATGCGCCAACATGCCCCCAACCCACCCGTTCTTGGTCATTAAAATTTACCCCACAGTGTATGAAAGCAAGGAATTTCAGCTAAACTTTTACAAATCACTGGTTAGGCCTCAGCTGTAATATTGTGTACAGTTCTGGGCACCACACTTTAGGAATGATGTCAAGGTCTTGAAGAGGGTGCAGAAGAGTTTGACTAGAATGGTACCAGGGATGAGGGATTTCAGTTACGTGGATAGACTGGAGAAGTTGGGATTATTTCAACGTAGAGCAGAGAAGTTTAAGGGGAGATTTAAGAGAGCTGTTGAAAATTATGAGGCGCTTAAATAGAGTAAATAGGAAGAAACGGTTTCCTCTTGTATTAGAGGCGGTAACCAGAGGAGACAGATTTATGATAATTGACAAAAGAAAGAGATGGGAGATGAGGAAACATTTTTTTCGGCAGCGAGTTGTTAAGATCCGGAATGCACTGCCTGAAAGGGCGGTCGGAGCTGATTCAATAATAACTTCAAAAAGTTAATTGGATAAATACTCAAACGGGAGAAAATTGCAGGATGATGGGGAAAGAACAGGTAGTGGGACGAATTGGATAGATCTTTCAAAGAGCCGGCACGATGGGCCGAACGGCCTCCTTCTGTGCTGTAAGAGTCTATGATTCCATGTATGTGATTACTACAGGAGGATTGTTCAATGGTGGGAAATCAAAAACGTTCATTTCCATAAGACAAGTGTGAGATATTGGTCGGGGGAAATTAAGAGCGTGAATTATAGAAGGCGAATTCTAGATAGAGGGAATATAACAGTAATTATATTTGGAAGGATTATGAACTAACTGTAAATAGCCATTTCCCTTTTGGTCTCCATCTCTGTCGCTCTGTTTTTCTCTTGCTCTGTTTCTCATACTCTGTTTTTCTCTCTCGGTTTACCTCTTTCTTTTTTCTCCTGGCTCTCTCACTATCTCTCTGTTTATCGCTCTTTCTCTCTCTCTCTCTCTCTCTCTCATTCTGGCTCTCATTTCATCTGTTATTGTCTTTTTGTTTCCGTTTCTCGATCTCTCTCTGTTTCACTCCCTTTCTCTCTTATATGTGTGTGTGTTCCTCTGTCTGTCTCCCCCACCCCCGTCACTCTCGCTTTCTCTCTCTCTGTCCCTCTCTTTCCCCTCAGTGTCTCTGTCTTTCTCATTCTCAGTTACATTCTCCCTGTCTGTCTCTGCTTCTCTCTCTGACTCGCTCTCTTTCTGTCAGTCGCCCTGTCTCCCCCTCTCTCTCTCTGCCACTGCCTCTCTCTTTCTTCCTATCTAGGATTGCAACGGGATCTTGATAAATTGGGCCAGTGGGCCGATGAATGGCAGATGGAGTTTAATTTAGATAAATGTGAGCTGATGCATTTTGGTAGATCGAATCGGGCCAGGACCTACTCCGTTAATGGTAGGGCGTTGGGGAGAGTTATAGAACAAAGAGATCTAGGAGTACAGGTTCATAGCTCCTTGAAAGTGGAGTCACAGGTGGGTAGGGTGGTGAAGAAGGCATTCAGCATGCTTGGTTTCATTGGTCAGAACATTGAATACAGGAGTTGGGATGTCTTGTTGAAGTTGTACAAGACATTAGTTAGGCCACACTTGGAATACTGTTTACAGTTCTGGTCACCCTATTATAGAAAGGATATTATTAAACTAGAAAGAGTGCAGAAAAGATTTACTAGGATGCTACCGGGGCTTGATGGTTTGACTTATATGGAGAGGTTGGATAGACTGAGACTTTTTTCCCTGGAGAGTAGGAGGTTTAGGGGTGATCTATAAAATAATGAGGGGCATAGATAAGGTAGATAGTCAAAATATGTTCCCAAAGGTAGGGGAGTCTATAACGAGGGGGCATAGATTTAAGGTGAGAGTGGAGAGATACCAAAGGGTCCAGAGGGGCAATTTTTTCACTCAAAGGGTGGTGAGTGTCTGGAACCAGCTGCCAGGGGCAGTAGTAGAGGCGGGTACAATTTTGTCTTTTAAAAGCATTTGGACAGTTGCATGAGTAAGATGGGTCTAGAGGGATATGGGCCAAGTGCAGGGAACTGGGACTAGCTTAGTGGTATAAACTGGGCGACATGGACAAGTTGGGCCGAAGGGCCTCTTTCCATGTTGTAAACTTCTATGATTCTATGTCTGTCTGTTTCTCTCTCTCGCTCTTTCACTTTATCTTTTTCTGTATCTCTCTCTCTCCCACTGACTATCTGTCTCTCTCTCTCCCACTCTCTCCGTCTCCCTTTTTCTCTCTCCGTCTGTCTCGCTCTCTCTGTTACTCTCGCTCTCTGTCTAACCCTCGCTCCCTCCCTCTCCCTCTTGCTCCCTCTCTCTTTCTCTCTCTCTCTGTCTCTCCTCCACTCTCCCTCTCATCCTCTCCATTTATGTGGAGTGCTCCCATTCTGATAAGGCCAACACCAGTTACTTTAATTGCCAGGTTAGCCCATTTTGCAGTGCTGTCATTTAGTTGAAGCCCAGCTGAGCTCTTCAGTGCTGTCATTTTTAGTGTCGTCTGCAGAGCAAATCTTGCCTCAGTAGGTCAGATTATCAATAAAATATAATTACAGAATCATATTTAAGACCATGTCATTGCTCTGTGCTGTGAACATAAAATGTACTTTCCGTCCCCTGTGACGTCTATGGGGTGGAACATGAAATGGGATTTAGTTCTAGTGCTTGAAACCCTTCAGCACTTTCTATCATTTAATTAATTTAACAGTTAGATTGAGTGGGAATTTTACTGTTTTCTTCAGCTCCTCTCTGAATTTAGTTTGGGTCAGGACATAAATACACGTGTTTGTGCAGGAACTGAGAGCCTGCAGCATCTTTGCTGTGTAATCTGTGATGTAACGAGGTTCAGAGTAAGAGTAATAAAACCGAATGTCTGCAATTCGCAGATAAATGTAAAATATAGCCTGTGTCACCCATAACAATACAAAACTGCCCGATATACTGAAGAGTAAAATGATGGATTTCTTTCGGTTCTCCATTTCTGGGTCCTTGTGATTCTCTCCATTGCTGCGGTCCCAGATTCCCCTACGGACTCGACTGGATACTAAAGTGCGTCTGACCGTCAAGACATTGAGCAGCAAAAGCAGACAGAATGGAATAGAAGGTGTAAAATGAGGTGCAACGTGTCAAATGCGGCCCATGCCGGGGAAGTACGGAAGTTTTGTTCACTCTCATAAAACCAGGGAACATTATCAATTATATATGTAGCTTCATTCACAAAGTACCAGAGGACACTCTCTAAACAGCCCAGCACACTCACTGTTCCCAGAACCACAGCCGCTGTTTTCTCGGTGCAATATTTAGTTTTCAGCTTCTCACAACAAATGACCACAAATTGATCAAAGGTGAAAGCGACTGTGAGCCAGACAGAAACGACCGTGGCTGCAATACCCAAACAGTCAGTGAAACTGCACACGGGAGTAATGTTCAGGACGGACCATGGGAGATAAAACTCATTAATCTCTCCCAATATCACATCAGTGATAACGACCAGGAGATCGGCCACTGCCATTCCCAGCAGGTAGCAACTGATACATTTGGAGAGACCGCACTTTCCTCGGGACAGTATCACAATCGCCACGAAGTTAACTGTAACAGACAGACAAGGAAGCAGTGAAATTACTTATCAAACCTGGAGCCAAGGCAGCAGTTTGAGTGGATCTGGGGTGAAATTTTCTGCTTTGTTACTGCATCGAACGGTTGAAACTGGTTCACTGACCTGGGCAGCGCTTTTGAGCAAAGAGATGTTTTTAAACATAATTTTTAATATTGAATTGGGAGATCGAAACAGAAAGTGAATAAAGCGAGCACCGGATCCACTGATAGGGCTGAGTAAGGGCGCAGTGACCGTGGGGAAGGGAGAAGGCGTTTTACCGAACGGGAATCCAGCGGATTAAAGCCGGATTTGGGCTCCAGACGAACGGGAAAACAAAGCGAAGAGTCGGGAACGTGAGGGGACAGGAGGAGGTGCAACTAGTTTGTTGCTCTGGATTAAGAGAGCCGGCAGGGGCTGGCACTAAACAGGAAAGACCGAGCCACTGAGTAAGATTGGGAGGGAGACAAGGAAAAGGACATGTAGGAGCTGGAGGGGTGTCGGGAGCAGAAGTCTTCGGAAAGCGGATCAACTGAAGCAACGGATGAGGAGACAGAGGAGTCAATGAAGCGGGAGGAGAGACTGGGATTCACAGGGAGAGACTACAGCAGAGTGTGAGAGGAAATCTAATCTATAATTCCCAGTAACACATTCCAACTAATAAATTCAACAGTTCATTTCTGTGGTTAATTGTGTCAGGGAACCTGACTTTGGCATAACATGTGTTCAATCAATTTACTTTGTACATTCAATTAGAATTAAATTTAAAAGTAATAATTTAATCAACCTCTTTGTTTGTTGAATTCAGCAGATCTTTAAAAGCACGTTACCCTAATAATTCTTTATGATGAAGAAATTATTAGTACTATTCTTTAAGTAAATTTTAATTATGTTTCCTTTTAAGTTGGAAAACAAGGAACATTCACAAAAACAGACTGAGGACCTGACATGGATATAAACATGAGGAGCGAGTCCCACAATAAAAAATCTCCCAATCTGACCGCATCATAATAACACCTTCAAGTCACATTTTCCATGTTTAATTTTATTGGAAGTTTCAGCAGTTCATTCTGATGAACTATTCAAACCACAGCCTCTCACTTTCCCACTCAGTCGCCCTCTCTATCACGCACTCTACTCTCTTTCTCAAGTCCATTTTCATAGCCGAGTGCAAAAGACAAGGCTGAAGCGTTTGCAACCATCTTCAGCCAGAAGTGCCGAGTGGATAATCCATCTCAGCATCCTCCCGATATCCCCACCATCACGGAAGCCAGTCTTCGGCCAATTCGATTCACTCCACGTGATATCAAGAAACGGCTGAGTGCACTTGCTACAGCAAAGGCTATGGGCCCCGACAACATCCCAGCTGTAGTGCTGAAGACTTGTGCTCCAGAACTAGCTGCGCCTCTAGCCAAGCTGTTCCAGTACAGCTACAACACTGGCATCCACCCGACAATGTGGAAAATTGCCCAGGTATGTCCTGTCCACAAAAAGCAGGACAAATCCAATCCGGCCAATTACCGCCCCATCAGTCTACTCTCAATCATCAGCAAAGTGATGGAAGGTGTCGTCGACAGTGCTATCAAGCGGCACTTACTCACCAATGACCTGCTCACCGATGCTCAGTTTGGGTTCCGCCAGGACCACTCGGCTCCAGACCTCATTACAGCCTTGGTCCAAACATGGACAAAAGAGCTGAATTCCAGAGGTGAGGTGAGAGTGACTGCCCTTGACATCAAGGCAGCATTTGACCGAGTGTGGCACCAAGGAGCCCGAGTAAAATTGAAGTCAATGGGAATCAGGGGGAAAACTCTCCAGTGGCTGGAGTCATAGCTAGCACAAAGGAAGATGGTAGTGGTTGTTGGAGGCCAATCATCTCAGCCCCAGGGCATTGCTGCAGGAGTTCCTCAGGGCAGTGTCCTAGGCCCAACCATCTTCAGCTGCTTCATCAATGAACTTCCCTCCATCATAAGGTCAGAAATGGAGATGTTCGCTGATGACTGCACAGTGTCCAGTTCCATTCGCAACCCCTCAGATAATGAAGCAGTCCGAGTCCGCATGCAGCAAGACCTGGACAACATCCAGGCTTGGGCTGATAAGTGGCAAGTAACATTCGCGCCAGATAAGTGCCAGGCAATGACCATCTCCAACAAGAGAGAGTCTAACCACCTCCCCTTGACATTCAACGGCATTACCATCGCCGAATCCCCCACCATCAACATCCTGGGGGTCACCATTGACCAGAAACTTAACTGGACCAGCCATATAAATACTGTGGCTACGAGAGCAGGTCAGAGGCTGGGTATTCTGCGGCGAGTGACTCACCTCCTGACTCCCCAAAGCCTTTCCACCATCTACAAGGCACAAGTCAGGAGAGTGATGGAATACTCTCCACTTGCCTGGATGAGTGCAGCTCCAACAACACTCAAGAAGCTCGACACCATCCAAGATAAAGCAGCCCGCTTGATTGGCACCCCATCCACCACCCTAAACATTCACTCCCTTCACCACCGGCGCACTGTGGCTGCAGTGTGCACCATCCACAGGATGCACTGCAGCAACTCGCCACGGCTTCTTCGACAGCACCTCCCAAACCCGCGACCTCTACCACCTAGAAGGACAAGGGCAGCAGGCGCATGGGAACAACACCACCTGCACGTTCCCCTCCAAGTCACACACCATCCCGACTTGGAAATATATCGCCGTTCCTTCATTGTCGCTGGGTCAAAATCCTGGAACTCCCTTCCTAACAGCACTGTGGGAGAACCGTCACCACACGGACTGCAGCGGTTCAAGAAGGCGGCTCACCACCACCTTCTCAAGGGCAATTAGGGATGGGCAATAAATGCCGGCCTTGCAAGCGACGCCCACATCCCGTGAACGAATTAAAAAAAAAAAAAAAAAATTCTATCATCCTGCACCTGCATTCTGTTCACCAGCCCCGTGTTCGACCGATTCTATTCTCAGTGTCAGTTTGTTAATTAGTGAAGCTTCTGTGAATAGCTTAATGTTTCTACAGATCATCCAAGTCTCTATCTGTTCACCTTCACTGTTCCTTTCATCTACAAATCATGGAATAAACAGAATCAAATCTCTCTTCCAGACAGATCTCGCAATAATTGAGATTTCTTCTCCTATAATTATAAAGTAAAGCGGTAGATGGCGGGATTGTTCAACGAACAAAACGCCAACATCATACTTATAGTCTACAGATAAATAGAAGGGCTTCTGATTCCAACAGATTCAGTGCAAACTGAAATAATATAACAGCAATACATTTGATTTTACAATGTAGTCCAGTGACAGTCAGCAAATTCATGAAGAGTGAACCAGAGAAAGAGATGTGAAAGAGTCAGCAGCAAACTCAGGTCAGTAGCCAGAAATCTGAAGCATCGTCAGATACACACACAATGAAATAATATTTCTTAAGAGTGAAAACCAACAAATATATTGAAATCCAATTAAACTGAAACATGTTATGGGGGAGGGAGGACATTGTGCTCCATCCTTGTAACACTGAGACCGTGAATTGTCTCATCATCATTCATTGAAAACACATTGATAAAAACATTGTCGCAGGACACCTTTAGATCCACAACATGAAACTGTTAACAGCTCCTGATGTTCTGATAGCAGCTCTTTGACCAGAAACCTGATTCCAATACATTCAGTACAGAGAATAAACCAGTAACAATGTCAGGGTTGGCTGTAAAAGTTCATTGCAGATATATTGCAATTGCTACAAGACTGAAAGAGCAGCGGTTTAACACATTCCATCAACCCAAAGTACAGAACCAGCAACTGTGTAAAACATCATGGGAGAAAAATGACTTGCCAAGTGCAGCAGCAGAGTTAACTCCGATTGACACCATTAACATCTGAGATAAATGCTCATCAGAAACTCCAACGGCTGCAAGAATAGTATAATATATGAGTAGTATCTGAACCATTAATGAATATTGCATTTCTGTGAGAAGCACTGAATTCTGTAGGACTGGAAACCACAGCTCCGGCGGGCAGTCTGAGCAGATTCATTCCAACGAGCCCTGTTTTATACAGGGGCTAAGTCTCCATTGACATGGTTATATTCCGGATCATTGCTATTAATTACAGTCACTTGAACAAACAGATTACATCAGCAGCTTTGACTGCGATGGAAAACATGTGGTGGATATAACACATATAACTAAATGTCCAGGTCATTATCGTAATCATACCTCCTTCAGGAATAAAGTTAAAAGCTGTGCTCATACAGGATTGGTTCAACAATAATGAACGGCTCATTTACAGTTTTCATATAATTGTATTGACCATGTTCACTCCTGGAGACTCACTTATAATTTATACCGATTTCTCCGCAGTGTGGAGTGAATCCAGTGACACAAGCAGATCTGTTTCACTCTGTTCCTGCAGTTTCCCAGATATAATATGAAGAATGAGTCTCTGACACAGGAACAGTTAAAGGGCAGGTTGAGGATTGCAGCCTAGAAATGACTGTGGGTGATATTAGGGACGGACACTGAACCTGCCCTATTGATATTCCTCTCTCTGCTATTTTGCTGCAGATGTTTACCTGTTTATTCTGCATTGGGTAACGGTTCCAGTAAAATTGGTCTCGTGTAACACTGAGCTGATCTCATGACCCGATTTGACCTCCATCACAAAGTCCCGTGATTTCCTCACCACCTCCATTCCTTCTCTGCCCATTGTCATTGCAACCCTCATCAATGCCTCTGTCCCCTACAGACTCCATTTCTCCAATGCAATCCTGGCCGGCTACCCAACCTCCACCTTCTACAAACGTGAGCTCGTCCAAATATCCGTTGTCAGTTTCCAACCATCACCCGTTCGGCCTCACTGACTCCCAGTTCCATAATCCCTTAAATTTAAAATTCTCATCCTTGGGTTTAAATCCCGTCATGGCCCACACCTCACTATCTCCACACCGACCGCAATCCCACCCATGGCCTCCTCATTCATCGGACACTGGCCTCTTCTGGTGGGACTACTCTCGCTTGGTTCCACTCACCTATCTGATCATAGGTAGTCGAAGCTTCTCTTCCCACCCTATCACCGTTATATCTGATATCTCTAAAGGTTTAACACGTGGCTTTTCCTATTCCCCATCTACATGCTGCCTTTTGGTGGCATCGTCTACAGACATGGACGAGCTTTCAGATGTATGCTGACAAAACCATCGCCCCTCTTGACACTTCCAGTGCCTTTGTGGTGTACTGTTTGTAGGTTTGAGGATGTGCTGTACTATCAGAGGGTCAGTACTGAGGGAGTGCTGCACCGTCGGAGGGTCAGTACTGAGGGAGCGCTGTACTTTTGGAGGTGCTGACTTTCAGATGAACCGAGGCCCCATCTGCCCTTGCAGGTAGATGTAAAAGATCCCCCGACAACATTAGAAAAAGTGCATGGGAGATCTCTCTCAGAGGGGCAGTACTGAGGGAGCCCTGCACTGTCGGAGTGTCAAAACTGAGGGTGTGCTGTACTGTGGGAAGGTCAGTACTGAGAGAGTGTTGCACTATCGGAGGGTCAGTACTGTGGGATCGCAACGCTGTCAGAGGGGCAGTACTGAAGGAGTGCTGCACTGTCGGTGGTGCTGCCTTTCATAGGACACGTTAAACTGAGGGTCAATCAGCCCTCTCGGGTAGAGGTAAAAGTTTCCCCGGCAGGGGAGCTCTTCCCGGCGTGTATTTATTTATATTTATATATTTATATATATATATATATATATATATATATATATTTATATTTATCTCTCAACCAACATTTCGAAAACCGATGTTCTGGTCATTGCAGTGTGTGAGACCTTGCTGTGTGCAAATTGGTTGCCGAGTTTCCTACATTATAACATTGACTACAATTCAAAATGTACTTCATTTACTGTTTTAGGACGTCCTTAGGTCTTGAAATGCGCTATATAAATGCAAGTTCTTTCCGTCTTTCAGACTTTCCAAGAAACCCATCTTTTGCTTCAAGCTTTTCTCATCCCTCCTAATATCTCTTTAATTGGCGGGGGTCCATTATTGTCCTACAGACATCGAAATTCAACTCACGAAAACCAATCGCAACCCCTGCGACTCTCCATTTCCGTCTCCTCCTTCTACATCCTCGTTAAATCCAATCTTTGACCAATGTTTTCTCTATTCCCCCTGATAGCTTCTCATTCATTTTGTGCCTGTTTTTCCTCACTCCTCCGTGAAGCCCCTTGGGAATGTTTATTATATTGAAGGCGATCTGTGAATGCAAGTTGTTGTTAACTTTCATTGGAATGTGTTCATTAGTTGTCTACTGTGGGAGAAAAAGTATTTTCTGCGCTAATATTCTTGTACCAGAACGAGATTTATATCATAGGCGGACTGGTTGAGATAAATTAACACTTTTCTTATTCGTTCATGGTGTAGGGTGTTTTGGGGTTGTTCTCACCCTATTGATCAGTGCAGATATCTGGTTCCCGGTCTAGCCAAGGAACACTTGTACCTCACTTCAGGTAAACGGGACTTATGCTAACGCACCCGGTGATGGATTACGTAACCGAATAGCACAGTGAACACACAAACTCGGCGTTTGAATTGAATTGGAATGTTGGGTTTATTATACCGTCAACACGCAGAAAATAACGATAAAACAGTCCTACACAGTACATTGAGTTACACACACCCACTACAGTACTTTATCCCGCTAAACTAAGAGGTTGGCGGGGACCCTGGAGATACCTATCACACACACACATATGGTCGAGGCTCACCAATCCTTTGCACTTGCAGGTCTGGCTGACCGGTTTTCTCAAGTAGGGTTTGTTGGTTTCGCTGGAAGCTGCTCTCCTCCCTGAAAGTTAGGGTGAAAAAAAAAGAAAGAAGAGCAGGACCTAAGAGGAAGAGAGAGAGATAGATAGATAGAGAGAGAGAGCTGGAAAAGAGATAAGAAGCAAGAAGCAGAGACAGCAAAAGTAACAGAGCAAACCAAGAGAGCAAAACAAGTGACAGCAAAAGCAAGACTGCAGAACACGAGGGAGAGGGGTTTCGAGCTTTCACTTATGTACACCTCTCTTACAATGTTCTTCGTCGTTAAAAGAGGCACTTCATGTCTGTTTAAACAGTTCTTACAAAGTCCTTATGAATCTTTGATGGCTTTTGATGGTCTCCCATCATGTTGCAATCATTCTCTCGATGGGCCATTGTTCATTCCGATTTGTTGAGCACTTGCCATACAAGGCTCTCTTTGTATCGAACGCTCTAGGTGTTGATCGCTTTTGTTTTAAAACAAAGGCGTGGCCCCAACTTGTCTGGAGCAGTTGCCTCTCTCAATGGCCGACTGCCTCTCGAATTAGTGCTGAGTGTTGATCACATGCTGTAGGTTTTGCATTAAAATAGAGACATGTCTGAAACAATAAATCTTCCACATTCCACTGTGTGTGTTGTTGATTCGTCTGGTGACCTCTCACCTATTCTTCCATCTTAGAATTTTGGTCAATGGCCAAAATTTTACATACTCAGGGAAAAGGTGGAATTCCCAGAATCCTTACAATGTGATGTGGGCGTCGCTGGCAAGCCCAGCATTTATTGCCCATCACTAATTGCCCTTGAGAAGGTGGTGGTGAGCCGCCTTCTTGAACCGCTGCAGTCTGTGTGGTGAAGGTTCTCTCACAGTGTTGTTAGGTAGGGAGTTCCAGGATTTTGACTCAGCGTTGATGAAGGAACGGCGATATATTTCCAAGTCGGGATGGTATGTGACTTGGAGGGGAACGTGCAGGTGGTGTTGTTCCCATGTGCCTGTTGCCCTTGTCCTTCTAGGTGGTTGATGTCGCGGATTTGGTAGGTTCTGTCGAAGAAGCCTGGGCGAGTTGCTGCATTGCATCCTGTGGATGGTACACACTGCAGCCACGGTGCGCCCTGGTGAAGTGAGTGAATGTTTACGTTGCTGGGTTGGGTGCCAATCACGTGGACTGCTATGTCCTGAATGGTGTCGAACTTCTTGAGTGTGGTTGGAGCTGCACTCATCCCGGCAAGTGGAGAGTATTGCATCACAGTCCTGTCATGTGCCTTGCAGATGGTGGAAAGATTTTTTTGGGCGAAATTAGTCTTTCGCTGCAGATTACCCAGCCTCTTGTCGAGCTCTTGTAGCGACAATGTTTATGCGGTTGGTCCAGTTAAGTGTCTGGTCAATGGTGTAAGAATCAACCCAATAATGGATATAATTTTGTATTTATATAAACAATAGTGGAAGTAGAATAGAATATACTATGAATCCATGTATCTATACATTTAAACTACTGTGTATTAATATAGCATGAACTATGTAAACATGTGTTTAATAAGAAAGTGCTGTTAGGTCGAGAAGGATGCACAATGATTATTATAATCAAGTTTGCAGCTGAAAATAACAGAATGCTGACAAACATTGAAGTGGGAATTAATAGACCTTGGGGAAAATCACAGGCGCGGAGAGGGGATGTGCTGCAATGACATAATGTCCAAAAGGCATGTAGATAAAGGGACTGAAGGTGAAATAAATCAAGGAGTCTCACAGCCTTAGGCCTCTCTATCTCGATATCTCAAGCCCCCAGAAGCTCGTGATTGTCATGGAAGAGTCTGGGACGTTGGCAGAAAGGTAGATTCTGTGAGTATGGCTATGTCAGGCTGTTGTTTGACTATTCTGTGAGACAGCTCTCCTAATGTTGGGACAAGTCCCCAAATATAAATGAGGATAGTCTGGGCTTGGTTTGCCTTTGTCGTGTCCGGTGCCTGGTAGTCTGTCCATTTTCATTATGACTTTTTGTAGCGAGAGTGTACAACTGAGTGGCTTGCTGGGCCAATTCAGAGGGTGATTAAGAGTCAACCACAGAGCTGTGGGTCTGGAGTCATATATAGGCCAGACCGGGTAAGGGCGGCAGGTTTCCTTCCCTAAAGGTCATTAGTGAACCAGATGGGTTTTTACAACAATCCGGTAGTTTCATGGCCACCATTACTGATAGTAGTATTTTATTCCAGATTTTATTCAATTAAATGAATTGAAATTCCCCAGCTGCCGTGGCGGAATTTGAATTCATGACTCCGGATTATTAGTACAGGCCTCTGGATTATTAGTCGAGTAACATAACCACTATGCGACCGAGCAACAACTCGTGGACATTGTTTTTCTTGGAACAACATATCATGATTTATGTACAGACATCGCATTGAAATAGCTTTGTACAACTGTGAGGCAGCTTTTCGGGAGTCACCTATCTAATATGAGACCAGCAACAATGACTAGGATCAAAAGCAAAATACTGCGGATGCTGGAAATCTGAAATAAAAACAGAAAATGCTGGAGAAGTTCAGCAAGTCAGGCAGCATCTGTTGAGAAAGAAACAGATTTAACGTTTCAGGTCGAAGACCTTTCGTCAGAACTGGAAGATGTGAAAGAGTTGAAGTTTTTGAACAAGTACAGAGTCAGGGGAAGGGGGGCGGTAGCGGGGAGTGCAGGAAAACACAAAAGGGAAGGTTTGTGATAGGGTAGAGGGCAAGAGTGATTAAATGACAAAAGGGATGACGGTGCAAGTTCAGGAAAGTACTAATGGGATAGATTAAGAAAGAAAAGGTTGGTCAAGAGCAGCTGTAAACAGTGACTAAGATGAAGTTTTAATGGCCATTTGTCTTTTTGCTCTTTCGTTATATTCCGTTTCATTGTTCTCTGCAACTGATGATTAGGCTGATTTTTCAGTTGCTAAAGGAACAGAGTTTGGTTCAGCACAGGATGGAACACAGAACAGGGAGACTTCACTGTTCAAAGCGACATTCAGGGAAACTTGCCTAAGTTCGAAAGTCATCCTTGTTGCTTCAGGCTGTTTTGAAGCCAAACTCAGGCAATCTACTTTCACGGAGATAAGCGGCAAGGTTAAAGATAAGACACCTGCCGAGCTCAGCCTTGAAAGTCTGTTGGGTACTGCCGTAAATAACAGATGCTGCAGCATCAGTTTGTTGAACCATGGGAAGGAGAGAGGGAACAGTACCAGCAGGTTGTTGTTGCCAGCGAGAGTGGGATCAGATCAACAACTCTAGGAAGGAGGAGACACGGTCCACGAGTCAGACCAGAAGAACATCAAGAAGGATGTTCCTCTACACTGTCGTATCAAACACTCCCAGGGCAGATACAACATGGATTAGAAACAGAACAAAGCTCCCTCTACGTTGTCCCTCTATACTGCCTACAGTAAACATCCAGTAGTGTAATATCTCCTCTATTGTTGCTTACTTTTAACCAAATAGATTCTGCCTTTGATCCCTAAAGTAAATCATCCCTTTCCAGTGCTATAATAGTTTCTTTGATCAATACTGCCAATCCAACCCCCTCCTTTCTTTCCTTCTCTATCGTTCCTGAACAGCTTGTAGCTAGGAATATTATGTACCCAATCCTCCCCTTCTTTGAGCCAGACCTCTGTCATTGCCGCTGTGTCATATTCCCACGTGACGACTTGAGCCTGCAGCTCACCAACCTTATTCATTATGCTAAGTGCATTTACGGCCTTGAACTCCAATCTAATTTTAGACTGCGTCGCAGTTGCCTCCTGACTGATCCCTCTTATTTCTTAACTACACATTACCCTAGTGCTACTTATCCCTCCCAGACCTCTGTGCTCCTTGTTTCTCCTCTGTATTGTTTCCTCCTGGTGACCATTCCCCTGCCAAATTAGTTTAAACCCTCCTCCACCTCACTAGTTAACGTCCCCGAGAACATTTTGAATCTGCCGCTCTGGATCTCCAGATCGGCTCTGCTGCTACTGCTGGCAACACGTTTATTGTATTCAATTTGTTCCAAGGTGTCATACATTCATTTGGCGCTTGGAGGGACAGTGGGCATGAAGCAGAAGGGTGAGAAAGTTTTCGGTTGCAAGTTTTGAAGTTAAGGATAGAGAAACGTGTCTGAAGAATCATTTTATTCCCACAAATGTGCAAATCAGTCTGCTTGTTTACATTCATCCACAATGTATACGTAACTTTGTCTGTACACATCTCAATCTGTCGGTGCACACACCTATCTGTTTAACTACATTCTGTTGCTTTTCCTGTAACTCAGTCAGTTTGCTTCTCTCTATGTGAAATGTACATACAATGAGAGCCATAACAGTTACAATGAGATCCACTCAGTGTGGCTCTGGATTCCCGGCGCAATTCCAGATGTTCATCTCCAGTTGAACTGAAATGATAACCCCACAGCATGAAACAGATCAACGTTTATGAGTGACAATTGAAAAGTAGCACTCCTGCAACATTGAAGTGGACACTACTCGAACATTATTGGTAATGACCCTACTCTAACATTAATGGTAATGAACCTACTCAAAAAGTACTGGTGATGGCCCTAATCTAACATTACTGATGTTGACCCTACTCTAACATTACCGCTGTTGACCCGACTCTAACATTACTGCTAATGACCCTACGCTAACATTACTGGTGTTGACCCTACTCTAACATTACTGGTAATGACCCTACTCTAACATTAATTGTATTTACTCTACTCTAACATTACTGGTAATGACCCTACTCTAACATTACTGATGGTGAACCTACTCTAACATTACTGGTGTTGAGCCTACTCTAACACTACCGGTGTTGACCATTCTCCAACATTACTGGTGTTGACCGTACGGTGACATTACTGGTGTTGACCCTACTGTAACATTACTGGTGTAGACCCTACCCTAACATTGCTGGTGTTGACCCTACGGTAACATTACTGGTGTTGATCCTACTCTAACATTACTGGTGTTGACCATACTCTAACATTACCGGTGTTGACCCTACTCTAACATTACTGGTGGTGACCCTACTCTAACATTACTGGTGTTGACCATACTCTAACATCACTGGTGTTGACCCTACTCTAACATTACTGATAATGACCCTACTCTAACATTACTGATGGTGAACCTACTCTAAAATACTTGTGTTGACGCTACTTTAACATAACTGATGTTGACCCTGCTCTAACTTTACTGGTGTTGACCCTACTCAAACATTACTGGTAATGACCCTACTCTAACACTACTGGTGTTGACCATACTCTAACATTACTGGTGGTGACCCTACTCTAACATTACTGGTGTTGGCCCTACGGTAACATTACTGGTGGTGACCCTATTCTAACATTACTGGTGTTGACCGTACTCTAACATTACTGGTGTTGACCCTACTCTAACAGTACTCGTTCTGACCCTACTCTAACATTACTGGTGGTGACCCTATTCTAACATTACTGGTGTTGGCCCTACGGTAACATTCCTGGTGTTGACCCTACTCTAACATTACTGGTGTTGACCCTACTCTAACATTACTGGTATTGACCCTATTCTAACATTACTGGTGTTGACCCTACTGTAATATTACTGGTGTTGACCCTACTCTAACATTCCTGGTGTTGACCCTACTCTAACATTACCGGTATTGACCCTACTCTAACATTATTGGTGTTGACCATACTCTAATATTATTGGTGTTGACCCTACTCTAACACTACTCGTTTTGACCCTACTCTAAGATTACTGGTGTTGACCCCACTCTAACATTACTGGTGTTGACCCTACTCTAACATTACTGGTATTGACCCTATTCTAACATTACTGGTGTTGACTCTACTCTAACATTACTGGTGTTGACCCTACTCTAACACTACTCGTTTTGACCCTACTCTATCATTACTGGTGATGGCTCTACTCTAACATTATTGGTGATGACACTACGGTAACATTACTGGTGATGACTCATTTCCCTGCAATAGAAAAGCGAACAGTGTGCTAAATAGTGAGATAATCTATCCCATGGATCACTTCCCATGACCATGATCTTGCATTCGGGTGACGAATGGTTGAACTTAAGATCCAATGGACGATTGTTCACGTGGGTTCCGACCCCACTTCTAGTAGTTCTGATAAGCGACGTGTTTGAATTCGCATCTGCTGGTTGTATATTTACTGAATCTGCATTAAAATGATCAAATCTTTGGAGAGAATGTGC
This sequence comes from Heptranchias perlo, assembly GCF_035084215.1. Lineage (NCBI taxonomy): Eukaryota > Metazoa > Chordata > Chondrichthyes > Hexanchiformes > Hexanchidae > Heptranchias > Heptranchias perlo. The sequence continues at coordinate 17,859,658 of NC_090363.1, forward strand.
CATATTTATACTTGACAGTTTGCGCAGTTTCAAGTCAACTTTTCCTTATTTACTTTTATTACTGATGATCAGGAGACTTACCCAATCAATCTTACCCAAAAATGTAATTAACCGGAATACCAGCCATTTACCGGCTCAGTTTCCACTGTATACACAAGAACAAATCAGGCCGAGTTCCACCCTTGCCAATGGGGAACATCCAGCCCCGGATATCCATCAAAATCAGCGCTTTGGAACCGGATGACTGAGTCTTGTGACCCTGTTGCTGGGCCTCTGACGTCAGAACGGGCGACAACGCTCGCTCAGCTCGAGCTGGAGACCGTTAAGAGCGGTTAGGATTTAAACCTGGAGCGGCCCGATGAAGGGCAGGTACAGAAAATGGCTAAAAATGTTCATATAATGAAACTAATAACGTTTATATATTGAAATGATCACAACTCCACTCTCAGTCCGGGTCTGATATCCTGCAACGACTTCAGCTGATTCTGTCCAGTTGAACTCAACTGATTCTCCAACAGTCTGAAACAGATTAAAGATTAAACACCAAATGAACAGATTGCACAACAATATAAATAAAAGGGAGACTGGAGTTAAAATGGGGCAGAAATCGTTCCCCCAATAACGGAGGAGCTCCAAAGAGCTCTCAGTTGTTGGTGCAAAAGGGTGGAGCAAGTTCCGATGTTCGTACACGCGCAGCGAAACGTGCAAATCTGCAACTTGTTCCTACTGGTTAGCCGGCGATTTGACAGGTTCAAATTAAAGGGACATCACAGGCTGCAATCAGGAAAATCATTGAAAAAGCGCCAACTTGCTTATCCGCCTAGCTGGAAAGTAACTAATTACGCCACCAAACAGATGCATTTAAAAATACCAGGTTTAAACTAAGTTTTAACAGCGCTGTAAGTGTTAATGACTAGCAAACAACTAAAAATTAACTTTCAAAATTGTGGAGTCTGATATTACTCCTTATTTTAATAGTTTTTGATCAACCCTTACTGCGGGCTGTATGGCGTGCAATTCCTTGAATTTGAATTTTTAAAATGTTGTTCACTATCAATCCAGCCTCTGAGCGGCTGGGAGAGGAGATGACACGCCCACAAAATCTGCCAGGAAGAGAAGTCACGCCCACAGATTCAGCCTGCATTGCTCAATTTAGACTGAAACGAAGGGGGCACGATTAAGATGTTTTCAGATGATACTAAAATTGGCCGTGTGTTTGACAGTGAAGAAGAAATCTGTAGACTGCAGGAAGATATCAATGGACTGGTCAGGTGGGCAGAAAAGTGGCAAATGGAATTTAATTCGGAGAAGTGTGAGGTCATTTATTTGGGGAGGGCAAACAAGGCAAGGGAATACACAATTTGGTAGGATACTTAGAAGTTTAGAAGAACAGAGGCACCTTGGAGTGCATGTCCACAGAACCCTGAAGGTAGCAGGACAGGTAGATCAGGTGGTTAAGAAGACATACGGGACAGTTTCCTTTATTAGCTGAGGCATAGAATATAAGAGCAGGGAGGCTATGCTAGAACTGTATAAAACACTAGTTAGGCCACAGCTAGAGTACTGAGTACAATTCTGTTCACCACATTACAGGAAGGATGTAATTGCACTAGAGAGGGTGCAGAGGAGATTTACGAGGATGTTGCCAGGACTGGAGAATTTTAGCTATGAGGATTGATTGGATAGGCTGGTGTTGTTTTCTTTGGAGCAGAGGAAGCTGAGGGGAGATTTAATTGAGGTGTGTAAAATTATGAGGGGCCGAAATAGAGTGGACAGGAATGACTTATTTTCCTTAGTAGAGATGTCAGTAACCAGGGGCCATAGATTTAAGGTGATTGGTATAAGGATTAGAGGGCAATTGAGGAGATTTTTTTTTCACCCAGAGGATGGTGGGTGTCTGCAGCTCACTGCCTGAAAGGGCGGTAGAGGCAGAAAGCCTCATCACATTTAAAGGACACTTGGATGTGCACTTGAGATGCCATAACCTACAAGGTTAGCTCTTTTTCTGTCTGCACAGACACGATGAGCCGAATGGCCTCCTTCTGTGCCATAAATTTATATGATTCCATGAAACACTCATTGGATCCGCTCCAGGCTCCTGCGGGTCAGTATGAGGCGGAGGAAAGCGGGGACAGATCGGGCTGTGAAGGAATTTGATCTCAGACTCAGGAACGTCAGTGACCGCATTGAACTGAGAGCGGAGACGAGAGCCTCGGTACAAGAATCTGTGAGACCGACATCATACAACCTGGGAATCAGAGAGAGAGAGAGAGAATAGTAACACGAATCACGATAATTCCCCAATATTTATTGATAAAACTATTAGATACTGATAATGTACAGTTTTTATTACTAACAGTATTACTGATACAAATAATAATTTACAGTGTTTATTAATAACACTATTACTGACACTAATAATGTACAGTGTATATTAATAACATTATTACGGATACTAATTATGCTCAGTGTTTATTAATAACACTATCACTGATACGGATGATAACATACAGTGTTTATTATTATCTGTAATAGTGTCATTACTAAACACAGTACATTATTTGTGTCAGTAATAGTGTTATTAATAAACACTGTACAGTATTAGTGTCAGTAATAGTGTGATTCATATGCACTGTACATTATTAGTATCATTAACAGTGTTATTAATAAACACTGTACATTATTAGTAGCAGTTACTAATAATAATGTACAGTGTTTATTAATGACAGAATTACTGATATGAATAATAATCTACAGTGCTTATTAATTACACTATTACTGATACTATTAATGATGTAGTGTTTATTAATAATACGATTACTGGTGCTAATAATGTAGCGTTTAATAATAACTCTATTGCTGATACCAATAATAATGTATAGTGTTGACTAATTACTGTATTACTGGTAATAATAATGTAGTGTTTGTTAATGACACTATTACTGATACTAATAATAATGTACAGTTTTGACTATTTACAGTAGTACTGGTACTAATAATGTAGTGTTGATTAATAAGACTATTACTGACACTAATAATAATGTAGTGTTGATTAATAACACTGCTACTGACACTAACAATAATGTAGTGTTTATTAATAACACTGTTACTGACACTAATAATAATGTAGTGTTTATTAATAACACTACTGCTGACATGAATAATAATATACTTTATTAATAACACTATTATTGACACGAATAATAATGTCCTGTTTTTTAATAACACTATTGCTGACACTAATAATAATGTAAACTTTTCGACATTCAGTTACTATGAAAACAGTCTGGTACTTACACCAGTTTCTGTATTTTACAGTCCGGGTTCCTCAGAGCCGCAGACAATAGTTTCACTCCTGAATCTCCCAGTTTATTATTACCCAGGTTCAGATCCGTTAGTAACATGTTTGTATTGAGAGCGGAGGCGAGGTCTTCGGTGGAAGAAATTGTGAGACCGTCATGATACAGCCTGGGGATCAAAGAGAAATAACAGGATTCAGTGTAAATCCTGTGAGTTTATGAATAACAATATTACTGATATTAATAAACACTGTACATTATTATTAGTAACACCATTACTGATACAGTAATAATGTACAGTGTCAGACATCCAGTTATTATAAACAAAATCTCACACTAAATCCAGTTTCTGTATTTTACATTCCGGGTTACTGAGGGCCGCAGACATTAGTTTCACTCCTGAATCTCCAAGTTTATTGGTGCCTAATCTAAATACAAACAGACAGAGAAGGAGAAACAAACTGAATGAAACTCCGGATCTGATACAATTTTTCTGTCACGGATATTACCGAAGGCATTGAGAAACTTCAGGAAATGATTAAACAGATTTTCTTGTCACCAACAATCAATCTCACTCAGTGCATCTCCCCACATATTCAGGGACTGTCAATAAATGCATTTATTAAATAAAGCGCTGGCTGTGTGAAGCTTTTAAATATCCATCTGGAGAGTTTCATTCCCTCATGATCAGAATAACCACCTGGGAGGTCAGGGACCGGGTCCGTCATGCTTGGGGAAACTTGGGCTCGATTTTAGCAGGCCTGCGGGTTTCCTGCGGGTTGGGTTTCGGGTGCGTGGCCTCCGCGCCCGTTGAAATTAGTGGGTTGCCCGCGCGATCGTAGCAGGCAACACACTAATAGGAATCAATTACCTGCTCCTCCGGGCTCCGCGCTGCTGGTGTGCGCGTCGGGCGGGCTGCGCATGCGCAGTACGATCTGTCAGCTGGAGACTCTCTAGTTAAAGGGGCAGTCCTCCACTGACAGATGCTGCAACCAATGGAACAAATTACAGCATGGAGCAGCCCAGGGGGAAGGCTGCTCCCAGTTTAATGATGCCTCATCACAGGTATCATCAGATGGGGTGCGGAGGAGGGGGAGGACAGAGATCTTCCACCTGGCGGGTGGGAGGAAGCGGCCTGCCTCTGCCACCAAGAAGGCCTGGCTCGAGGTGGCAGAGGGGGTCACCTGCGCCACCAACATATCGCCCACCTGCATACAGTGCAGGAGGCGCTGCAATGACCGCAGTAGGTCAGCCACAGTGAGAACACGAAGTCTTTCCCCTACACTCCGTCTGCACAACACTGCCCCCACCCCACATCTCCTTCGGCACCGCCAACACTACTCTGTCACATCACCCGTCATACCCACTCAAACCCCATCCTCATCTGACCTCCACCTACTCACCTCGCCAGTACTCATCCTGCCACTAACACGCAACCCAATCCCATACTCACCCTCTCGTGCATCTCCCTCACGGCCAGCCTCACTCAACCTGCCACCACCTGTGCTGCAGCCACAGGGCATGCATCACATATGTGCAGTAGGCAGCGTAAGGCAAACGTGTCGTGAGCATGAAGGGGGTGCACAAGGGTGTCGGAGGGTTTGCCATGGGTGTTACCTATATTGAATTGCAGAGCAACAAACATCACACATTATATTGGCACCACCACTGCCATGTCTCCGAGAATCCTGTCTGTTGTGTCCAATAATGCCCGCTCCTGGGTATCACTATGAGGACCCACCACTGATGCCACCCATCGTGTTACTGCAGAGTAGGTGCAGGTGTATTTGCAGGGCTCTTCCGCGCAGACGACTGAGAGACATCGGCGGTGTACCCGGCTGCACCCTGGAAGGATGCGGAGGAGAAGTTGTGGAGGGCAGTGGTGACTTTGACAGCGACAGGTAAGCAGTTGGTGCTGGGGTCAGCCAGGAGCAGCTCAGCATGAAAGAGCCTGCAGATCTCCACGACAACATGTCGAGCGAATCTGCGCCTCCGTGTGCACTGCTGCTCAGAGAGGTCCGGGGAGCTGCGCCTCGGTCTGTGGACCCTGTGGCGAGGGTAGTGGCCTCTGCGATGCGTCTCTCTCTGCGGTAGCCCACCCTCCTGCTGTGCAGGTGGGCGTGCAACAACACCGTGTTGGGGGGCTCCACCTCTCTGCGGCAGACGGTGTGGACTGCGAGGCTGCTGGGGCTGATCATGCTGTTCGTCCTCCGAGGGTGTCCACGCACCACCCATCTGGCAGTTGTTGGTCTGAGGGGTTGTGCAGGGTAGGTGGGTGGTTCCTCGGACTGGGGCTGCGGTTTCCTGTCGGTCTGTCCTCTGGCTTGGCGGGGGGTGGTGGGGGACAGGGGTTGCCCTATGTGACGCGGTGGCCTCCTGCGTGGGTGAGGGTACTCCCCCGTGGATTGCACCTTGGCACCTGCCACAGGCTGCTGGCTGCAACACGCCTGGTTGGAGGGAGATTGTTTCCCCCAGTGTGTGAAACACTCTGCGATGAAGGTGAAATCCCACACTTCCTCTTTTGACAGCTGATTCAGCTCATTTAATGACCTCAACAAGCAAGGTAAGTACACTCAAGTGGAACCCCGCTGACTTTAATTGCCTGCGGGATTCGCACCAGCGGGGGACACACACGCAGCCCCGCAAGTCATCGGGGAACCCGGAAGTGGTCGGGATCGCGGCGCGATCCGTTCACGTGACCGGATATCGGGATTTTCGCACCCCCCCGCTGGAAACCCGCAGGAAACCAGACGCTAATATCGAGCCCATTGACTCCAGGTCTGTACACAGTCACTGACTCACTGTCTGAAAAGAGTCAATGATTCTGGCCTCAACAAATTCATGGACTCCCGGCCTGTACAGATTCAATGACTCCCCGTCAGTACAGATTCACTGATTCCGGTCCGTGCAGAGTCACTGACTCCCCGGCCTGCACCGAGTCACTAACTCCCGGTCTGTACAGAGTCACTGATACCCGGTATTAACAGAGTAACTGACACTCATTCTGGCGAGAGTTTCTGACTCCCGGCCTATGAAGAATCACTGACTCCCAATCTGTATAGAATCATTGCCGCCCGGTCTGGAGAGAGTCCCTGACAGCCGGTCTGTACAGAGTCACTGAATCCCGGACTGTACAGAGCCACTGACTCCAGATCTGTGCAGGTTCACTAAATCACTGTCTGCACAGAGTCACTGATTCCGGTCTGTACAGAGTCACCGACTTCCGGTCGGTACAGAATCACTGACTCTCGCTCTGTACAGCATCGCTGACTCCAGGTCTGTACATGATCAATGATTCGAACTGCACAGATTCGCAGACTCCCGGCCTGTACAGAGTAATTGACTCCCGTTCTATACAGAGTAACTGACTCCCGGTCTGTGCAGAGTCACTGACTCCAGGTCTGTACAGCATCACTGACTCCCGGTCGTACAGCGTCACTGATTCCCGGTTGGACAGAGTCACTAACACTCGGTCTGTTCAGTAATACTGACTCCCGGTCTGCAAAGACTCACTGACAACCGGTCTGTACAGAATTACTGACTCCCGGTCTGCACAGAGCCACTAACTCCCGGTCTGTACAGCTTCACTAACTCCAGGTCTGCAGAGAGTCACTGAACCTCGCTATGCACAGAGTCAATGACTCCCGGTCTGTACAGAGTAACTGACGACCGTTCTGTACAGAGTCACTGGCTCCCTCTCTCTACAGAGTCAATGATTCCGATCTGTACAGAGTCACTGACTCCCCGGACTGTACCGAGTCACTGACTCCCGGTCCGTACAGAGTTACTGACTCCCGATATATGAAGACTCACTAACACCCGGTCTGTACAGAGTCACTGACACCCGGTCTGTGCAGTGTCACTGATTCCTGTCTGTACAGAGTAACTGACTCCCGGTCTGTGCAGAGGCACTGATTCCAGTTATGTACAGCATCACTGAATTCCGTTTGGACAGAGTCACTAACACTCGGTCTGTTCAGAGTTACTGACTCCAGGTCTGTACAGAGTAACTGACTTCCTGTCTATGCAGAGTCACTGACTTCCGGTCTGCACAGAGTCACCGACTCCCGGTCTGCACAGAGCCATTGAATCCCGGTCTCCACAGAGAAACTGACTCCAGGTCTGTGCAGAGTCACTGACACCCGGTCTGTACAGAGTCACCGACTCCCGGTCTGCACAGAGCCATTGAATCCCGGTCTCCACAGAGACACTGACTCCAGGTCTGTGCAGAGTCACTGAAACACGGTCTGTACAGAGCCACTGACGCTAGGTCGGTAGAGATTCACTGACTAACTGTCTGTACAGATTCAGTGACTCCCGGTTGTACAGAGTCACTGACTACCTGTCTGTACAGTTCACTGACTCGCTGTCTGCACAGAGTAACTGATTTCGGTCTGTGCAGAGTCACTGACACCCCGTCTGTAAAAAGTCACTGACTCCCGGTCCGTACAGTGTCACAGACTCCAGGTCTGTACAGTCACTGATTCCAGGCCTGTACACAGTCACTGACTCCCGGTCCGTGCACTGTCACTAAATCCAGGTCAGCACAGAGTCACTAACTCTCGTTCCGTTCAAAGTTATTGACTCCCGGTCCATGAAGACTCACTGACTCCCGGTCTGCAGAGAGTCAATGATACCCAGTCTGTACAAAGTCTCTGACTCCCGGTCTGAACAGAATCACTGACTCCCGGTCTGTACATAGTAATTGACTATCGGTCGATGCAGATTCACTGACTCCCGGTCTGGACAGAGTAACTGACTCCCGGGCCGTACAGAATCACTGATTGCCGGTCATTACAGAGTCACCGATTTGCGGTACGTGCAGAATCACTGACTCCCGGTATGTACAGAGTCGCTGACTCCAGGTCTGTACATAATCAATGATTCTGAACTGTACAGAGTCAAGGACCCCCGGTCTGTACATAGTAATTGACTTCCGGTCAATGCAGATTCACTGACTCCCGGTCTGGACAGAGTAACTGACTCCAGGGCCGTACAGAATCACTGACTGCCGGTCTGTACAGAGTCACCGACTTGCGGTACGTACAGAATCGCTGACTCCAGGTCTGTACATAATCAATGATTCCGAACTGTACAGAGTCACTGACTCCCAGCCTGCACAGAGTCACCGACTCCAGGTCTGTACAGAATCAATGACTCCCCGACTGTACAGAGTCACTGACTCCCGGTCTGGACAGACTCACAGACTCCGGGTCTGTAGAAAGCCACTGACTCCAGGTCTGCATACGTTTACTGACTCACTGTCTGAATAGAGTCACTGATTCCGGTCAATACAGAGTCACGGACTCCCGGCCTGTACAGATTCACTGACACCCTGTCTGTACAGATTCACTGAATCCGGCCTGTTCAGAGTCACTAACTGCTGGACTGCACAGAGTTACTGATTCCCGGTCATACAGAGCCACTGACTACCGGTCTGTCCAGAGTTATTGACTCCCTTATTGTACAGAGTCAATGATTCCGATCTGTACAGAGTCACTGATGCCCCGGCCTGTACCGAGTCACTGACTCCCGGTCTGTACAGACTTACTGAATCCCGATCTATGAAGACTCACCGACACCCGGTCTGTCCCGAGTCAATGACACCCGGTCTGCACAGAGTCACTGATTCCAGTCTGTACAGAGTAACCGACTTCCGGTCGGTACAGAATCAATGACTCCCGCTGTTTCGAGAGTCGCTGACTCCAGGTATGTAAATAATCAATGATTCCGAACTGCACAGAGTCGCTGAATCCCGGCCTGTACAGAGAAATTGGCTCCCGTTCTGTACAGAGTGACTGACTCCCGGTCTGTGCAGAGTCACTGACTCCAGGTCTGTACAGCATCACTGACTCCCGGTTGGACAGAGTCACTAACACTCGGTCTGTTCAGAGTTACTGTCTCCCGGTCCGTAAAGACTCACTGACTCCCGGTCTGGACAGAATCACTGACTCCGGGTCTGCACAGAGCCACTAACTCCCGGTCTCTACAGATTCACTGACTCCAGGTCTGCAGAGAGTCACTGAATCCCGCTATGCACAGAGTCATTGACTCCTGGACGATACAGAGTAACTGACTTCCGGTCTATGCAGGGTCACTGACTTCCGGTCTGCACAGATTCACCGACTTCAGGCCCATACAGAATCACGGACTCCCGGTCTGCACAGAGCAATTCATCCCGGTCTGCACAGGGACACTGAATCCAGGTCTGCACAGAGACACTGACTCCCAGTCTGTACAGAGAAACTGACTCCAGGTCTGTACTGAATCAATGACTTCCTGTTTGTACAGATTTACTGATTCCGGTCTGAAGAGTGTCACTGACTCCCGGTCTGTGCAGAGTCAGTGACTCCAGGTCGGTACAGAGTCACTAAGTCTCGTTCCTTTCAGAGTTCCCGACTCCCGGTCTCTGAAGATTCACTGACACCCGGTCTGTAGAGAGCCACTGACTCCAGATCTGCGCAGATTAACTAAATCACTGCCTGCAGAGAGTCGCTGATTCCAGGTCTGCACATAATCAACGATTCCGAACTGCACAGAGTCGCAGACTCCCGGCCTGTACAGAGTAATTCACTCACGTCCTATACAGAATAACTGACTCCCGGTCTGTGCAGAGTCACTGACGCAAGGTCAGTACATCATCACAGGCTCCCCGACTGCACAGAGTCACTGACTCCCGGTCTGTACAGACTGACGGACTCCGGGTCTGTACGGAGTCACTGACGCCCGGTCTGTACAGAGTTACTTACTCCCGGTCTTACAGAGTCACTGACTCCCTGTCAGTACAGATTCACTGATTCCGGTCCGTGCAGAGTCACTGACTCCCCGGCCTGTACCGAGTCACTAACTCCCGGTCTGTACAGAGTCACTGATACCCGGTATTAACAGAGTAACTGACACTCATTCTGGCGAGAGTTTCTGACTCCCGGCCTATGAAGAATCACTGACTCCCAATCTGTGTAGAATCATTGCCGCCCGGTCTGTAGAGAGTCCCTGACAGCCGGTCTGTACAGAGTCACTGACTCCAGATCTGTGCAGGTTCCCTAACTCACTGTCTGCACAGAGTCACTGATTCCGGTCTGTACAGAGTCACCGACTTCCGGTCGGTACAGAATCACTGACTCTCGATCTGTACAGCATCGCTGACTCCCGGTCCGTACAGTGTCACTGATTGCAGGACTGTACAGAGTTACTGATTCCCGTTCTTACAGAGTCACTGGCGACCGTTCTGTACAGAGTCACTGGCTCCCTCTCTCTACAGAGTCAATGATTCCGATCTGTACAGAGTCACTGACTCCCCGGACTGTACCGAGTCACTGACTCCCGGTCCGTACAGAGTTACTGACTCCCGATATATGAAGACTCACTAACACCCGGTCTGTACAGAGTCACTGACACCCGGTCTGTGCAGTGTCACTGATTCCTGTCTGTACAGAGTAATTGACTCCCGTTCTTTACAGAGTAACTGACTCCCGGTCTGTGCAGAGGCACTGATTCCAGTTATGTACAGCATCACTGAATTCCGTTTGGACAGAGTCACTAACACTCGGTCTGTTCAGAGTTACTGACTCCAGGTCTGTACAGAGTAACTGACTTCCTGTCTATGCAGAGTCACTGACTTCCGGTCTGCACAGAGTCACCGACTCCCGGTCTGCACAGAGCCATTGAATCCCGGTCTCCACAGAGAAACTGACTCCAGGTCTGTGCAGAGTCACTGACACCCGGTCTGTACAGAGTCACAGACTCCCGGTCTGCACAGAGCCATTGAATCCCGGTCTCCACAGAGACACTGACACCCGGTCTGTACAGAGCCACTGAAGCCAGGTCGGTAGAGATTCACTGACTAACTGTCTGTACAGATTCAGTGACTCCCGGTTCTACAGAGTCACTGACTACCTGTCTGTAAAAAGTCACTGACTCCCGGTCCGTACAGTGTCACAGACTCCAGGTCTGTACATTCACTGATTCCAGGCCTGTACACAGTCACTGCCTCCCGGTCCGTGCACTGTCAATAAATCCAGGTCAGCACAGAGTCACTAACTCTCGTTCCGTTCAAAGTTATTGACTCCCGGTCCATGAAGACTCACTGACTCCCGGTCTGCAGAGAGTCAATGATACCCAGTCTGTACAAAGTCTCTGACTCCCGGTCTGAACAGAATCACTGACTCCCGGTCTGTACATAGTAATTGACTATCGTTCGATGCAGATTCACTGACTCCCGGTCTGGACAGAGTAACTGACTCCCGGGCCGTACAGAATCACTGATTGCCGGTCATTACAGAGTCACCGATTTGCGGTACGTGCAGAATCACTGACTCCCGGTATGTACAGAGTCGCTGACTCCAGGTCTGTACATAATCAATGATTCTGAACTGTACAGAGTCAAGGACCCCCGGTCTGTACATAGTAATTGACTTCCGGTCAATGCAGATTCACTGACTCCCGGTCTGGACAGAGTAACTGACTCCAGGGCCGTACAGAATCACTGACTGCCGGTCTGTACAGAGTCACCGACTTGCGGTACGTACAGAATCGCTGACTCCAGGTCTGTACATAATCAATGATTCCGAACTGTACAGAGTCACTGACTCCCAGCCTGCACAGAGTCACCGACTCCAGGTCTGTACAGAATCAATGACTCCCCGACTGTACAGAGTCACTGACTCCCGGTCTGGACAGACTCACAGACTCCGGGTCTGTAGAAAGCCACTGACTCCAGGTCTGCATACGTTTACTGACACACTGTCTGAACAGAGTCACTGATTCCGGTCAATACAGAGTCACGGACTCCCGGCCTGTACAGATTCACTGACTCCCGGTCTGTACAGACATACTGACTCCCGATCTATGTAGACTCACTGACACCTGGTCTGTACAGAGACACTGACACCCGGCCTGTACAGAGCCACTGATCCCGGTCTGGGCAGAGTCACCGACTTCCGGTTTGGACATAATCACTGATTCCCGCTCTGTACAGCATCGCTGACTCCAGGTCTGTATATAGTCAATGATTCTGAACTGCACAGAGTCGCTGACTCCCGGCCTGTAAAGAGCAATTGACTCCTATTCTATACAGAGTAACTGACTCCCAGTCTGTGCAGAGTCACTGACTCCAGGTCTGTACAGCATCACTGACTCCCGGTCGTACAGCGTCACTGACTCCCGGTTGGACAGAGTCACTAACACTCGGTCTGTTCAGAGTTACTGACTCCCGGTCTGTAAAGGCTCACTGACACCCTGTCTGGACAGAATCACTGACTCCCGGTCTGCACAGAGCCACGAACTCCCGGTCTGTACAGATTCACTGACTCCAGGTCTGCAGGGAGTCATTGAATCCCGCTATGCACAGAGTCACTGACTCCCGGTCTGTACAGAGTATCTGACGTCCGATCTTTGCAGACTCACTGACTTCCGGTCTGCACAGAGCCACCGACTTCAAGTCCGTACAGTATCACCGACTCCCGGTCTGAACAGAGTAACTGACTCCCGGTCTGTACATAGTAATTGACTTCCGTTCGATGCAGATTCACTGACTCCCGGTCTGGACAGAGTAACTGACTCCCGGGCCGTACAGAATCACTGTCTGCCGGTCTGTACAGAGTGACCGACTTGCGGTACGTACAGAATCACTGACTCCCGGTCTGTACAGAATCGCTGACTCCAGGCCTGTACATAATCAATGATTCCGAACTGTACAGAGTCACTGAGTCCCGGCCTATACAGAGTCACCGACTCCAGGTCTGTACAAAATCAATGACTCCCCGACTGTACAGAGTCACTGACTCCTGGTCTGTACAAAGCCATTGAATCCCGGTCTGCACAGGGACACTGACTTCCGGTCTGTACAGAGTCACTGACACCCGATCTGGACAGAGCCACTGACTCCAGGTCTGCACAGTTTCACTGACTCACTGTCTGAACAGAGTCACTGATTCCGGTCCACACAGTGTCATGGACTCCCGGCCTGTACAGATTCACTGACTCCATGCCTGTACAGATTCACTGATTCCGGTACGGACAGATTCACTGACTCATGGCCTGTGCAGTCACTGACTCCCGGTCTGTAGAGAGACACTGACACCCCGTCTGTACAAAGTCACTGACTCCCGGTCCGTACAGTGTCACTGATTGCAGGACTGTACAGAGTTACTGATTCCCGTTCTTACAGAGTCACTGGCGACCGTTCTGTACAGAGTCACTGGCTCCCTCTCTCTACAGAGTCAATGATTCCGATCTGTACAGAGTCACTGACTCCCCGGACTGTACCGAGTCACTGACTCCCGGTCCGTACAGAGTTACTGACTCCCGATATATGAAGACTCACTAACACCCGGTCTGTACAGAGTCACTGACACCCGGTCTGTGCAGTGTCACTGATTCCTGTCTGTACAGAGTAATTGACTCCCGTTCTTTACAGAGTAACTGACTCCCGGTCTGTGCAGAGGCACTGATTCCAGTTATGTACAGCATCACTGAATTCCGTTTGGACAGAGTCACTAACACTCGGTCTGTTCAGAGTTACTGACTCCAGGTCTGTACAGAGTAACTGACTTCCTGTCTATGCAGAGTCACTGACTTCCGGTCTGCACAGAGTCACCGACTCCCGGTCTGCACAGAGCCATTGAATCCCGGTCTCCACAGAGAAACTGACTCCAGGTCTGTGCAGAGTCACTGACACCCGGTCTGTACAGAGTCACCGACTCCCGGTCTGCACAGAGCCATTGAATCCCGGTCTCCACAGAGACACTGACTCCAGGTCTGTGCAGAGGCACTGACACCCGGTCTGTACAGAGCCACTGAAGCCAGGTCGGTAGAGATTCACTGACTAACTGTCTGTACAGATTCAGTGACTCCCGGTTCTACAGAGTCACTGACTACCTGTCTGTAAAAAGTCACTGACTCCCGGTCCGTACAGTGTCACAGACTCCAGGTCTGTACATTCACTGATTCCAGGCCTGTACACAGTCACTGCCTCCCGGTCCGTGCACTGTCAATAAATCCAGGTCAGCACAGAGTCACTAACTCTCGTTCCGTTCAAAGTTATTGACTCCCGGTCCATGAATACTCACTGACTCCCGGTCTGCAGAGAGTCAATGATACCCAGTCTGTACAAAGTCTCTGACTCCCGGTCTGAACAGATTCACTGACTCCCGGTCTGGACAGAGTAACTGACTCCCGGGCCGTACAGAATCACTGATTGCCGGTCATTACAGAGTCACCGATTTGCGGTACGTGCAGAATCACTGACTCCCGATATGTACAGAGTCGCTGACTCCAGGTCTGTACATAATCAATGATTCTGAACTGTACAGAGTCAAGGACCCCCGGTCTGTACATAGTAATTGACTTCCGGTCAATGCAGATTCACTGACTCCCGGTCTGGACAGAGTAACTGACTCCAGGGCCGTACAGAATCACTGACTGCCGGTCTGTACAGAGTCACCGACTTGCGGTACGTACAGAATCGTTGACTCCAGGTCTGTACATAATCAATGATTCCGAACTGTACAGAGTCACTGACTCCCAGCCTGCACAGAGTCACCGACTCCAGGTCTGTACAGAATCAATGACTCCCCGACTGTACAGAGTCACTGACTCCCGGTCTGGACAGACTCACAGACTCCGGGTCTGTAGAAAGCCACTGACTCCAGGTCTGCATACGTTTACTGACACACTGTCTAAACAGAGTCACTGATTCCGGTCAATACAGAGTCACGGACTCCCGGCCTGTACAGATTCACTGACACCCTGTCTGTACAGATTCACTGAATCCGGCCTGTTCAGAGTCACTAACTGCTGGACTGCACAGAGTTACTGATTCCCGGTCATATAGAGCCACTGACTACCGGTCTGTCCAGAGTTATTGACTCCCTTATTGTACAGAGTCAATGATTCCGATCTGTACAGAGTCACTGATGCCCCGGCCTGTACCGAGTCACTGACTCCCGGTCTGTACAGACTTACTGAATCCCGATGTATGAAGACTCGCCGACACCCGGTCTGTACCGAGTCAATGACACCCGGTCTGCACAGAGTCACTGATTCCAGTCTGTACAGAGTAACCGACTTCCGGTCGGTACAGAATCAATGACTCCCGCTGTTTAGAGAGTCGCTGACTCCAGGTATGTAAATAATCAATGATTCCGAACTGCACAGAGTCGCTGAATCCCGGCCTGTACAGAGTAATTGGCTCCCGTTCTGTACAGAGTGACTGACTCCCGGTCTGTGCAGAGTCACTGACTCCAGGTCTGTACAGCATCACTGACTCCCGGTTGGACAGAGTCACTAACACTCGGTCTGTTCAGAGTTACTGTCTCCCAGTCCGTAAAGACTCACTGACTCCCGGTCTGGACAGAATCACTGACTCCGGATCTGCACAGAGCCACTAACTCCCGGTCTCTACAGATTCACTGACTCCAGGTCTGCAGAGAGTCACTGAATCCCGCTATGCACAGAGTCATTGACTCCTGGACGATACAGAGTAACTGACTTCCGGTCTATGCAGGGTCACTGACTTCCGGTCTGCACAGATTCACCGACTTCAGGCCCATACAGAATCACGGACTCCCGGTCTGCACAGAGCAATTCATCCCGGTCTGCACAGGGACACTGAATCCAGGTCTGCACAGAGACACTGACTCCCAGTCTGTACAGAGAAACTGACTCCAGGTCTGTACTGAATCAATGACTTCCTGTTTGTACAGATTTACTGATTCCGGTCTGAAGAGTGTCACTGACTCCCGGTCTGTGCAGAGTCAGTGACTCCAGGTCGGTACAGAGTCACTAAGTCTCGGTCCGTTCAGAGTTCCCGACTCCCGGTCTCTGAAGATTCACTGACACCCGGTCTGTAGAGAGCCACTGACTCCAGGTCTGTTCAGATTCACTGACTAACTGTCTGTACAGAGAAACTGACTCCAGGTCTGTACAGAGTCAGTGACTCCCGGTCCTACAGAGTCACTGACTCCCTGTCTGCACAGATTCACTGCCTCTCGGTTTGTACAGATTCACTGACTCCCTGTCTGTACAGAGTCATTGATACCGGTCTGCACAGTGTCACTGATTCCCGGTCTATGCACAATCACTGACTCCTTTTCTGTCCAGAATCACTGACTTCCGGTCCATGCAGCAAATCTGACTTCCGGTCTATGCAGAGTCACTGAATCCCTGTCTGTTCAAAGTCATTAACTCTCGGTCTGTACAGGGTCAATGATTCTCTGTCTGTACAGATTCACTGACTCCCGGTCCGTACAGAATCACAGGCTCCCGTTTTGTACAGAGTCAGTAACTCTCGGCCTGTTCAGAGTTACTGATTCTCGGTCTGTACAGAGACACTGACTCCAAGTCTGTGCAGCGTCACTGGCTCCAGCTCTGTACAGACTAACTGTCCCCAGGTCTGGACAGATTCACTGACTCCAGCTGTGTACAGAATCAATGACTCCCCGTCTGCACAAAGTCACTGACTCCCGTTCTGTACAGAATCACTGACTCCCGGTCTGTACAGAGAATCCGACTGCAGGTCTGTACAGAATCATTTACTCCAGGTCTGCACAGCGTCACTGACTTAAGGTCTGTACAGAGTCACTGACTCCACGTCTGTCCAGAGCCACTGACTCCCTTTCGTTCCAGAATCACTGATGCACATAATCAATAATTCTCCTTCTGCACAGAGTCACTGACTCCCGGTCTGTTCAGAGTCACTGACTCCCGGTATGTGCAGAATCACTGAATCCGGTCTGCACAGATTCACTGACTCCAGGTCAGTACAGAGTCACTGACAACCGGTACTACAGACACACTGACACCCGGTCTGTACAGAGTCACTGACTCTCGGAATGTTCAGATTCACGGACTCCCTGTCCATACAGAGTCACTGATATCGGTCCACACAGTGTCACTGACTCCCGGTCTGTGCAGTGTCACTGTCTCCAGGCCAGTGCAGTGTCATTGACTCCGGGTCGTAGAGATTCACTGACTCCCAGTCTGCATTGAGTCACTGACTTCCGGTCCGTGCAGCTAAACTGACTTCCGGTCTAAAAACTGTCACTGACTCCGGTCTGTGCAGACTCACTGATTGCTGGTCTGCACAGATTCAATGACACACGGTGTAAAGAAGTCAGTGACTCCCTGTCTGTGCAAAGTCACTAACTCACCGTCTGTACAGGGTCAATAATTCCCTGGCTGTACAGGTTCAGTGATTCCCGGTCTGGACAAACTCACTGAATCCCAGTCAGTGCATCGTCATTTGCTCCAGGTCTGCACAGACTCACTGACTCCAGGTCTGCACGGAGTCACTGAATCCAGGTCTGCACAGGGCTACTGACTCCAGGTTTTGTACAGATTCACTGACTCCAGGTCTGTACAGAATCAATGACTCCCCCTCTGTACCGATTCACTGACTCCCGGCCCCTACAGAATTACAGACTACCGTTCTGTACATAACCATTGACTCCCGGTCTGTACAGAGAACCCGACTCGAGGTCTGTACAGAGTCACTTACTCCCGGTCTGTACAACGTCACTGATTACAGGACTGTACAGAGTCACTGACTCCAGGTCCATACAGAATCAATGACTCCCCATCCGTACAAAATCAATGACTCCCCGTCTGTACAGAATCACTGACTACCGACCTGTATAGAGTCACTGATTCGTGGTCTGTACAGAGACACTGACTCTAGTCTTTACAGAGTCACTGACTCCCGGTCTGTGCAGAGTCACCGACTCCCGGTCCGTACAGAATCACTGACTCCCGGTCTCAACAAAGTCACTTACTCCCGGTCTGTACAGACTCGCTGACTCCAGGTCTGTACAGAGTCACTGACTCCCGGTCTGTACAGAGTCACTGACTTCCGGTCTGTACAACGTCACTTGCTCCAAATCTGTGCAGACTCACTCACTCCAGATCTGTACAGAGTCACTGAAACCCCGTCTGTACAGCGTCACTGATTCCAGATCTGTACAGAATCAATGACTCCCCGACTGTACACAGTCACTGACTCCCGGTCTGTACAGACTCACGGATGCCCGGTCTGTACAGAATCCCTGACTCGAGGTTTGTACAGAATTGCTGACTCCCACTCTGTACGGAGTCACTGACGCCCGGTCTGTACAGAGTTACTGACGCCCGCTCTGTACACTGCCACTGATACCCGTTCTGTACAGAATCGCAGAATCCCGGTCTGTCCAGAGTCACTGGCTCTCGGTCTGTACAGCGTCACTGGCTCCAGAGCTGTACAGACTCACTGACTCCAGGTCTGGACAGAGTCACTGACTCCCGGCCTGTGCAGTGTCACTGACTCCAGGTCTGTACAGAGTCACTGACTCCCCGTCGCACAGCGTCACTGACTCCCCGTCGCACAGCGTCACTGACTCCCGGTCGTACAGAGTCAGTAACTCTCCGTCTGTTCAGAGTGACTGACTCTCAGTCTGTACAGAGCAACTGACTCCAGATCTGTACAGAGTCATTGTCCCCAGGTCTGGAGAGAGTCACTGACTCCGGTCTGTACAGAGTTACTGACTCCACGTCTGTACAGAGTCGCTGACTCCAGGTCTGTACATAATCAATAATTCCCCGTCTGTACAGAGTCACTGACACTAGGTCTGTACAGAATCACTTACTCCCGGTCTGTACAGCATCATTGATTTCAGGTCTGTACAGAGCCATTGAGTCCAGGTCTATACAGAATCAATGACTCCACGTCTGTACAGAATCAATGACTCCCCATCTGTACAGAAGCACTGAATCCCGTTCCGTACAGAATCACAGACTCCCGTTCTGTACAGGACCACTAAATCCCGGTCTGTACAGAGAACCCGACTCCAGGTCTGCACAGAGTCTCTTACTCCCGGTCTGTACAGCTCACTGATTTCACGTCTGTACAGAATCAATGACTGCCCGTCTGTACAGAATCACTGACAACCGACCTGTACAGACTCACTGACTGCCGGTCTGCACAGAGTCACTGACTCCGGTTGTACACAGAGTAAATGACTCCAGGTCTGTACAGCGCAACTGGCTTCAGGTCCGTACAGGCACTCTGTCCCTAAGTCCGGACAGAGTCACTGACTCCCGGTCTTACAGAGTCAGTAAATCACGGTCAGTTCAGAGCTACTGAATCTCGGTCTGTACAGAGACACTGACTCCAGGTCTGCACAGCGCCACTGGCTCCAGGTCTATACATAATCAATAATTCCCCGTCTGTACAGAGTCAATGACTCCAGCTCTGTGCAGAGGTACTGACTCCAGGTCTGTACAGAATCACTGACTCCCGGTATGTACAGACTCACTGACTACCGGTCTGCATAGAGTCACTGACTCGAGGTCTATACAGAATCAACGACTCCCCGTCTGGACAGAATCACTGACTACGGACTTGTACAGAGTCACTGACTCGTCGTCTATTCAGAGACACTTACACTGGGCTTTACAGCGTCCCTAACTCCCGGTCTGTACAGTGTCACCGACTCCCGGTCCGTTCAGAATCACTGACTCCCGGTCTGTACAGAGTGACTGATTCCCTGTCTGTACAAAGTCACTAACTCTCGGTCTGTACAAGGTAAATGATTCCCTTTCAGTACAGGGTCATTGATTCCCGATCTGTACAGACTCATTGACTACCGGTCTGTACATCTTCACTTGCTCCAGTTCTGCACAGACTCACTGACTCCAGGTCTGTACGGAGTCACTGAATCCCGGTCTGTACAGCGTCAATGACTCCAAGTTTTGTACATATTCACTGACTCCAGGTCTGCACAGAGCCACTGATTCCGGTCCGTACAGAGTCACTAACAGCCGGCCAGTACAGAGTCACCGACTCCAGGATGGTACAGAATCACTGACTCCCGGACTCGTCAGAGTCACTTACTCCCGTCTGCAAAGAGTCGCTGACTCCAGGCCTGTACATAGTCACTGACTCCTGGTCTGCACAGTGTCACTGACTTCCGGTCTGTACAGCCTCACTTGCTCCAGGTCTGTGCAGACTCACTCACTGCAGGTCTGTAGAGAGTCACTGAAACCCTGTCCGCACATCGTCACTTACTCCAGGTCTGCAAAGAATCAATGACTCCCCGACTGTACAGTTTCACTGATTCCCGATCTGTACAGTCACACTGACTCCTGGCCTGTACAGAGTCACTGACTCCCGGTCCGACAGAGATACTGAAACCCGATCTGTACAGAGCCACTGACTCTCGGTATGTTCAGATTCACTCACTCCCTGGATGCACAGAGTGACTGATTCCGGTCTGTACAGAGTCACTGACTCCCGGTCTACACAGTGTCACTGACTCCCGCTCTGTGCAGAGTCACTGTCGTTAGTTCTGTTCAGATTCACTGACTCCTGGTCGTCGAGAGTCACTGACTCCCGGTCTGTCCAGATTCACTGACTTCCGGTCCGTGCAGCGACACTGACTTCCGGTCGAAGCACTGTCACTGACACCCGGTCTGTGCAGACTCACTAATTGCTGGTCTGCACAGAGTCTAGAGAAGTCACTGATCCCAGGTCTGTACAGAGTCACTGACTACCCGGCATGTACACAGTCACTGACTTCCGGTCTGTACAGAGTCACTGATACACGATCTGTACAGAGCCACTGATTCCAGGTCTGCACAGCTTCACTGACTCACAGTCTGAATAGAGTCACTGATTCCAGTCCATACAGTGTCACGGACTCATGGCCTGCACAGACTCCCGATGTATGAAGACTCAATAACATTCGGTCTGGAAAGAGCCTTTGAATCCCGGTCTGCACAAGTTCACTGACTCACTGTCTGAAAAGAGTCACTGATTCCGGTCAACACAGAGTCACGGACTCCCGGCCTGTAGAGATTCACTGACTCCCTGTCTGTACAGATTCACTGATTCCGGTCTGTACAGAGCCACTGACTGCAGGACCGCACAGAGTTACTGATTCCGGGTCTTACAGAGCCACTGACTGTGCAGAGTCACTGATTCCGGTCTGTGCAGAGTCACCGACATCCGGTCGGTACAGAATCACTGACTCCCGCTCTGTACTGAGTCGCTGACATCAGGACTTTACAGCATCACTGACTCCCGGTCGTACAGCGTCACTGACTCCACGTCTGTATAGAGTCATGAACTCTCGGTGTCAGTGACTCTGTACAGACTGGAAGGCAGTGACTCTGTAGAGAGTCATTGTCACCCCGTCTGTCCAAAGTCACTGACTCCCGGCCCGTACAGAGTCACTGACTGCAGGACTGTACAGAGTTACTGATTCCCGGTCTTACAGAGCCAGTGACTACCGGCCTGTACAGAGTCACTGACTCCCTCACTGTACTGAGTCAATGATTCCGATCTGCACAGAGTCACTTACTCCCCCGTCTGTACCTAGTCACTGACTCCCGTTCTGTATAGACTTACTTACTCCCGATCTATGAAGACTCACCGATACTCGGTCTGTAAAGAGCCTTTGAATCCCGGTCTGCACAGGGAAACTGACTCCAGTTCTGCACAGATTCACTGACTCACTGTCTGCACAGAGTCACTGATTCCGGTTTGTACATTGTAACCGACTTCCGGTCGGAACAGAATCAATAACTCCCGGTCTGTACAGATTCACTGACTCCAGGTCTGCAGGGAGTCACTGAATCCCGCTATGCACAGAGTCACTGACTCCTGGTCTGTACAGAGTAACTGACTTCCGGTCTATGCACGGTCACTGAATTCCGGTCTGCACACAGTCACCGACTTCATTTCCGTACAGGATCACCGACTACCAGTCTGCACAGAGCCATTAAATCCCGGTCTGCACAGGGAAACTGACTCCAGGTCTGGGCAGATTCACTGACTCACTGTCTGCACAGAGTCACTGATTCCGGTTTCTACAGAGTAACCGACTTCCGGTCGGTACAGAATTACTGAATCCCGCTCTGTACAGAGTCGCTGACTCCAGGTCTGTACAAAATCAATGATTCCGAACTGCACAGAGTCGTTGACTCCCGGCCTGTACAGAGTAATTGAGTCCCGTTCCATACAGAGTAACTGACTCCCGGTCTGTGCAGAGTCACTGACTCCAGGTCTGTAAAGCATCACTGACTCCCGGTCTGGACAGAATCACTGACTACCGGTCTGCACAGAGCCACTAACTCCCGGTCTGTAAAGATTCACTGACTCCAGGTCTGCACAGAGTCACTGACTCCCAGTCTGTACAGGGAAACTGGCTCCATGTCTGTCCTGAATCAATGAATCCCTGTTTGTACAGATTCACTGATTCCGGTCTGTACAGTGTCACTGACTCCCGGTCTGTGCAGAGTCACTGACTCCAGGTCGGTACAGAGTCCCTAATTCTCGGTCCGTTCAGAGGTACCGACTCCCGGTCTCAGAAGACTCACTGACACCCGGTCTGTACTGAGTCACTGACTCCAGGTCTGCACAGATTCACTGAATAACTGTGTACAGAGACACTGACTCCAGGTCTGTACACAGTCAGTGACTCCCAGTTCCACAGAGTCACTGACTCCCAATCTGTACAGGTTCACTGACTCTCGGTTTGTACAGATTAAATGACTCCCTGTCTGTACAGAGTCACTGACTCCCGGTCTGCACAGTGTCACTGATTCCCGGTCTATGCAGATTCACTGACTCCCTTTCTCTCCAGTATCACTGACTTCCGGTCCGTGCAGCGAATCTGACTTCCGGTCTATGCAGAGTCACTGACACCCTGTCTGTTCAAAGTCACTCACTCTCGGTCTGTACAGGGTCAATGATTCCCTGTCTGTACAGATTCACTGACTCCCGGTCCGTGCAGAATCACAGACTCCCGTTTTGTACAGAACCACTGACTCCCGTTCTGTGCAGAGTACCCGACTCCAGGTCTGTGCAGAATCACGGACACCCGGTCTGTAAAGAGTGACCGACTCCCGGTCTGCAAAGAGTCCCTGGCGCCCGGTCTGTGAAGAGTCACCGAGTTCCGGTCCTTAAAGAAACACCGATTCCCGGTCTGGACAACGTCACTGAATTCAGGTCTGTACAGAATCACTGACGACCGGCCTGTACAGAATCAATGACTCTCGGTCCGTACAGAGGCACTGACTCCAGGCCTGTACAGAATTACTGACACCCGTTGGACAGCGTCACTGACTCTCGGTCGTACAGAATCGCAGAATCCCGGTCTGTCCAGAGTCACTGGCTCTCGGTCTGTGCAGCATCACTGGCTCTCGGTCTGTACAGCGTCACTGGCTCCAGAGCTGTACAGACTCACTGACTCCAGGTCTGGACAGAGTCACTGACTCCCGGCCTGTGCAGTGTCACTGGCTCCAGGTCTGTACAGAGTCACTGACTCCCCGTCGCACAGCGTCACTGACTCCCGGTCGTACAGAGTCAGTAACTCTCCGTCTGTTCAGAGTTACTGACTCTCAGTCTGTACAGAGACACTGACTCCAGGTCTCTTCAGCGTCACTGGCCCCAGATCTGTACAGAGTCATTGTCCCCAGGTCTGGAGAGAGTCACTGACTCCGGTCTGTACAGAGTTACTGACTCCACGTCTGTACAGAGTCGCTGACTCCAGGTCTGTACATAATCAATAATTCCCCGTCTGTGCAGAGTCACTGACACTAGGTCTGTACAGAATCACTTACTCCCGGTCTGTACAGCATCATTGATTTCAGGTCTGTACAGAGCCATTGAGTCCAGGTCTATACAGAATCAATGACTCCACGTCTGTACAGAATCAATGACTCCCCATCTGTACAGAAGCACTGAATCCCGTTCCGTACAGAATCACAGACTCCCGTTCTGTACAGGACCACTAAATCCCGGTCTGTACAGAGAACCCGACTCCAGGTCTGCACAGAGTCTCTTACTCCCGGTCTGTACAGCTCACTGATTTCACGTCTGTACAGAATCAATGACTGCCCGTCTGCACAAAATCACTGACTACCGACCTGTACAGACTCACTGACTGCCGGTCTGCACAGAGTCACTGACTCCGGTTGTACACAGAGTAAATGACTCCAGGTCTGTACAGCGCAACTGGCTTCAGGTCCGTACCGGCACTCTGTCCCCATGTCTGGACAGAGTCACTGACTCCCGATCTGTACATAGTCACTGACTCCCCGTCGCACAGCTTCACTGACTACCGGTCTTACAGAGTCAGTAAATCACGGTCAGTTCAGAGCTACTGAATCTCGGTCTGTACAGAGACACTGACTCCAGGTCTGCACAGCGCCACTGGCTCCAGGTCTATACATAATCAATAATTCCCCGTCTGTACAGAGTCAATGACTCCAGCTCTGTGCAGAGGTACTGACTCCAGGTCTGTACAGAATCACTGACTCCCGGTATGTACAGACTCACTGACTACCGGTCTGCATAGAGTCACTGACTCGAGGTCTATACAGAATCAATGACTCCACGTCTGTGCAGAATCAATGACTCCCCGTCTGTACAGAATCAATGAATACGGACTTGTACAGAATCACTGACTCGTAGTCTATGCAGAGACACTTACACTGGTCTTTACAGCGCCCCTAACTCCCGGTCTGTACAGTGTCACCGACTCCCGGTCCGTACAGAATCACTGACTCCCGGTCTGTACAGAGTGACTGATTCCCTGTCTGTACAAAGTCACTAACTCTCGGTCTGTACAAGGTAAATGATTCCCTTTCAGTACAGGGTCATTGATTCCCGGTCTGTACAGACTCATTGACTACCGGTCTGTACATCGTCACTTGCTCCAGTTCTGCACAGACTCACTGACTCCAGGTCTGTACGGAGTCACTGAATCTCGGTCTGTACAGCGTCAATGACTCCAAGTTTTGTACATATTCACTGACTCCAGGTCTGCACAGAGCCACTGATTCCGGTCCGTACCGAGTCACTAACAGCCGGCCAGTACAGAGTCACCGACTCCAGGATGGTACAGAATCACTGACTCCCGGACTCGTCAGAGTCACTTGCTCCCGTCTGCACAGAGTAGCTGACTCCAGGCCTGCACATAGTCACTGACTCCTGGTCTGCACAGTGTCACTGACTTCCGGTCTGTACAGCCTCACTTGCTCCAGGTCTGTGCAGACTCACTCACTGCAGGTCTGTCGAGAGTCACTGAAACCCTGTCCGCACATCGTCACTTATTCCAGGTCTGCAAAGAATCAATGACTCCCCGACTGTGCAGAGTCACTGATTCCGGTCTGTGCAGAGTCACCGACATCCGGTCGGTACAGAATCACTGACTCCCGCTCTGTACTGAGTCGCTGACATCAGGTCTTTACAACATCACTGACTCCCGGTCGTTCAGCGTCACTGACTCCACGTCTGTATAGAGTCATGAACTCTCGGTGTCAGTGACTCTGTACAGACTAGAAGGCAGTGACTCTGTAGAGAGTCATTGTCACCCCGTCTGTCCAAAGTCACTGACTCCCGGCCCGTTCAGAGTCACAGACTGCAGGACTGTACAGAGTTACTGATTCAGGGTCCTACAGAGCCAGTGACTACCGGCCTGTACAGAGTCACTGACTCCCTCACTGTACTGAGTCAATGATTCCGATCTGTACAGAGTCACTTACTCCCCCGCCTGTACCTAGTCACTGACTCCCGTTCTGCATAGACTTACTGACTCCCGATCTATGAAGACTCACCGATACTCGGTCTGTAAAGAGCCTTTGAATCCCGGTCTGCACAGGGAAACTGACTCCAGGTCTGCACAGAGTCACTGACTCCCAGTCTGTACAGAGAAACTGACTCCAGGTCTGTGCAGATTCACTGACTCACTGTCTGCACAGAGTCACTGATTCCGGTTTGTACAGTGTAACCGACTTCCGGTCGGAACAGAATCAATAACTCCCGGTCTGTACAGATTCACTGCCTCCAGGTCTGCAGGGAGTCACTGAATCCCGCTATGCACAGAGTCACTGACTCCTGGTCTGTACAGAGTAACTTACTTCCGGTCTATGCACGGTCACTGAATTCCAGTCTGCACACAGTCACCGACTTCATTTCCGTACAGGATCACCGACTACCAGTCTGCACAGAGCCATTCAATCCCGGTCTGCACATGGAAACTGACTCCAGGTCTGCACAGAATCACTGACTCCCAGTCTGTACAGAGAAACTGACTCCAGGTCTGTGCAGATTCACTGACTCACTGTCTGCACAGAGTCACTGATTCCGGTTTCTACAGAGTAACCGACTTCCGGTCGGTACAGAATTACTGAATCCCGCTCTGTACAGAGTCGCTGACTCCAGGTCTGTACATAATCAATGATTCCGAACTGCACAGAGTCGCTGACTCCCGGCCTGTACAGAGTAATTGAGTCCCGTTCCATACAGAGTAACTGACTCCCGGTCTGTGCAGAGTCACTGACTCCAGGTCTGTAAAGCATCACTGACTCCGGGTCTGGACAGAATCACTGACTACCGGTCTGCACAGAGCCACTAACTCCCGGTCTGTAAAGATTCACTGACTCCAGTTCTGCAGAGAGTCACTGAATCCCGCTATGCAGAGAGTCACTGACTCCTGGTCTGTACAGAGTAACTGACTTCCGGTCTATGCACGGTCACTTACTTCCGGTCTGCCCAGAGTCACCGACTTCAGGACCTTACAGAATCACCGACTCCCGGTCTGCACAGAGCCATTGAATCCCGGTCTGCACAGGGACACTGACTCCAGGTCTGCACAGAGTCACTGACTCCCAGTCTGTACAGGGAAACTGGCTCCATGTCTGTCCTGAATCAATGAATCCCTGTTTGTACAGATTCACTGATTCTGGTCTGTACAGTGTCACTGACTCCCGATCTGTGCAGAGTCACTGACTCCAGGTCGGTACAGAGTCCCTAATTCTCGGTCCGTTCAGAGGTACCGACTCCCGGTCTCAGAAGACTCACTGACACCCGGTCTGTACTGAGTCACTGACTCCAGGTCTGCACAGATTCACTGAATAACTGTGTACAGAGACACTGACTCCAGGTCTGCACACAGTCAGTGACTCCCAGTTCTACAGAGTCACTGACTCCCAATCTGTACAGGTTCACTGACTCTCGGTTTGTACAGATTAAATGACTCCCTGTCTGTACAGAGTCACTGACTCCCGGTCTGCACAGTGTCACTGATTCCCGGTCTATGCAGATTCACTGACTCCCTTTCTCTCTGGTATCACTGACTTCCGGTCCGTGCAGCGAATCTGACTTCCGGTCTATGCAGAGTGACTGACACCCTGTCTGTTCAAAGTCACTCACTCTCGGTCTGTACAGGGTCAATGATTCCCTGTCTGTACAGATTCACTGACTCCCGGTCCGTGCAGAATCACAGACTCCCGTTTTGTACAGAACTCCCGACTCCAGGTCTGTGCACAGGAACTGATTCCAGGTCTGTACAGAATCACGGACACCCGGTCTGTAAAGAGTGACCGACTCCCGGTCTGCAAAGAGTCCCTGGCGCCCGGTCTGTGAAGAGTCACCGAGTTCCGGTCCGTACAGAAACACCGATTCCGGGTCTGGACAACGTCACTGAATTCAGGTCTGTAAACAATCACTGACTACCGGCCTATACAGAATCAATGAATCCCCGAATGTGCAGAGCCACTGAATCCTGGTCTGTACAGATTCATTGACTCACTGTCTGTACAGAGTCACTGATTCCGGTCTTTACAAGGTCACTGACTCCCGTTCTGTGCAGAGTCACTGACTCCAGCTCTGAACTGAGTGGCTGACTCTCGGTCCGTTCAGCGTTACTGACTCCTGGTCTATGAAGACTCACTGCCTCCCGGTCTGTACAGAATCATTGCCTCCCGGACTGTGGAGAGTCACTGACTCCCGGTCTGTAAAGAGTAATTGACTTCCGGTCTGTACAGATTCACTGACTCCCAGTCTGCACCAAGTAACTGACTCCAGTTCTGTACAGAGTGACTGACTCCCGTCCTTTGCAGATACACTGACTCCCTGTCTGCACTGAATCACTGATTCCGGTCCGTACAGAGTCACTAACTCCCGTCCTGTACAGAGTCAGTGACTCTGGTTCTATACAGAGTCACTGACTCCCCGTCGTACAGCGTCACTGACTCCCGGTCGTACAGAGTCAGTAACTCTCGGTCTGTTCAGAGGTACTGATTCTCGGTCTGTACAGAGACACTGACTCCAGGTTTGTGCAGCGTCACTGGATCCAGGTCTGTGCAGACTCATTGTTCCCAGGTCTGGACAGAGTCACTGACTCCCTGTCTGTGCAGAGTCACTTACTCCAGGTGTGTACAGAATCACAGATTCCCGTTCTGTACAGAACCACTGACTCCCGGTCTGTACGGAGAACCCATCGCCAGGTCTGTACAGAGTCACATGCTGCCGGTCTGCACAGCGTCACTGAATTAAGGTCTGTACAGAGCAACTGACGCCAGATTTGTACAGATTCACTGACTAACTGTCTGTTCAGAGACACTGACTCCAGGTCCGTACATAGTCAGTGACTCCCGGTCCTACAGAGTCACTGATTCCCGGTCTGCACAGTGTCACTGATTCCCGGTCCATGCAGAGTCACTGACTCCCTTTCTGTCCAGAATCACTGACTTCCGGTCCGTGCAGCGAATCTGACTTCCGGTCTATGCAGAGTCACTATCACCCTGTCTGTTCCAATTCACTCACTCTCGGTCTGTACAGGGTCAATGATTCCCTGTCTGTACAGATTCACTGACTCCCGGTCCGTACAGAATCACAGACTCCCGTTTTGTACAGAACCACTGACTCCCGGTCTGCGCAGAGAACCCGACTCCAGGTCTGTGCAAAGCAACTGATTCCAGGTCTGTACAGAATCACGGATACCCGGTCTGTACAGAGTGACCGACTCCCGATCTGCAAAGACTCACTGACGGCCGGTCTGTACAGAGTCACCGAGTGCCGGTCCGTAAAGAAACACAAGATTCCCGGTCTGGACAACGTCACTGAATTCAGGTCTGTGAAGAATCAATGACGACCGGCCTGTACAGAATCAATGACTCCCCGACTGTACAGAGTCACTGAATCCGGGTCTGTACAGACTCACTGACTCTCGGCCCGTGCAGAGGCACTGACTCCAGGTCTGTACAGAATCACTGACTACTGGCCTGTACAGAGTCACTGACTTCCTGTCTGTACAGAATCACTGACACCCGGACTGTACAGAGCCACTGACACTCGGTCTGTGCAGAGCCACTGAATCCTGGTCTGTACAGATTCATTGACTCACTGTCTGTAGAGTGTCAATGATTCCGGTCTCTACATTGTCACTGACTCCCGGTCTGTGCAGAGTCACTGACTCCAGCTCTGAACAGAGTGGCTAACTCTCGGTCCGTTCTGAGTTACTGACTCCGGGTGTATGAAGGCTCACTGCCTCCCGGTCTGTGCAGAATCATTGCCTCCCGCACCGTGGAGAATCACTGTAAAGAGTAATTGACATCCGGTCTGTACAGATTCACTGACTCCCGGTCTGCACAGAGTAACTTACACCAGTTCTGTACAGATTGACTGACTCCCGTCCTGTACAGATACACTGACGCCCAGTCTGCACTGAATCACTGATTCCGGTCCGTACAGAGTCATTAACTCCCGGCCTGTACAGAGTCAGTGACTTCGGTTCTGTACAGAGTCACTGACTCCCGGTCGTACAGAGTCAGTAACTCTCGGTCTGTTCAGAGTTACTGATTCTCTGTCTGTACAGGGACACTGGCTCCAGGTCTGAACAGACTCACTGGCCCCAGGTCTGGACAGTGTCACGGACTCCCTGTCTGTACAGAACCACTGACTCCCGGTCTGTATGGAGAACCCGACTCCAGGTCTGTACAGAGTCAATTAATCCCGGTCTGCACAGCGTCACTGACTTAAGGTCTGTACAGAGTCACTGACTCCAGGTCTGTACCGAGCTACTGACTCCCTTTCATTACAGAATCACTGATTCCGGTCCGTACAGAGTCACAAACTCCCGGCCTGTAAAGAGTCACTGACTCCAGTTCTATACAGAGTAATTGACTCCAGGTCTGCACAGGGTGACTGACTCCCGTCCTGTCCATATTCATGGGCTCCCTGTCTGCACAGAATCACTGATTCCGGTCCATACAAAGTCACTAACTCCCGGCCTGTACAGAGTCGCTGACTCCGCGTGTGCACATAATCAATAATTCCCCGTCTGTACAGGATCACTGACTCCGGTCTGTACAGAGTCACTGACTCCCGGTCTGTGCAGAATCACTGAATCCGGTCTGCACAGAGACACTGACTACCGGTCTGCACAGAGATATTGACTCCCGGTCTGGACAGAGGCACTGACTCCAGGTCTGTACACAGTCACTGACTCACGGTCAGTACAGAGCCAGTGACTCTCGGTATGTTCAGATTCACGGACTCCCTGTCTATAAAGTGTCACTGATTCCGGTCAACACAGTGTCACTGACTCCCGGTCTGTGCAGAGTCACTGATTCCAGGTTTGTACAGACTCACTGACTCACTGTTTGAAAAGAGTCACTGATTCCGGTCCATACAGAGTAACGACCTCCCAGCCTGTACAGATTCACTGACTCCCTGTCTGTACAGATTCACTGATTCCGGTCTGTACAGAGACACTTCCTCCAGGCCTGTACAGTCACAGCCACCCCGTCTGTACAAAGTCACTGACTCCCAGTCCGTACAGAGTAACTGACTGCAGGACTGTACAGAGTTACTGACTACCTCCCTCTACAGAGTCAATGATTCCGATCTGTACATAGTCACTGACTCCCGGTCTGTACAGACTTACTGAATCCAGATTTCTGAAGACACACTGACACCCGATCTGTACAGGGTCACTGACACCCGGCCTGTACAGAGCCACTGACTTCAGGTCTGTGCAGACTCACTGACTCACTGTCTGCACAGAGTAATTGACTCCCGTTCTGTACAGAGTAACTGACTCCCGGTCGCTGCAGAGTCACTGACTCCATGTCTGTACAGCATCACGGACTCAATGTCTGCACAGAGCCAGTAACTCCCGGTCTGCACAGAGTTACTGATCCCGGTCTGTAAAGACTCACTGACTCCCGGTCTGGACAGAATCACTGACTCCCGGTCTGCACTGAGCCACTAACTCCTGGTCTGCACAGATTCACTGACTCCAGGTCTGCACAGAGTCACTGAATCCCGGACTGTACAGAGAAACTGACTCCAGGTCTGCACTGAATCAATGACTCCCTGTTTGTACAGATTCACTGATTCCAGTCTGTACATTGTCAATGATTCCCGGCCTGTGCTGAGTCACGGACTGCAAGCCCGTACGGAGTCACTATGTCTCGGTCAACTCAGATTTGCCGACTCCCGGTCTCTGAAGACTCACTGTCACCCGGTCTGTACAGAGCCACTGACTCCAGGTCTGTACGGATTCACTGACTAACTGTCTGTACGGAGATACTGACATCAGGTCTGCACAGTGTCACTGATTCCCGGTCTATGCAGATTCACTGACTCCCTTCTATTTACATGGGTAAGATGGGTATAGAGGGATATGGGCCAAGTGCAGGCAACTGGGACGAGCTTAGTGGTATAAACTGGGCGACATGGACATGTTGGGCCGAAGGGCCTGTTTCCATGTTGTAAACTTCTATGATTGTACAGAGTCACTGACTCACGGTCCTTACCGAATCATTGACTCTCGGTCTGTATAGAGTCACTTACTCACGGTCTGCACAGACTCACTGACTCCAGGTCTGTACAGTCACTGACTCCCGGTCTGTACAGACTCACTGAATCCAGGTCTGTACAGAGTCACTTACGCACGGTCTGTGCAGAGTCACTGACTCCGGTCTGTACAAAATCACTGACTCCCGGTCTGTACAGAGTTATTTACTCCAGGTCTGCACAGACTCACTGGCTCCACATCTGTACAGAGCCATTGACTCCCGGTCTGTCCAGATTCACTGACTTCCGATCTGAACAGCGTCACTTGCTACACGTCTGTAGAGAGTCACATACACCCGGTCTGTGCAGCTTCACTGACTCCAGGTCTGTACAGAATCAATGACTCCCTGACTGTGCAGAGTCACTGACTCCAGGTCTGTACAGACTCACTGACTCTCGGTCAGTGCAGAGGCATTGACTACAGGTCTGCACAGAACCACTGACTCCCGGTCTGTACGGAGTCACGGACGCCCGGTCTGGACAGAGTTACTGACTCCCGCTCTGACAGAGCCACTGACTACCGGTCTGTACAGAGTCACTGATTCCCTCCCTCGACAGAGTCAATGATTCCAATCTGTACACAGTCACTGACTCCCGGTCTGTACAGACTTAATGACTCCCGATTTCTGAAGACACGCTGACACCCGGTCTGTGCAGGGTCACTGATACCTGGCCTGTACAGAGCCACTGACTTCAGGTCTGTGCAGATTCACTGACTCCCGCTCTATACAGAGTCGCTGCATCCCGGCCTGTACAGAATAATTGACTCCCGTTCTGCACAGAGTAACTGACTCCCGGTCTCTGCAGAGTCACTGACTCCAGGTGTGTGCAGCTTCACTGACTCAATGTCTGCACAGAGCCACTAACTCCCGGTCTGTACAGAGAATAACTGACATCCGGTCTGCAGAGAGTCACCGACTTCAAGTCCGTAAAGAATCACCGACTCCCGGTCTGCACAGGGACACTCACTCCAGGTCTGCACAGAGTCACTGAATTCCGGACTGTACAGAGAAACTGACTCCAGGTCTGCACTGAATCAATGACTCCCTGTTTGTACAGATTCACTGATTCCGGTCAGTACAGTGTCAATGACTCCCGGCCTGTGCTGAGTCACTGACTCCAAGTCCGTGCGGAGTCACTAAGTCTCGGTCCGTTCAGAGTTACCGACTCCCGGTTTCTGAAGAGTCACTGACACCCGGTCTGTACGGAGACACTGACTCCAGGTCTGCACAGTGTCACTGATTCCCGGTCGATTCAGAGTCACTGACTCGCTTTCTGTCCAGAATCACTGATTTCCGGTCCGTGCAGCGAATCTGACTTCCTGTCTATGCAGAGTCACTGACTCCCTGTCTGTTCAAAGACAATAACTCTCGGTCTGTGCTGGGTCAATGATTCCCTGTCTGTACAGATTCCCTGACTCCCGGTCCGCACAGACTCCCGTTTTGTACAGAACCACTGACTCCCGCTCTGTGCAGAGAACCCGACTCCAGGTCCGTGCACAGTAACAGATTGCAGGTCTGCACAGGATCACGGACACCCGGTCTGTACAGAGTGACCGACTCCCGGTCCGCAAAGAGTCACTGACGTCCGGTCCGTACAGAAACACCGATTCCTGGTCTGGACAACGTCACTGAATTCAGGTCTGTAAAGAATCACTGACGACCGGTCTGTACATCATCAATGACTCCCCGACTGTACAGAGTCAATGAATCCCGGTCTGTACAGACTCACTGACTCTCGGCCCGTACAGAGGCACTGACTCCAGGTCGGTACAGAATCACTGACTACCGGTCTGTACAGAGTCACTGACTCCCTCTCTGTACAGAGCAATTGACACCCGCTCTGTGCAGACTCACTTACTCCCGGTCTCGACAGAATCACTGACTCCCGGTCTGCACAGAGCTACTAACTCCCGGCCTGTACAGATTCACTGACTTCAGGTCTGCAGAGAGTCACTGAATCCCGCTATGCACAGAGTCACTGACTCCTGGTCTGTGCAGAGTCAATGACTCCCGATCTGTGCAGAGTCACTGACTTCATGTCCGTACAGAATCACCGACTCCCGGTCTGCACAGAGCCATTGAATCCCGGTCTGCACAGGGAAACTGACTCCAGGTCTGTACTGAATCAATCACTCCCTGTATGTCCAGATTCACTGATTCCGGTCTGTACAGTGTCAATGACCCCCGGCCTGTCCTGAGTCACTGACTCCAGGTCTGCAGAGAGTCACTGAATCCCGCTATGCACAGAGTCACTGACTCCTGGTCTGCACAGTGTCACTGATTCCCGATCTATGCAGAGTCACTGACTCCCTTTCTGTCCAGAATCACTGAATTCCGGTCCGTTCAGCGAATCTGACTTCCGGCCTATGCAGAGTCACTGACTCCCTGTCTGTTCAGAGTCACTAACTGTCGGTCTGTGCAGAGAATCCGACTCCAGGTCTGTGCACAGTAACTGATACCAGGTCTGTACAGAATCACGGACACCCGGTCTGTACAGAGTGACCGACTCCCGGTCTGCAAAGACTCACTGACACCCGGTCTGTTTGGAGTCACCGAGTTCCGGTCCTTGCAGAAACACCGATTCCCGGTCTGGACAACGTCACTGAATTCAGGTCTATACAGAATCACTGACGACCGGCCAGTACAGAATCATTGACTCGTAATCTGCACAGAGTCACTGACTCCGATTTGTACAGACTCATTGACTCCAGGTCTGTACGGATTCACTGACTAACTGTATGTACGGAGACACTGACTCCAGGTCTGCACAGTGTCACTGACTCCCAGTCTATGCAGATTCACTGACTCCCTTCTATTTACATGGGTAAGATGGGTATAGATGGATATAGGCAAAGTGCAGGCAATAGGGACTAGCTTAGTGGTATAAACTGGGCGACATGGACATGTTGGGCCGAAGGGCCTGTTTCCATGTTGTAAACTTCTATGATTGTACAGAGTCACTGACTCACGGTCCTTACCGAATCACTGACTCTCGGTCTGTATAGAGTCACTTACTCCCGATCTGCACAGACTCACTGACTCCAGGTCTGTACAGAGTCACTGACTCCCGGACTGCACAGACTCACTGACTCCAGGTCTGTACAGAGTCACTCACTCCCGGTCTGTACAGACTCACTGACTCCAGGTCTGTACAGAGTCACTTACGCACGGTCTGTGCAGAGTCACTGACTCCGGTCTGCACAGAATCACTGACTCCCGGTCTGTGCAGAGTCATTTACTCCAGGTCTGCACAGACTCACTGGCTCCACATCTGTACAGAGTCATTGACTCCCGGTCTGTCCAGATTCATTGACTTCCGGTCTGTACAGCGTCACTTGCTACAGGTCGGTGCAGACTCACTCATTCCAGGTCTGTAGAGAGTCACTGACACCCGGTCTGTGCAGCTTCACTGACTCCAGGTCTGTACAGAATCATTGACTCCCTGACTGTACAGAGTCAGTGACTCCCGATCTGTACAGACTCACTGACTCTCGGTCAGTACAGAGGCACTGACTCCAGGTCTGCACAGAATCACTGACTCCCGGTCTGTACGGAGTCACGGACGCCCGGTCTGTACAGAGTTACTGACTCCCGCTCTTACGGAGCCACTGACTACCGGTCTGTACAGGGTCACTGACTCCCTCCCTCTCCAGAGTCAATGATTCCGATCTGTACATAGTCACTGACACCCGGTCTGTACAGACTTACTGACTCCCGATTTCTGAAGACACGCTGACACCCGGTCTGTACAGGGTCACTGATACCCGGCCTGCACAGAGCCACTGACTTCAGGTCTGTGCAGATTCACTGACTCACTGTCTGCACAGAGTCACTGATTCCGGTCTGTACAGAGTCACCGACTTCCGGTCGGTACAGAATCACTGACTCCCGCTCTGTACAGAGTCGCTGACTCCAGGTCTGTACATAATCAATGATTCCGAACTGCGCAGAGTCGCTGCATCCCGGCCTGTACAGAGTAATTGACTCCCGTTCTGTACAGAGCAACTGACTCCCGGTCTGTGCAGAGTCACTGACTCCAGGTCTGAGCAGCGTCACTGACTCAATGTATGCACAGAGCCACTAACTCCCGGTCTGTACAGAGTTACTGACTCCCGGTCTGTAAAGACTCATTGACACCCGGTCTGGACAGAATCACTGACTCCCGATCTGTCCTGAGTCACTGACTCCAGGTCGGTACAGAGTCACTAAGTCTCGGTCCGTTCAGAGTTACCGACTCCCGGTCTCAGAAGACTCACTGACACCCGGTCTGTCCAGAGTTACTGACTCCCGGTCTGTAAAGACTCATTGACTCCCCGTCTGGACAGAATCACTGACTCCCGGTTAGCACAGAGCCACTAACTCCCGGTTCTGTACAGATTCACTGACTCCAGGTCTGCAGAGAGTCACTGAATCCCGCTATGCACAGAGTCACTGACTCCTGGTCTGTACAGAGTAACTGACTTCCGGTCTGCAGAGAGTCACCGACTTCACGTCCGTACAGAATCACCGACTCCCGGTCTGCACAGAGCCATTGTATCCCGGTCTGCACAGGGGCACTGACTCCAGGTCTGCACAGAGTCACTGAATCCAGGACTGTACAGAGAAACTGACTCCAGGTCTGCTCTGAATCAATGACACCCTGTTTGTACAAATTCACTGATTCCGGTCTGTACAGTGTCAATGAGTCCCGGCCTGTGCTGAGTCACTGACTTCAACTCCGTGCGGAGTCACTAAGTCTCGGTCCGTTCAGAGTTACCGACTCCCTGTCTCTGAAGATTCAATGACACCCGGTCTGTACAGAGTCACTGACACCCGGTCGGTACAGAGCCACTGACTCCAGGTCTGTACGGATTCACTGATTAACTGTCTGTACGGAGACGCTGACTCCAGGTCTGCACAGTGTCACTGATTCCCGGTCTATGCAGAGTCACTGACTCCCTTTCTGTCCAGAGTCACTGACTTCCGGTCCGTGCAGCGAATCTGACTTCCGTTCTCTGCAGAGTCACTGACTCCCTGTCTGTTCAAAGTCACTAACTCTCGGTCTGTACAGGGTCAATGATTCCCTGTCTGTACAGAACCACTGACTCCCGGTCCGTACAGAATCACAGACTCCCGTTTTGTACAGAACCACTGACTCCCGCTCTGTGCAGAGATCCCGACTCCAGGTCCGTGCACAGTAAATGATTGCAGTCCTGTTCAGGATCACGGACAACCGGTCTGCACAGAGTGACCGACTCCCGATCTGCAAAGAGTCACTGACGCCCGGTCTGTACAGAGTCATGGAGTTCCGGGCCGTACAGACACACAGATTCCCGGTCTGGACAACGTCACTGAATTCAGGTCTGTAAAGAATCACTGACGACCGGCCTGTTCAGAATCAATGACTCCCCGACTGTACAGAGTAACTGAATCCGGGTCTGTACAGACTCACTGACTCTCGGCCCGTACAGAGGCACTGACTCCAGGTCTGTACAGAATCACTGACTCCCAGTCTGTACAGAGACACTGACTCCCGGTCTGCACAGTGTCACTGATTCCCGGTCTATGCAGAGTCACTGACTCACTTTCTCTCCAGAATCACTGACTTCCGGTCCGTGCAGCGAATCTGACTTCCGGTCTATGCAGAGTCACTGACACCCTATCTGTTCAAAGTCACTCACTCTCGGTCTGTACAGGGTCAATGATTCCCTTCTGTACAGATACACTGACTCCCGGTCCGTACGGAATCACAGACTTCCGTTTTGTACAGAACAACTGATTCCCGGTCTGTGCATAGAACCCGACTCCAGGTCTGTGCACAGGAACTGATTCCAGGTCTGTACAGAATCACGGACACCGGGTCTGTAAAGAGTGACCGACTCCCGGCCGCAAAGAGTCACTGACGCCCGGTCTGTTTCGAGTCACCGAGTTCCGGTCCGTACAGAAACACCGATTCCAGGTCTGGACAACGTCACTGAATTCAGGTCTGTAAAGAATCACTGACGACCGGCCTGTACAGAATCAATGACTCCCCGACTGTACAGAGTCACTGAATCCGGTTCTGTACAGACTCACTGACTCTCGGCCCGTACAGAGGCACTGACTCCAGGTCGGTACAGAATCACTGACAACCGGTCTGTGCAGATTCACTGACTCCCTCTCTGTACAGAGTCATTGACACCCGCTCTGTGCAGACTCACTGACTCTCGGTCTGGACAAAATCACTGAATCCCGGTCTGCACAGAGCCAATGACTCCCGGTCTGTACAGATTCACTGACTTCAGGTCTGCAGAGATTCACTGAATCCCGCTATGCACAGAGTCACTGACTTCTGGTCTGTACAGAGTTACTGACTTCCGATCTATGCAGAGTCACTGACTTCCGGTCTGCGGAGAGTGACCGATTTCAAGTCCGTGCAGAATCACCGACTCCCGGTCTGCACAGAGCAATTGAATCCCGGTCTGCACAGTGACACTGACTCCAGGACTGTACAGAGTCACTGAATCCCGGTCTGTCCTGAGTCACTGACTCCAGGTCGGTGCAGAGTCACTAAGTCTCGGTCCGTTCAGAGTTACCGACTCCCGGTCTCAGAAGACTCACTGACACCCGGTGCGTACAGAGTCACTGACTCCAGGTCTGCACAGATTCACTGAATAACTGTGTCCAGAGACACTGACTCGAGGTCTGTACAGAGTCAGTGTCTCCCAGTCCTGCAGAGTCACTGACTGCCAATCTGTACAGATTCACTGACTCTCGGTTTGTACAGATTAACTGACTCCCTGTCTGTACAGAGTCACTGACTCACGGTCTGCTCAGTGTCACTGATTCCCGGTCTATGCAGAGTCACTGACACCCTGTCTGTTCAAAGTCACTATCTCTCGGTCTGTACTGGGTCAATGATTCCCTGTCTGTACAGATTCACTGACTCCTGGTCCGTACAGAATCACAGACTCCCGTTTTGAACAGAACAACTGACTTCCGGTCTGTGCAGAGAACCCGACTCCAGGTCTGTGCACAGTAACTGATTCCAGGTCTGTACAGAATCACGGACACCCGGTCTGTACAGAGTGACCGACTCCCGGTCTGCAAAGAGTCAATAACGCCCGGTCTGTACAGAGTCACCGATTCCCGGTCTGGACAACGTCACTGAATTCAGGTCTGTACAGAATCACTGACGACCGGCCTGTGCAGAATCATTGACTCGTAATCTGCACAGAGTCACTGACTCCGATTTGTACAGATTCACTGACTCACGGTGCTCACCGAATCACTGACGCTCGGTCTGTATAGAGTCACTTACTCCCGTTCTGCACAGACTCATTGACTCCAGGTCTGTACAGAGTCACTGACTCCCGGTCTGTACAGACTCACTGACTCCAGGTCTGTACAGAGTCAGTTACGCACGGCCTGTGCAGAATCACTGACTGCGGTCTGTACAGATTCACTGATTCCGGTCTGTACAGTGTCAATGACCCCCGGCCTGTCCTGAGTCACTGACTCCAGGTCTGTACTGATTCACTGACGAACTGTCTTTACGGTGACACTGACTCCAGGTCTGCACAGTGTCACTGATTCCCGATCTATGCAGAGTCACTGACTCCCTTTCTGTCCAGAATCACTGAATTCCGGTCCGTGCAGCGAATCTGACTTCCGGCCTATGCAGAGTCACTGACTCCCTGTCTGTTCAGAGTCACTAACTGTCGGTCTGTGCAGAGAATCCGACTCCAGGTCTGTGCACAGTAACTGATACCAGGTCTGTACAGAATCACGGACACCCGGTCTGTACAGAGTGACCGACTCCCGGTCTGCAAAGACTCACTGACACCCGGTCTGTTTGGAGTCACCGAGTTCCGGTCCTTGCAGAAACACCGATTCCCGGTCTGGACAACGTCACTGAATTCAGGTCTATACAGAATCACTGACGACCGGCCAGTACAGAATCATTGACTCGTAATCTGCACAGAGTCACTGACTCCGATTTGTACAGACTCATTGACTCCAGGTCTGTACGGATTCACTGACTAACTGTATGTACGGAGACACTGACTCCAGGTCTGCACAGTGTCACTGACTCCCAGTCTATGCAGATTCACTGACTCCCTTCTATTTACATGGGTAAGATGGGTATAGATGGATATAGGCAAAGTGCAGGCAATAGGGACTAGCTTAGTGGTATAAACTGGGCGACATGGACATGTTGGGCCGAAGGGCCTGTTTCCATGTTGTAAACTTCTATGATTGTACAGAGTCACTGACTCACGGTCCTTACCGAATCACTGACTCTCGGTCTGTATAGAGTCACTTACTCCTGATCTGCACAGACTCACTGACTCCAGGTCTGTACAGAGTCACTGACTCCCGGACTGCACAGACTCACTGACTCCAGGTCTGTACAGAGTCACTCACTCCCGGTCTGTACAGACTCACTGACTCCAGGTCTGTACAGAGTCACTTACGCACGGTCTGTGCAGAGTCACTGACTCCGGTCTGCACAGAATCACTGACTCCCGGTCTGTGCAGAGTCATTTACTCCAGGTCTGCACAGACTCACTGGCTCCACATCTGTACAGAGTCATTGACTCCCGGTCTGTCCAGATTCATTGACTTCCGGTCTGTACAGCGTCACTTGCTACAGGTCGGTGCAGACTCACTCATTCCAGGTCTGTAGAGAGTCACTGACACCCGGTCTGTGCAGCTTCACTGACTCCAGGTCTGTACAGAATCATTGACTCCCTGACTGTACAGAGTCAGTGACTCCCGATCTGTACAGACTCACTGACTCTCGGTCAGTACAGAGGCACTGACTCCAGGTCTGCACAGAATCACTGACTCCCGGTCTGTATGGAGTCACAGACGCCCGTTCTGTACAGAGTTACTGACTCCCGCTCTTACGGAGCCACTGACTACCGGTCTGTACAGGGTCACTGACTCCCTCCCTCTCCAGAGTCAATGATTCCGATCTGTACATAGTCACTGACACCCGGTCTGTACAGACTTACTGACTCCCGATTTCTGAAGACACGCTGACACCCGGTCTGTACAGGGTCACTGATACCCGGCCTGCACAGAGCCACTGACTTCAGGTCTGTGCAGATTCACTGACTCACTGTCTGCACAGAGTCACTGATTCCGGTCTGTACAGAGTCACCGACTTCCGGTCGGTACAGAATCACTGACTCCCGCTCTGTACAGAGTCGCTGACTCCAGGTCTGTACATAATCAATGATTCCGAACTGCGCAGAGTCGCTGCATCCCGGCCTGTACAGAGTAATTGACTCCCGTTCTGTACAGAGCAACTGACTCCCGGTCTGTGCAGAGTCACTGACTCCAGGTCTGAGCAGCGTCACTGACTCAATGTATGCACAGAGCCACTAACTCCCGGTCTGTACAGAGTTACTGACTCCAGGTCTGTAAAGACTCATTGACACCCGGTCTGGACAGAATCACTGACTCCCGATCTGTCCTGAGTCACTGACTCCAGGTCGGTACAGAGTCACTAAGTCTCGGTCCGTTCAGAGTTACCGACTCCCGGTCTCAGAAGACTCACTGACACCCGGTCTGTCCAGAGTTACTGACTCCCGGTCTGTAAAGACTCATTGACTCCCCGTCTGGACAGAATCACTGACTCCCGGTTAGCACAGAGCCACTAACTCCCGGTTCTGTACAGATTCACTGACTCCAGGTCTGCAGAGAGTCACTGAATCCCGCTATGCACAGAGTCACTGACTCCTGGTCTGTACAGAGTAACTGACTTCCGGTCTGCAGAGAGTCACCGACTTCACGTCCGTACAGAATCACCGACTCCCGGTCTGCACAGAGCCATTGTATCCCGGTCTGCACAGGGGCACTGACTCCAGGTCTGCACAGAGTCACTGAATCCAGGACTGTACAGAGAAACTGACTCCAGGTCTGCTCTGAATCAATGACACCCTGTTTGTACAAATTCACTGATTCCGGTCTGTACAGTGTCAATGAGTCCCGGCCTGTGCTGAGTCACTGACTTCAACTCCGTGCGGAGTCACTAAGTCTCGGTCCGTTCAGAGTTACCGACTCCCTGTCTCTGAAGATTCAATGACACCCGGTCTGTACAGAGTCACTGACACCCGGTCGGTACAGAGCCACTGACTCCAGGTCTGTACGGATTCACTGATTAACTGTCTGTACGGAGACGCTGACTCCAGGTCTGCACAGTGTCACTGATTCCCGGTCTATGCAGAGTCACTGACTCCCTTTCTGTCCAGAGTCACTGACTTCCGGTCCGTGCAGCGAATCTGACTTCCGTTCTCTGCAGAGTCACTGAATCCCTGTCTGTTCAAAGTCACTAACTCTCGGTCTGTACAGGGTCAATGATTCCCTGTCTGTACAGAACCACTGACTCCCGGTCCGTACAGAATCACAGACTCCCGTTTTGTACAGAACCACTGACTCCCGCTCTGTGCAGAGATCCCGACTCCAGGTCCGTGCACAGTAAATGATTGCAGTCCTGTTCAGGATCACGGACAACCGGTCTGCACAGAGTGACCGACTCCCGATCTGCAATGAGTCACTGACGCCCGGTCTGTACAGAGTCATGGAGTTCCGGGCCGTACAGACACACAGATTCCCGGTCTGGACAACGTCACTGAATTCAGGTCTGTAAAGAATCACTGACGACCGGCCTGTTCAGAATCAATGACTCCCCGACTGTACAGAGTAACTGAATCCGGGTCTGTACAGACTCACTGACTCTCGGCCCGTACAGAGGCACTGACTCCAGGTCTGTACAGAATCACTGACTCCCAGTCTGTACAGAGACACTGACTCCCGGTCTGCACAGTGTCACTGATTCCCGGTCTATGCAGAGTCACTGACTCACTTTCTCTCCAGAATCACTGACTTCCGGTCCGTGCAGCGAATCTGACTTCCGGTCTATGCAGAGTCACTGACACCCTATCTGTTCAAAGTCACTCACTCTCGGTCTGTACAGGGTCAATGATTCCCTTCTGTACAGATACACTGACTCCCGGTCCGTACGGAATCACAGACTTCCGTTTTGTACAGAACAACTGATTCCCGGTCTGTGCATAGAACCCGACTCCAGGTCTGTGCACAGGAACTGATTCCAGGTCTGTACAGAATCACGGACACCGGGTCTGTAAAGAGTGACCGACTCCCGGCCGCAAAGAGTCACTGACGCCCGGTCTGTTTCGAGTCACCGAGTTCCGGTCCGTACAGAAACACCGATTCCAGGTCTGGACAACGTCACTGAATTCAGGTCTGTAAAGAATCACTGACGACCGGCCTGTACAGAATCAATGACTCCCCGACTGTACAGAGTCACTGAATCCGGTTCTGTACAGACTCACTGACTCTCGGCCCATACAGAGGCACTGACTCCAGGTCGGTACAGAATCACTGACAACCGGTCTGTGCAGATTCACTGACTCCCTCTCTGTACAGAGTCATTGACACCCGCTCTGTGCAGACTCACTGACTCCCGGTCTGGACAAAATCACTGAATCCCGGTCTGCACAGAGCCAATGACTCCCGGTCTGTACAGATTCACTGACTTCAGGTCTGCAGAGATTCACTGAATCCCGCTATGCACAGAGTCACTGACTTCTGGTCTGTACAGAGTTTCTGACTTCCGATCTATGCAGAGTCACTGACTTCCGGTCTGCGGAGAGTGACCGATTTCAAGTCCGTGCAGAAACACCGACTCCCGGTCTGCACAGAGCAATTGAATCCCGGTCTGCACAGTGACACTGACTCCAGGACTGTACAGAGTCACTGAATCCCGGTCTGTCCTGAGTCACTGACTCCAGGTCGGTGCAGAGTCACTAAGTCTCGGTCCGTTCTGAGTTACCGACTCCCGGTCTCAGAAGACTCACTGACACCCGGTGCGTACAGAGTCACTGACTCCAGGTCTGCACAGATTCACTGAATAACTGTGTCCAGAGACACTGACTCGAGGTCTGTACAGAGTCAGTGTCTCCCAGTCCTGCAGAGTCACTGACTGCCAATCTGTACAGATTCACTGACTCTCGGTTTGTACAGATTAACTGACTCCCTGTCTGTACAGAGTCACTGACTCACGGTCTGCTCAGTGTCACTGATTCCCGGTCTATGCAGAGTCACTGACACCCTGTCTGTTCAAAGTCACTATCTCTCGGTCTGTACTGGGTCAATGATTCCCTGTCTGTACAGATTCACTGACTCCTGGTCCGTACAGAATCACAGACTCCCGTTTTGAACAGAACAACTGACTTCCGGTCTGTGCAGAGAACCCGACTCCAGGTCTGTGCACAGTAACTGATTC
Source organism: Heptranchias perlo (assembly GCF_035084215.1). Taxonomy (NCBI): domain Eukaryota; kingdom Metazoa; phylum Chordata; class Chondrichthyes; order Hexanchiformes; family Hexanchidae; genus Heptranchias; species Heptranchias perlo. The sequence continues at coordinate 17,903,857 of NC_090363.1, forward strand.
CAGGTCTGTACAGAATCACGGACACCCGGTCTGTACAGAGTGACCGACTCCCGGTCTGCAAAGAGTCAATAACGCCCGGTCTGTACAGAGTCACCGATTCCCGGTCTGGACAACGTCACTGAATTCAGGTCTGTACAGAATCACTGACGACCGGCCTGTGCAGAATCATTGACTCGTAATCTGCACAGAGTCACTGACTCCGATTTGTACAGATTCACTGACTCACGGTGCTCACCGAATCACTGACGCTCGGTCTGTATAGAGTCACTTACTCCCGTTCTGCACAGACTCATTGACTCCAGGTCTGTACAGAGTCACTGACTCCCGGTCTGTACAGACTCACTGACTCCAGGTCTGTACAGAGTCAGTTACGCACGGCCTGTGCAGAATCACTGACTGCGGTCTGTACAGATTCACTGATTCCGGTCTGTACAGTGTCAATGACCCCCGGCCTGTCCTGAGTCACTGACTCCAGGTCTGTACTGATTCACTGACGAACTGTCTTTACGGTGACACTGACTCCAGGTCTGCACAGTGTCACTGATTCCCGATCTATGCAGAGTTACTGACTCCCTTTCTGTCCAGAATCACTGAATTCCGGTCCGTGCAGCGAATCTGACTTCCGGCCTATGCAGAGTCACTGACTCCCTGTCTGTTCAGAGTCACTAACTGTCGGTCTGTGCAGATAATCCGACTCCAGGTCTGTGCACAGTAACTGATACCAGGTCTGTACAGAATCACGGACACCCGGTCTGTACAGAGTGACCGACTCCCGGTCTGCAAAGACTCACTGACACCCGGTCTGTTTGGAGTCACCGAGTTCCGGTCCTTGCAGAAACACCGATTCCCGGTCTGGACAACGTCACTGAATTCAGGTCTATACAGAATCACTGACGACCGGCCAGTACAGAATCATTGACTCGTAATCTGCACAGAGTCACTGACTCCGATTTGTACAGACTCATTGACTCCAGGTCTGTACGGATTCACTGACTAACTGTATGTACGGAGACACTGACTCCAGGTCTGCACAGTGTCACTGACTCCCAGTCTATGCAGATTCACTGACTCCCTTCTATTTACATGGGTAAGATGGGTATAGATGGATATAGGCAAAGTGCAGGCAATAGGGACTAGCTTAGTGGTATAAACTGGGTGACATGGACATGTTGGGCCGAAGGGCCTGTTTCCATGTTGTAAACTTCTATGATTGTACAGAGTCACTGACTCACGGTCCTTACCGAATCACTGACTCTCGGTCTGTATAGAGTCACTTACTCCTGATCTGCACAGACTCACTGACTCCAGGTCTGTACAGAGTCACTGACTCCCGGACTGCACAGACTCACTGACTCCAGGTCTGTACAGAGTCACTCACTCCCGGTCTGTACAGACTCACTGACTCCAGGTCTGTACAGAGTCACTTACGCACGGTCTGTGCAGAGTCACTGACTCCGGTCTGCACAGAATCACTGACTCCCGGTCTGTGCAGAGTCATTTACTCCAGGTCTGCACAGACTCACTGGCTCCACATCTGTACAGAGTCATTGACTCCCGGTCTGTCCAGATTCATTGACTTCCGGTCTGTACAGCGTCACTTGCTACAGGTCGGTGCAGACTCATTCATTCCAGGTCTGTAGAGAGTCACTGACACCCGGTCTGTGCAGCTTCACTGACTCCAGGTCTGTACAGAATCATTGACTCCCTGACTGTACAGAGTCAGTGACTCCCGATCTGTACAGACTCACTGACTCTCGGTCAGTACAGAGGCACTGACTCCAGGTCTGCACAGAATCACTGACTCCCGGTCTGTACGGAGTCACAGACGCCCGGTCTGTACAGAGTTACTGACTCCCGCTCTTACGGAGCCACTGACTACCGGTCTGTACAGGGTCACTGACTCCCTCCCTCTCCAGAGTCAATGATTCCGATCTGTACATAGTCACTGACACCCGGTCTGTACAGACTTACTGACTCCCGATTTCTGAAGACACGCTGACACCCGGTCTGTACAGGGTCACTGATACCCGGCCTGCACAGAGCCACTGACTTCAGGTCTGTGCAGATTCACTGACTCACTGTCTGCACAGAGTCACTGATTCCGGTCTGTACAGAGTCACCGACTTCCGGTCGGTACAGAATCACTGACTCCCGCTCTGTACAGAGTCGCTGACTCCAGGTCTGTACATAATCAATGATTCCGAACTGCGCAGAGTCGCTGCATCCCGGCCTGTACAGAGTAATTGACTCCCGTTCTGTACAGAGCAACTGACTCCCGGTCTGTGCAGAGTCACTGACTCCAGGTCTGAGCAGCGTCACTGACTCAATGTATGCACAGAGCCACTAACTCCCGGTCTGTACAGAGTTACTGACTCCCGGTCTGTAAAGACTCATTGACACCCGGTCTGGACAGAATCACTGACTCCCGATCTGTCCTGAGTCACTGACTCCAGGTCGGTACAGAGTCACTAAGTCTCGGTCCGTTCAGAGTTACCGACTCCCGGTCTCAGAAGACTCACTGACACCCGGTCTGTCCAGAGTTACTGACTCCCGGTCTGTAAAGACTCATTGACTCCCCGTCTGGACAGAATCACTGACTCCCGGTTAGCACAGAGCCACTAACTCCCGGTTCTGTACAGATTCACTGACTCCAGGTCTGCAGAGAGTCACTGAATCCCGCTATGCACAGAGTCACTGACTCCTGGTCTGTACAGAGTAACTGACTTCCGGTCTGCAGAGAGTCACCGACTTCACGTCCGTCCAGAATCACCGACTCCCGGTCTGCACAGAGCCATTGTATCCCGGTCTGCACAGGGGCACTGACTCCAGGTCTGCACAGAGTCACTGAATCCAGGACTGTACAGAGAAACTGACTCCAGGTCTGCTCTGAATCAATGACACCCTGTTTGTACAAATTCACTGATTCCGGTCTGTACAGTGTCAATGAGTCCCGGCCTGTGCTGAGTCACTGACTTCAACTCCGTGCGGAGTCACTAAGTCTCGGTCCGTTCAGAGTTACCGACTCCCTGTCTCTGAAGACTCAATGACACCCGGTCTGTACAGAGTCACTGACACCCGGTCGGTACAGAGCCACTGACTCCAGGTCTGTACGGATTCACTGATTAACTGTCTGTACGGAGACGCTGACTCCAGGTCTGCACAGTGTCACTGATTCCCGGTCTATGCAGAGTCACTGACTCCCTTTCTGTCCAGAGTCACTGACTTCCGGTCCGTGCAGCGAATCTGACTTCCGTTCTCTGCAGAGTCACTGACTCCCTGTCTGTTCAAAGTCACTAACTCTCGGTCTGTACAGGGTCAATGATTCCCTGTCTGTACAGAACCACTGACTCCCGGTCCGTACAGAATCACAGACTCCCGTTTTGTACAGAACCACTGACTCCCGCTCTGTGCAGAGATCCCGACTCCAGGTCCGTGCACAGTAAATGATTGCAGTCCTGTTCAGGATCACGGACAACCGGTCTGCACAGAGTGACCGACTCCCGATCTGCAAAGAGTCACTGACGCCCGGTCTGTACAGAGTCATGGAGTTCCGGGCCGTACAGACACACTGATTCCCGGTCTGGACAACGTCACTGAATTCAGGTCTGTAAAGAATCACTGACGACCGGCCTGTTTAGAATCAATGACTCCCCGACTGTACAGAGTAACTGAATCCGGGTCTGTACAGACTCACTGACTCTCGGCCCGTACAGAGGCACTGACTCCAGGTCTGTACAGAATCACTGACTCCCAGTCTGTACAGAGACACTGACTCCCGGTCTGCACAGTGTCACTGATTCCCGGTCTATGCAGAGTCACTGACTCACTTTCTCTCCAGAATCACTGACTTCCGGTCCGTGCAGCGAATCTGACTTCCGGTCTATGCAGAGTCACTGACACCCTATCTGTTCAAAGTCACTCACTCTCGGTCTGTACAGGGTCAATGATTCCCTTCTGTACAGATACACTGACTCCCGGTCCGTACGGAATCACAGACTTCCGTTTTGTACAGAACAACTGATTCCCGGTCTGTGCATAGAACCCGACTCCAGGTCTGTGCACAGGAACTGATTCCAGGTCTGTACAGAATCACGGACACCGGGTCTGTAAAGAGTGACCGACTCCCGGCCGCAAAGAGTCACTGACGCCCGGTCTGTTTCGAGTCACCGAGTTCCGGTCCGTACAGAAACACCGATTCCAGGTCTGGACAACGTCACTGAATTCAGGTCTGTAAAGAATCACTGACGACCGGCCTGTACAGAATCAATGACTCCCCGACTGTACAGAGTCACTGAATCCGGTTCTGTACAGACTCACTGACTCTCGGCCCGTACAGAGGCACTGACTCCAGGTCGGTACAGAATCACTGACAACCGGTCTGTGCAGATTCACTGACTCCCTCTCTGTACAGAGTCATTGACACCCGCTCTGTGCAGACTCACTGACTCCCGGTCTGGACAAAATCACTGAATCCCGGTCTGCACAGAGCCAATGACTCCCGGTCTGTACAGATTCACTGACTTCAGGTCTGCAGAGATTCACTGAATCCCGCTATGCACAGAGTCACTGACTTCTGGTCTGTACAGAGTTACTGACTTCCGATCTATGCAGAGTCACTGACTTCCGGTCTGCGGAGAGTGACCGATTTCAAGTCCGTGCAGAATCACCGACTCCCGGTCTGCACAGAGCAATTGAATCCCGGTCTGCACAGTGACACTGACTCCAGGACTGTACAGAGTCACTGAATCCCGGTCTGTCCTGAGTCACTGACTCCAGGTCGGTGCAGAGTCACTAAGTCTCGGTCCGTTCAGAGTTACCGACTCCCGGTCTCAGAAGACTCACTGACACCCGGTGCGTACAGAGTCACTGACTCCAGGTCTGCACAGATTCACTGAATAACTGTGTCCAGAGACACTGACTCGAGGTCTGTACAGAGTCAGTGTCTCCCAGTCCTGCAGAGTCACTGACTGCCAATCTGTACAGATTCACTGACTCTCGGTTTGTACAGATTAACTGACTCCCTGTCTGTACAGAGTCACTGACTCACGGTCTGCTCAGTGTCACTGATTCCCGGTCTATGCAGAGTCACTGACACCCTGTCTGTTCAAAGTCACTATCTCTCGGTCTGTACTGGGTCAATGATTCCCTGTCTGTACAGATTCACTTACTCCTGGTCCGTACAGAATCACAGACTCCCGTTTTGAACAGAACAACTGACTTCCGGTCTGTGCAGAGAACCCGACTCCAGGTCTGTGCACAGTAACTGATTCCAGGTCTGTACAGAATCACGGACACCCGGTCTGTACAGAGTGACCGACTCCCGGTCTGCAAAGAGTCAATAACGCCCGGTCTGTACAGAGTCACCGATTCCCGGTCTGGACAACGTCACTGAATTCAGGTCTGTACAGAATCACTGACGACCGGCCTGTGCAGAATCATTGACTCGTAATCTGCACAGAGTCACTGACTCCGATTTGTACAGATTCACTGACTCACGGTGCTCACCGAATCACTGACGCTCGGTCTGTATAGAGTCACTTACTCCCGTTCTGCACAGACTCATTGACTCCAGGTCTGTACAGAGTCACTGACTCCCGGTCTGTACAGACTCACTGACTCCAGGTCTGTACAGAGTCAGTTACGCACGGCCTGTGCAGAATCACTGACTGCGGTCTGTACAGATTCACTGATTCCGGTCTGTACAGTGTCAATGACCCCCGGCCTGTCCTGAGTCACTGACTCCAGGTCTGTACTGATTCACTGACGAACTGTCTTTACGGTGACACTGACTCCAGGTCTGCACAGTGTCACTGATTCCCGATCTATGCAGAGTCACTGACTCCCTTTCTGTCCAGAATCACTGAATTCCGGTCCGTGCAGCGAATCTGACTTCCGGCCTATGCAGAGTCACTGACTCCCTGTCTGTTCAGAGTCACTAACTGTCGGTCTGTGCAGAGAATCCGACTCCAGGTCTGTGCACAGTAACTGATACCAGGTCTGTACAGAATCACGGACACCCGGTCTGTACAGAGTGACCGACTCCCGGTCTGCAAAGAGTCAATAACGCCCGGTCTGTACAGAGTCACCGATTCCCGGTCTGGACAACGTCACTGAATTCAGGTCTGTACAGAATCACTGACGACCGGCCTGTGCAGAATCATTGACTCGTAATCTGCACAGAGTCACTGACTCCGATTTGTACAGATTCACTGACTCACGGTGCTCGCCGAATCACTGACGCTCGGTCTGTATAGAGTCACTTACTCCCGTTCTGCACAGACTCATTGACTCCAGGTCTGTACAGAGTCACTGACTCCCGGTCTGTACAGACTCACTGACTCCAGGTCTGTACAGAGTCAGTTACGCACGGCCTGTGCAGAATCACTGACTGCGGTCTTTACAGATTCACTGATTCCGGTCTGTACAGTGTCAATGACCCCCGGCCTGTCCTGAGTCACTGACTCCAGGTCTGTACTGATTCACTGACGAACTGTCTTTACGGTGACACTGACTCCAGGTCTGCACAGTGTCACTGATTCCCGATCTATGCAGAGTTACTGACTCCCTTTCTGTCCAGAATCACTGAATTCCGGTCCGTGCAGCGAATCTGACTTCCGGCCTATGCAGAGTCACTGACTCCCTGTCTGTTCAGAGTCACTAACTGTCGGTCTGTGCAGATAATCCGACTCCAGGTCTGTGCACAGTAACTGATACCAGGTCTGTACAGAATCACGGACACCCGGTCTGTACAGAGTGACCGACTCCCGGTCTGCAAAGACTCACTGACACCCGGTCTGTTTGGAGTCACCGAGTTCCGGTCCTTGCAGAAACACCGATTCCCGGTCTGGACAACGTCACTGAATTCAGGTCTATACAGAATCACTGACGACCGGCCAGTACAGAATCATTGACTCGTAATCTGCACAGAGTCACTGACTCCGATTTGTACAGACTCATTGACTCCAGGTCTGTACGGATTCACTGACTAACTGTATGTACGGAGACACTGACTCCAGGTCTGCACAGTGTCACTGACTCCCAGTCTATGCAGATTCACTGACTCCCTTCTATTTACATGGGTAAGATGGGTATAGATGGATATAGGCAAAGTGCAGGCAATAGGGACTAGCTTAGTGGTATAAACTGGGTGACATGGACATGTTGGGCCGAAGGGCCTGTTTCCATGTTGTAAACTTCTATGATTGTACAGAGTCACTGACTCACGGTCCTTACCGAATCACTGACTCTCGGTCTGTATAGAGTCACTTACTCCTGATCTGCACAGACTCACTGACTCCAGGTCTGTACAGAGTCACTGACTCCCGGACTGCACAGACTCACTGACTCCAGGTCTGTACAGAGTCACTCACTCCCGGTCTGTACAGACTCACTGACTCCAGGTCTGTACAGAGTCACTTACGCACGGTCTGTGCAGAGTCACTGACTCCGGTCTGCACAGAATCACTGACTCCCGGTCTGTGCAGAGTCATTTACTCCAGGTCTGCACAGACTCACTGGCTCCACATCTGTACAGAGTCATTGACTCCCGGTCTGTCCAGATTCATTGACTTCCGGTCTGTACAGCGTCACTTGCTACAGGTCGGTGCAGACTCACTCATTCCAGGTCTGTAGAGAGTCACTGACACCCGGTCTGTGCAGCTTCACTGACTCCAGGTCTGTACAGAATCATTGACTCCCTGACTGTACAGAGTCAGTGACTCCCGATCTGTACAGACTCACTGACTCTCGGTCAGTACAGAGGCACTGACTCCAGGTCTGCACAGAATCACTGACTCCCGGTCTGTACGGAGTCACAGACGCCCGGTCTGTACAGAGTTACTGACTCCCGCTCTTACGGAGCCACTGACTACCGGTCTGTACAGGGTCACTGACTCCCTCCCTCTCCAGAGTCAATGATTCCGATCTGTACATAGTCACTGACACCCGGTCTGTACAGACTTACTGACTCCCGATTTCTGAAGACACGCTGACACCCGGTCTGTACAGGGTCACTGATACCCGGCCTGCACAGAGCCACTGACTTCAGGTCTGTGCAGATTCACTGACTCACTGTCTGCACAGAGTCACTGATTCCGGTCTGTACAGAGTCACCGACTTCCGGTCGGTACAGAATCACTGACTCCCGCTCTGTACAGAGTCGCTGACTCCAGGTCTGTACATAATCAATGATTCCGAACTGCGCAGAGTCGCTGCATCCCGGCCTGTACAGAGTAATTGACTCCCGTTCTGTACAGAGCAACTGACTCCCGGTCTGTGCAGAGTCACTGACTCCAGGTCTGAGCAGCGTCACTGACTCAATGTATGCACAGAGCCACTAACTCCCGGTCTGTACAGAGTTACTGACTCCCGGTCTGTAAAGACTCATTGACACCCGGTCTGGACAGAATCACTGACTCCCGATCTGTCCTGAGTCACTGACTCCAGGTCGGTACAGAGTCACTAAGTCTCGGTCCGTTCAGAGTTACCGACTCCCGGTCTCAGAAGACTCACTGACACCCGGTCTGTCCAGAGTTACTGACTCCCGGTCTGTAAAGACTCATTGACTCCCCGTCTGGACAGAATCACTGACTCCCGGTTAGCACAGAGCCACTAACTCCCGGTTCTGTACAGATTCACTGACTCCAGGTCTGCAGAGAGTCACTGAATCCCGCTATGCACAGAGTCACTGACTCCTGGTCTGTACAGAGTAACTGACTTCCGGTCTGCAGAGAGTCACCGACTTCACGTCCGTACAGAATCACCGACTCCCGGTCTGCACAGAGCCATTGTATCCCGGTCTGCACAGGGGCACTGACTCCAGGTCTGCACAGAGTCACTGAATCCAGGACTGTACAGAGAAACTGACTCCAGGTCTGCTCTGAATCAATGACACCCTGTTTGTACAAATTCACTGATTCCGGTCTGTACAGTGTCAATGAGTCCCGGCCTGTGCTGAGTCACTGACTTCAACTCCGTGCGGAGTCACTAAGTCTCGGTCCGTTCAGAGTTACCGACTCCCTGTCTCTGAAGACTCAATGACACCCGGTCTGTACAGAGTCACTGACACCCGGTCGGTACAGAGCCACTGACTCCAGGTCTGTACGGATTCACTGATTAACTGTCTGTACGGAGACGCTGACTCCAGGTCTGCACAGTGTCACTGATTCCCGGTCTATGCAGAGTCACTGACTCCCTTTCTGTCCAGAGTCACTGACTTCCGGTCCGTGCAGCGAATCTGACTTCCGTTCTCTGCAGAGTCACTGACTCCCTGTCTGTTCAAAGTCACTAACTCTCGGTCTGTACAGGGTCAATGATTCCCTGTCTGTACAGAACCACTGACTCCCGGTCCGTACAGAATCACAGACTCCCGTTTTGTACAGAACCACTGACTCCCGCTCTGTGCAGAGATCCCGACTCCAGGTCCGTGCACAGTAAATGATTGCAGTCCTGTTCAGGATCACGGACAACCGGTCTGCACAGAGTGACCGACTCCCGATCTGCAAAGAGTCACTGACGCCCGGTCTGTACAGAGTCATGGAGTTCCGGGCCGTACAGACACACAGATTCCCGGTCTGGACAACGTCACTGAATTCAGGTCTGTAAAGAATCACTGACGACCGGCCTGTTCAGAATCAATGACTCCCCGACTGTACAGAGTAACTGAATCCGGGTCTGTACAGACTCACTGACTCTCGGCCCGTACAGAGGCACTGACTCCAGGTCTGTACAGAATCACTGACTCCCAGTCTGTACAGAGACACTGACTCCCGGTCTGCACAGTGTCACTGATTCCCGGTCTATGCAGAGTCACTGACTCACTTTCTCTCCAGAATCACTGACTTCCGGTCCGTGCAGCGAATCTGACTTCCGGTCTATGCAGAGTCACTGACACCCTATCTGTTCAAAGTCACTCACTCTCGGTCTGTACAGGGTCAATGATTCCCTTCTGTACAGATACACTGACTCCCGGTCCGTACGGAATCACAGACTTCCGTTTTGTACAGAACAACTGATTCCCGGTCTGTGCATAGAACCCGACTCCAGGTCTGTGCACAGGAACTGATTCCAGGTCTGTACAGAATCACGGACACCGGGTCTGTAAAGAGTGACCGACTCCCGGCCGCAAAGAGTCACTGACGCCCGGTCTGTTTCGAGTCACCGAGTTCCGGTCCGTACAGAAACACCGATTCCAGGTCTGGACAACGTCACTGAATTCAGGTCTGTAAAGAATCACTGACGACCGGCCTGTACAGAATCAATGACTCCCCGACTGTACAGAGTCACTGAATCCGGTTCTGTACAGACTCACTGACTCTCGGCCCGTACAGAGGCACTGACTCCAGGTCGGTACAGAATCACTGACAACCGGTCTGTGCAGATTCACTGACTCCCTCTCTGTACAGAGTCATTGACACCCGCTCTGTGCAGACTCACTGACTCCCGGTCTGGACAAAATCACTGAATCCCGGTCTGCACAGAGCCAATGACTCCCGGTCTGTACAGATTCACTGACTTCAGGTCTGCAGAGATTCACTGAATCCCGCTATGCACAGAGTCACTGACTTCTGGTCTGTACAGAGTTACTGACTTCCGATCTATGCAGAGTCACTGACTTCCGGTCTGCGGAGAGTGACCGATTTCAAGTCCGTGCAGAATCACCGACTCCCGGTCTGCACAGAGCAATTGAATCCCGGTCTGCACAGTGACACTGACTCCAGGACTGTACAGAGTCACTGAATCCCGGTCTGTCCTGAGTCACTGACTCCAGGTCGGTGCAGAGTCACTAAGTCTCGGTCCGTTCAGAGTTACCGACTCCCGGTCTCAGAAGACTCACTGACACCCGGTGCGTACAGAGTCACTGACTCCAGGTCTGCACAGATTCACTGAATAACTGTGTCCAGAGACACTGACTCGAGGTCTGTACAGAGTCAGTGTCTCCCAGTCCTGCAGAGTCACTGACTGCCAATCTGTACAGATTCACTGACTCTCGGTTTGTACAGATTAACTGACTCCCTGTCTGTACAGAGTCACTGACTCACGGTCTGCTCAGTGTCACTGATTCCCGGTCTATGCAGAGTCACTGACACCCTGTCTGTTCAAAGTCACTATCTCTCGGTCTGTACTGGGTCAATGATTCCCTGTCTGTACAGATTCACTGACTCCTGGTCCGTACAGAATCACAGACTCCCGTTTTGAACAGAACAACTGACTTCCGGTCTGTGCAGAGAACCCGACTCCAGGTCTGTGCACAGTAACTGATTCCAGGTCTGTACAGAATCACGGACACCCGGTCTGTACAGAGTGACCGACTCCCGGTCTGCAAAGAGTCAATAACGCCCGGTCTGTACAGAGTCACCGATTCCCGGTCTGGACAACGTCACTGAATTCAGGTCTGTACAGAATCACTGACGACCGGCCTGTGCAGAATCATTGACTCGTAATCTGCACAGAGTCACTGACTCCGATTTGTACAGATTCACTGACTCACGGTGCTCACCGAATCACTGACGCTCGGTCTGTATAGAGTCACTTACTCCCGTTCTGCACAGACTCATTGACTCCAGGTCTGTACAGAGTCACTGACTCCCGGTCTGTACAGACTCACTGACTCCAGGTCTGTACAGAGTCAGTTACGCACGGCCTGTGCAGAATCACTGACTGCGGTCTGTACAGATTCACTGATTCCGGTCTGTACAGTGTCAATGACCCCCGGCCTGTCCTGAGTCACTGACTCCAGGTCTGTACTGATTCACTGACGAACTGTCTTTACGGTGACACTGACTCCAGGTCTGCACAGTGTCACTGATTCCCGATCTATGCAGAGTCACTGACTCCCTTTCTGTCCAGAATCACTGAATTCCGGTCCGTGCAGCGTATCTGACTTCCGGCCTATGCAGAGTCACTGACTCCCTGTCTGTTCAGAGTCACTAACTGTCGGTCTGTGCAGAGAATCCGACTCCATGTCTGTGCACAGTAACTGATACCAGGTCTGTACAGAATCACGGACACCCGGTCTGTACAGAGTGACCGACTCCCGGTCTGCAAAGACTCACTGACACCCGGTCTGTTTGGAGTCACCGAGTTCCGGTCCTTGCAGAAACACCGATTCCCGGTCTGGACAACGTCACTGAATTCAGGTCTATACAGAATCACTGACGACCGGCCAGTACAGAATCATTGACTCGTAATCTGCACAGAGTCACTGACTCCGATTTGTACAGACTCATTGACTCCAGGTCTGTACGGATTCACTGACTAACTGTATGTACGGAGACACTGACTCCAGGTCTGCACAGTGTCACTGACTCCCAGTCTATGCAGATTCACTGACTCCCTTCTATTTACATGGGTAAGATGGGTATAGATGGATATAGGCAAAGTGCAGGCAATAGGGACTAGCTTAGTGGTATAAACTGGGCGACATGGACATGTTGGGCCGAAGGGCCTGTTTCCATGTTGTAAACTTCTATGATTGTACAGAGTCACTGACTCACGGTCCTTACCGAATCACTGACTCTCGGTCTGTATAGAGTCACTTACTCCCGATCTGCACAGACTCACTGACTCCAGGTCTGTACAGAGTCACTTACGCACGGTCTGTGCAGAGTCACTGACTCCGGTCTGCACAGAATCACTGACTCCCGGTCTGTGCAGAGTCATTTACTCCAGGTCTGCACAGACTCACTGGCTCCACATCTGTACAGAGTCATTGACTCCCGGTCTGTCCAGATTCATTGACTTCCGGTCTGTACAGCGTCACTTGCTACAGGTCGGTGCAGACTCACTCATTCCAGGTCTGTAGAGAGTCACTGACACCCGGTCTGTGCAGCTTCACTGACTCCAGGTCTGTACAGAATCATTGACTCCCTGACTGTACAGAGTCAGTGACTCCCGATCTGTACAGACTCACTGACTCTCGGTCAGTACAGAGGCACTGACTCCAGGTCTGCACAGAATCACTGACTCCCGGTCTGTACGGAGTCACAGACGCCCGGTCTGTACAGAGTTACTGACTCCCGCTCTTACGGAGCCACTGACTACCGGTCTGTACAGGGTCACTGACTCCCTCCCTCTCCAGAGTCAATGATTCCGATCTGTACATAGTCACTGACACCCGGTCTGTACAGACTTACTGACTCCCGATTTCTGAAGACACGCTGACACCCGGTCTGTACAGGGTCACTGATACCCGGCCTGCACAGAGCCACTGACTTCAGGTCTGTGCAGATTCACTGACTCACTGTCTGCACAGAGTCACTGATTCCGGTCTGTACAGAGTCACCGACTTCCGGTCGGTACAGAATCACTGACTCCCGCTCTGTACAGAGTCGCTGACTCCAGGTCTGTACATAATCAATGATTCCGAACTGCGCAGAGTCGCTGCATCCCGGCCTGTACAGAGTAATTGACTCCCGTTCTGTACAGAGCAACTGACTCCCGGTCTGTGCAGAGTCACTGACTCCAGGTCTGAGCAGCGTCACTGACTCAATGTATGCACAGAGCCACTAACTCCCGGTCTGTACAGAGTTACTGACTCCCGGTCTGTAAAGACTCATTGACACCCGGTCTGGACAGAATCACTGACTCCCGATCTGTCCTGAGTCACTGACTCCAGGTCGGTACAGAGTCACTAAGTCTCGGTCCGTTCAGAGTTACCGACTCCCGGTCTCAGAAGACTCACTGACACCCGGTCTGTCCAGAGTTACTGACTCCCGGTCTGTAAAGACTCATTGACTCCCCGTCTGGACAGAATCACTGACTCCCGGTTAGCACAGAGCCACTAACTCCCGGTTCTGTACAGATTCACTGACTCCAGGTCTGCAGAGAGTCACTGAATCCCGCTATGCACAGAGTCACTGACTCCTGGTCTGTACAGAGTAACTGACTTCCGGTCTGCAGAGAGTCACCGACTTCACGTCCGTACAGAATCACCGACTCCCGGTCTGCACAGAGCCATTGTATCCCGGTCTGCACAGGGGCACTGACTCCAGGTCTGCACAGAGTCACTGAATCCAGGACTGTACAGAGAAACTGACTCCAGGTCTGCTCTGAATCAATGACACCCTGTTTGTACAAATTCACTGATTCCGGTCTGTACAGTGTCAATGAGTCCCGGCCTGTGCTGAGTCACTGACTTCAACTCCGTGCGGAGTCACTAAGTCTCGGTCCGTTCAGAGTTACCGACTCCCTGTCTCTGAAGACTCAATGACACCCGGTCTGTACAGAGTCACTGACACCCGGTCGGTACAGAGCCACTGACTCCAGGTCTGTACGGATTCACTGATTAACTGTCTGTACGGAGACGCTGACTCCAGGTCTGCACAGTGTCACTGATTCCCGGTCTATGCAGAGTCACTGACTCCCTTTCTGTCCAGAGTCACTGACTTCCGGTCCGTGCAGCGAATCTGACTTCCGGTCTATGCAGAGTCACTGACTCCCTGTCTGTTCAAAGTCACTAACTCTCGGTCTGTACAGGGTCAATGATTCCCTGTCTGTACAGAACCACTGACTCCCGGTCCGTACAGAATCACAGACTCCCGTTTTGTACAGAACCACTGACTCCCGCTCTGTGCAGAGATCCCGACTCCAGGTCCGTGCACAGTAAATGATTGCAGTCCTGTTCAGGATCACGGACAACCGGTCTGCACAGAGTGACCGACTCCCGATCTGCAAAGAGTCACTGACGCCCGGTCTGTACAGAGTCATGGAGTTCCGGGCCGTACAGACACACAGATTCCCGGTCTGGACAACGTCACTGAATTCAGGTCTGTAAAGAATCACTGACGACCGGCCTGTTCAGAATCAATGACTCCCCGACTGTACAGAGTAACTGAATCCGGGTCTGTACAGACTCACTGACTCTCGGCCCGTACAGAGGCACTGACTCCAGGTCTGTACAGAATCACTGACTCCCAGTCTGTACAGAGACACTGACTCCCGGTCTGCACAGTGTCACTGATTCCCGGTCTATGCAGAGTCACTGACTCACTTTCTCTCCAGAATCACTGACTTCCGGTCCGTGCAGCGAATCTGACTTCCGGTCTATGCAGAGTCACTGACACCCTATCTGTTCAAAGTCACTCACTCTCGGTCTGTACAGGGTCAATGATTCCCTTCTGTACAGATACACTGACTCCCGGTCCGTACGGAATCACAGACTTCCGTTTTGTACAGAACAACTGATTCCCGGTCTGTGCATAGAACCCGACTCCAGGTCTGTGCACAGGAACTGATTCCAGGTCTGTACAGAATCACGGACACCGGGTCTGTAAAGAGTGACCGACTCCCGGCCGCAAAGAGTCACTGACGCCCGGTCTGTTTCGAGTCACCGAGTTCCGGTCCGTACAGAAACACCGATTCCAGGTCTGGACAACGTCACTGAATTCAGGTCTGTAAAGAATCACTGACGACCGGCCTGTACAGAATCAATGACTCCCCGACTGTACAGAGTCACTGAATCCGGTTCTGTACAGACTCACTGACTCTCGGCCCGTACAGAGGCACTGACTCCAGGTCGGTACAGAATCACTGACAACCGGTCTGTGCAGATTCACTGACTCCCTCTCTGTACAGAGTCATTGACACCCGCTCTGTGCAGACTCACTGACTCCCGGTCTGGACAAAATCACTGAATCCCGGTCTGCACAGAGCCAATGACTCCCGGTCTGTACAGATTCACTGACTTCAGGTCTGCAGAGATTCACTGAATCCCGCTATGCACAGAGTCACTGACTTCTGGTCTGTACAGAGTTACTGACTTCCGATCTATGCAGAGTCACTGACTTCCGGTCTGCGGAGAGTGACCGATTTCAAGTCCGTGCAGAATCACCGACTCCCGGTCTGCACAGAGCAATTGAATCCCGGTCTGCACAGTGACACTGACTCCAGGACTGTACAGAGTCACTGAATCCCGGTCTGTCCTGAGTCACTGACTCCAGGTCGGTGCAGAGTCACTAAGTCTCGGTCCGTTCAGAGTTACCGACTCCCGGTCTCAGAAGACTCACTGACACCCGGTGCGTACAGAGTCACTGACTCCAGGTCTGCACAGATTCACTGAATAACTGTGTCCAGAGACACTGACTCGAGGTCTGTACAGAGTCAGTGTCTCCCAGTCCTGCAGAGTCACTGACTGCCAATCTGTACAGATTCACTGACTCTCGGTTTGTACAGATTAACTGACTCCCTGTCTGTACAGAGTCACTGACTCACGGTCTGCTCAGTGTCACTGATTCCCGGTCTATGCAGAGTCACTGACACCCTGTCTGTTCAAAGTCACTATCTCTCGGTCTGTACTGGGTCAATGATTCCCTGTCTGTACAGATTCACTGACTCCTGGTCCGTACAGAATCACAGACTCCCGTTTTGAACAGAACAACTGACTTCCGGTCTGTGCAGAGAACCCGACTCCAGGTCTGTGCACAGTAACTGATTCCAGGTCTGTACAGAATCACGGACACCCGGTCTGTACAGAGTGACCGACTCCCGGTCTGCAAAGAGTCAATAACGCCCGGTCTGTACAGAGTCACCGATTCCCGGTCTGGACAACGTCACTGAATTCAGGTCTGTACAGAATCACTGACGACCGGCCTGTGCAGAATCATTGACTCGTAATCTGCACAGAGTCACTGACTCCGATTTGTACAGATTCACTGACTCACGGTGCTCACCGAATCACTGACGCTCGGTCTGTATAGAGTCACTTACTCCCGTTCTGCACAGACTCATTGACTCCAGGTCTGTACAGAGTCACTGACTCCCGGTCTGTACAGACTCACTGACTCCAGGTCTGTACAGAGTCAGTTACGCACGGCCTGTGCAGAATCACTGACTGCGGTCTGTACAGATTCACTGATTCCGGTCTGTACAGTGTCAATGACCCCCGGCCTGTCCTGAGTCACTGACTCCAGGTCTGTACTGATTCACTGACGAACTGTCTTTACGGTGACACTGACTCCAGGTCTGCACAGTGTCACTGATTCCCGATCTATGCAGAGTCACTGACTCCCTTTCTGTCCAGAATCACTGAATTCCGGTCCGTGCAGCGAATCTGACTTCCGGCCTATGCAGAGTCACTGACTCCCTGTCTGTTCAGAGTCACTAACTGTCGGTCTGTGCAGAGAATCCGACTCCAGGTCTGTGCACAGTAACTGATACCAGGTCTGTACAGAATCACGGACACCCGGTCTGTACAGAGTGACCGACTCCCGGTCTGCAAAGACTCACTGACACCCGGTCTGTTTGGAGTCACCGAGTTCCGGTCCTTGCAGAAACACCGATTCCCGGTCTGGACAACGTCACTGAATTCAGGTCTATACAGAATCACTGACGACCGGCCAGTACAGAATCATTGACTCGTAATCTGCACAGAGTCACTGACTCCGATTTGTACAGACTCATTGACTCCAGGTCTGTACGGATTCACTGACTAACTGTATGCACGGAGACACTGACTCCAGGTCTGCACAGTGTCACTGACTCCCAGTCTATGCAGATTCACTGACTCCCTTCTATTTACATGGGTAAGATGGGTATAGATGGATATAGGCAAAGTGCAGGCAATAGGGACTAGCTTAGTGGTATAAACTGGGCGACATGGACATGTTGGGCCGAAGGGCCTGTTTCCATGTTGTAAACTTCTATGATTGTACAGAGTCACTGACTCACGGTCCTTACCGAATCACTGACTCTCGGTCTGTATAGAGTCACTTACTCCCGATCTGCACAGACTCACTGACTCCAGGTCTGTACAGAGTCACTGACTCCCGGACTGCACAGACTCACTGACTCCAGGTCTGTACAGAGTCACTCACTCCCGGTCTGTACAGACTCACTGACTCCAGGTCTGTACAGAGTCACTTACGCACGGTCTGTGCAGAGTCACTGACTCCGGTCTGCACAGAATCACTGACTCCCGGTCTGTGCAGAGTCATTTACTCCAGGTCTGCACAGACTCACTGGCTCCACATCTGTACAGAGTCATTGACTCCCGGTCTGTCCAGATTCATTGACTTCCGGTCTGTACAGCGTCACTTGCTACAGGTCGGTGCAGACTCACTCATTCCAGGTCTGTAGAGAGTCACTGACACCCGGTCTGTGCAGCTTCACTGACTCCAGGTCTGTACAGAATCATTGACTCCCTGACTGTACAGAGTCAGTGACTCCCGATCTGTACAGACTCACTGACTCTCGGTCAGTACAGAGGCACTGACTCCAGGTCTGCACAGAATCACTGACTCCCGGTCTGTACGGAGTCACGGACGCCCGGTCTGTACAGAGTTACTGACTCCCGCTCTTACGGAGCCACTGACTACCGGTCTGTACAGGGTCACTGACTCCCTCCCTCTCCAGAGTCAATGATTCCGATCTGTACATAGTCACTGACACCCGGTCTGTACAGACTTACTGACTCCCGATTTCTGAAGACACGCTGACACCCGGTCTGTACAGGGTCACTGATACCCGGCCTGCACAGAGCCACTGACTTCAGGTCTGTGCAGATTCACTGACTCACTGTCTGCACAGAGTCACTGATTCCGGTCTGTACAGAGTCACCGACTTCCGGTCGGTACAGAATCACTGACTCCCGCTCTGTACAGAGTCGCTGACTCCAGGTCTGTACATAATCAATGATTCCGAACTGCGCAGAGTCGCTGCATCCCGGCCTGTACAGAGTAATTGACTCCCGTTCTGTACAGAGCAACTGACTCCCGGTCTGTGCAGAGTCACTGACTCCAGGTCTGAGCAGCGTCACTGACTCAATGTATGCACAGAGCCACTAACTCCCGGTCTGTACAGAGTTACTGACTCCCGGTCTGTAAAGACTCATTGACACCCGGTCTGGACAGAATCACTGACTCCCGATCTGTCCTGAGTCACTGACTCCAGGTCGGTACAGAGTCACTAAGTCTCGGTCCGTTCAGAGTTACCGACTCCCGGTCTCAGAAGACTCACTGACACCCGGTCTGTCCAGAGTTACTGACTCCCGGTCTGTAAAGACTCATTGACTCCCCGTCTGGACAGAATCACTGACTCCCGGTTAGCACAGAGCCACTAACTCCCGGTTCTGTACAGATTCACTGACTCCAGGTCTGCAGAGAGTCACTGAATCCCGCTATGCACAGAGTCACTGACTCCTGGTCTGTACAGAGTAACTGACTTCCGGTCTGCAGAGAGTCACCGACTTCACGTCCGTACAGAATCACCGACTCCCGGTCTGCACAGAGCCATTGTATCCCGGTCTGCACAGGGGCACTGACTCCAGGTCTGCACAGAGTCACTGAATCCAGGACTGTACAGAGAAACTGACTCCAGGTCTGCTCTGAATCAATGACACCCTGTTTGTACAAATTCACTGATTCCGGTCTGTACAGTGTCAATGAGTCCCGGCCTGTGCTGAGTCACTGACTTCAACTCCGTGCGGAGTCACTAAGTCTCGGTCCGTTCAGAGTTACCGACTCCCTGTCTCTGAAGACTCAATGACACCCGGTCTGTACAGAGTCACTGACACCCGGTCGGTACAGAGCCACTGACTCCAGGTCTGTACGGATTCACTGATTAACTGTCTGTACGGAGACGCTGACTCCAGGTCTGCACAGTGTCACTGATTCCCGGTCTATGCAGAGTCACTGACTCCCTTTCTGTCCAGAGTCACTGACTTCCGGTCCGTGCAGCGAATCTGACTTCCGTTCTCTGCAGAGTCACTGACTCCCTGTCTGTTCAAAGTCACTAACTCTCGGTCTGTACAGGGTCAATGATTCCCTGTCTGTACAGAACCACTGACTCCCGGTCCGTACAGAATCACAGACTCCCGTTTTGTACAGAACCACTGACTCCCGCTCTGTGCAGAGATCCCGACTCCAGGTCCGTGCACAGTAAATGATTGCAGTCCTGTTCAGGATCACGGACAACCGGTCTGCACAGAGTGACCGACTCCCGATCTGCAAAGAGTCACTGACGCCCGGTCTGTACAGAGTCATGGAGTTCCGGGCCGTACAGACACACAGATTCCCGGTCTGGACAACGTCACTGAATTCAGGTCTGTAAAGAATCACTGACGACCGGCCTGTTCAGAATCAATGACTCCCCGACTGTACAGAGTAACTGAATCCGGGTCTGTACAGACTCACTGACTCTCGGCCCGTACAGAGGCACTGACTCCAGGTCTGTACAGAATCACTGACTCCCAGTCTGTACAGAGACACTGACTCCCGGTCTGCACAGTGTCACTGATTCCCGGTCTATGCAGAGTCACTGACTCACTTTCTCTCCAGAATCACTGACTTCCGGTCCGTGCAGCGAATCTGACTTCCGGTCTATGCAGAGTCACTGACACCCTATCTGTTCAAAGTCACTCACTCTCGGTCTGTACAGGGTCAATGATTCCCTTCTGTACAGATACACTGACTCCCGGTCCGTACGGAATCACAGACTTCCGTTTTGTACAGAACAACTGATTCCCGGTCTGTGCATAGAACCCGACTCCAGGTCTGTGCACAGGAACTGATTCCAGGTCTGTACAGAATCACGGACACCGGGTCTGTAAAGAGTGACCGACTCCCGGCCGCAAAGAGTCACTGACGCCCGGTCTGTTTCGAGTCACCGAGTTCCGGTCCGTACAGAAACACCGATTCCAGGTCTGGACAACGTCACTGAATTCAGGTCTGTAAAGAATCACTGACGACCGGCCTGTACAGAATCAATGACTCCCCGACTGTACAGAGTCACTGAATCCGGTTCTGTACAGACTCACTGACTCTCGGCCCGTACAGAGGCACTGACTCCAGGTCGGTACAGAATCACTGACAACCGGTCTGTGCAGATTCACTGACTCCCTCTCTGTACAGAGTCATTGACACCCGCTCTGTGCAGACTCACTGACTCCCGGTCTGGACAAAATCACTGAATCCCGGTCTGCACAGAGCCAATGACTCCCGGTCTGTACAGATTCACTGACTTCAGGTCTGCAGAGATTCACTGAATCCCGCTATGCACAGAGTCACTGACTTCTGGTCTGTACAGAGTTACTGACTTCCGATCTATGCAGAGTCACTGACTTCCGGTCTGCGGAGAGTGACCGATTTCAAGTCCGTGCAGAATCACCGACTCCCGGTCTGCACAGAGCAATTGAATCCCGGTCTGCACAGTGACACTGACTCCAGGACTGTACAGAGTCACTGAATCCCGGTCTGTCCTGAGTCACTGACTCCAGGTCGGTGCAGAGTCACTAAGTCTCGGTCCGTTCAGAGTTACCGACTCCCGGTCTCAGAAGACTCACTGACACCCGGTGCGAACAGAGTCACTGACTCCAGGTCTGCACAGATTCACTGAATAACTGTGTCCAGAGACACTGACTCGAGGTCTGTACAGAGTCAGTGTCTCCCAGTCCTGCAGAGTCACTGACTGCCAATCTGTACAGATTCACTGACTCTCGGTTTGTACAGATTAACTGACTCCCTGTCTGTACAGAGTCACTGACTCACGGTCTGCTCAGTGTCACTGATTCCCGGTCTATGCAGAGTCACTGACACCCTGTCTGTTCAAAGTCACTATCTCTCGGTCTGTACTGGGTCAATGATTCCCTGTCTGTACAGATTCACTGACTCCTGGTCCGTACAGAATCACAGACTCCCGTTTTGAACAGAACAACTGACTTCCGGTCTGTGCAGAGAACCCGACTCCAGGTCTGTGCACAGTAACTGATTCCAGGTCTGTACAGAATCACGGACACCCGGTCTGTACAGAGTGACCGACTCCCGGTCTGCAAAGAGTCAATAACGCCCGGTCTGTACAGAGTCACCGATTCCCGGTCTGGACAACGTCACTGAATTCAGGTCTGTACAGAATCACTGACGACCGGCCTGTGCAGAATCATTGACTCGTAATCTGCACAGAGTCACTGACTCCGATTTGTACAGATTCACTGACTCACGGTGCTCACCGAATCACTGACGCTCGGTCTGTATAGAGTCACTTACTCCCGTTCTGCACAGACTCACTGACTCCAGGTCTGTACAGAGTCACTGACTCCCGGTCTGTACAGACTCACTGACTCCAGGTCTGTACAGAGTCAGTTACGCACGGCCTGTGCAGAATCACTGACTGCGGTCTGTACAGATTCACTGACTCCGGTCTGTGCAGAATCACTGACTTCCGGTCTGTACAGAGTCATTGACTCCCGGTCTGTCCAGATTCACTGACTTCCGATCTGTACAGCGTCACTTGCTCCAGGTCTGTGCAGACTCACTCACTCCAGGTCTGTAGATAGTCACTGACTCCCGGTCTGTGCAGCTTCATTGACTCCAGGTCTGCACAGAATCAATGACTCCCTGACTGTACAGAGTTACTGACTCCCGGTTTGTACAGACTCACTGACTCTCGGTCTGTACGGAGTCACGGACGCCCGGTCTGTACAGAGTCACTGATTCCGGTCTTTACAGGGTCACTGACACCCGGTCTGTGCAGAGTCACTGACTCCAGCTCTGAACAGAGTGGCCAACTCTCGGTCCGTTCAGAGTTACTGACTCCGGGTTTATGAAGACTCACTGCCTCCCGGTCTGTACAGAATCATTGCCTCCCGGTCTGTGGAGAGTCACTGACATTCCGTCTGGACAAAGTCACTGACTATTGGTTTATTCAGAGTCACTGACCCCCGGTCTGTAAAGAGAAATTGACTTCCGGTCGATGCAGATTCACTGACTCCCGGTCTGTCAGGAGTAACTGACTCCCGGTCCGCACAGAATCACTGACTCCCGGTCTGTAGGGAGACAGTGACTCCAGGTCTGCACAGAGTGACTGACTCCCGTCCTGTACAGATAAACTGACTCCCAGTCTGCACAGAATCACTGATTCCGGTCCGGACAGAGTCACTAACTCCCGGCCTCTACAGAGTCAGTGACTCCGGTTCTATACAGAGTCACTGACACCCCGTCGTACAGCGTCACTGATTCCCGGTCGTACAGAGTCAGTTATTCTCGGTCTGTTCAGAGTTAATGATTCTCGGTCTGTGCAGAGACACTGACTCAATGTCTGTATAGAGTCACTGCCTCCAGGTGTGTACAGAAGCAATGACTCCCCGTCTGTACAGATAAACTGAATCCCGGTCCGGACAGAATCACAGACTCCTGTTCTGTACAGAACCACTGACTCCCGGTTTGTACGGACAACCCGCCTTCAGGACTGCACAAACTCACTTACTCCCGGTCTGCACAGCGTCACTTAATTAAGTTCAGTACAGAGTCACTGACTCCAGGTCTGTACAGAGCCACTGACATCCGGTCTGTTCAGAGCCACTGACTCCAGGTCTGGACGGATTCACTGACTAACTGTCTGCATGGAGACACTGAATCCAGGTGTGCACATAATCAATAATTCACCGTCTGTCCAGAGACACTTCCTCCCGGCCTGTACAGAGTCACTGACATCCGGTCTATGCAGAGCCACTGACTCCAGGTCTGGACGGATTCACTGACTAACTGTCTGCATGGAGACACTGAATCCAGGTCTGCACAGTGTCACTGATTCCCGATCTATGCAGAGTCACTGACTCCCTTTCTGTCCAGAATCACTGACTTCCGGTCCATGCAGCAAATCTGACTTCCGGTCTATGCAGAGTCACTAAATCCCTGTCTGTTCAAAGTCATTAACTCTCGGTCTGTACAGGGTCAATGATTCTCTGTCTGTACAGATTCACTGACTCCCGGTCCGTACAGAATCACAGGCTCCCGTTTTGTACAGAACCACTCACTCACGGCCTGTGCAGAGAACCCGACTCCAGGTCTGTGCACAATAACTGATTCCACGTCTGTGCAGAATCACGGACACCCGGTATGTACAGAGCGACCGTCTCCCGGTCTGCAAAGAATCACTGATGCCCGGTCTGTGAAGAGTCACCGAGTTCCGGTCCGTACAGAAACACCGATTCCCGGTCTGGACAACGTCACTGAATTCAGGTCTGCACAGAATCACTGACGACCGGCCTGTACAGAATCAATGACTCCCCGACTGTACATAGTCACTGAATCCCGGTCTGTACAGACTCACTGACTCTCGGTCCGTACAGAGGCACTGACTCCAGGTCTGTACAGAATCACTGACACCCGTGGGACAGCGTCACTGACTCTCGGTCGTAAAGAGTCAGTAACTCTCGGCCTGTTCAGAGTTACTGATTCTCGGTCTGTACAGAGACACTGACTCCAGGTCTGTGCAGCGTCACTGGCTCCAGCTCTGTACAGACTAACTGTCCCCAGGTCTGGACAGATTCACTGACTCCAGCTGAGTACAGAATCAATGACTCCCCGTCTGCACAAAGTCACTGACTCCCGTTCTGTACAGAATCACTGACTCCCGGTCTGTACAGAGAATCCGACTGCAGGTCTGTACAGAATCATTTACTCCAGGTATGCACAGCGTCACTGACTTAAGGTCTGTACAGAGTCACTGACTCCACGTCTGTCCAGAGCCACTGACTCCCTTTCGTTCCAGAATCACTGATGCACATAATCAATAATTCTCCTTCTGCACAGAGTCACTGACTCCCGGTCTGTTCAGAGTCACTGACTCACGGTATGTGCAGAATCACTGAATCCGGTCTGCACAGATTCACTGACTCCAGGTCAGTCCAGAGTCACTGACAACCGGTCCTACAGACACACTGACACCCGGTCTGTACAGAGTCACTGACTCTCGGTATGTTCAGATTCACGGATTCCCTGTCCATACAGAGTCACTGATATCGGTCCACACAGTGTCACTGACTCCCGGTCTGTGCAGTGTCACTTTCTCCAGGCCAGTGCAGTGTCATTGACTCCGGGTCGTAGAGATTCACTGACTCCCAGTCTGCATTGAGTCACTGACTTCCGGTCCGTGCAGCTAAACTGACTTCCGGTCTAAAAACTGTCACTGACTCCGGTCTGTGCAGACTCACTGATTGCTGGTCTGCACAGATTCAATGACACACGGTGTAAAGAAGTCAGTGACTCCCTGTCTGTGCAAAGTCACTAACTCACCGTCTGTACAGGGTCAATAATTCCCTGGCTGTACAGGTTCAGTGATTCCCGGTCTGGACAAACTCACTGAATCCCAGTCAGTGCTTCGTCATTTGCTCCAGGTCTGCACAGACTCACTGACTCCAGGTCTGCACGGAGTCACTGAATCCAGGTCTGCACAGGGCTACTGACTCCAGGTTTTGTACAGATTCACTGACTCCAGGTCTGTACAGAATCAATGACTCCCCGTCTGTACCGATTCACTGACTCCCGGCCCCGACAGAATTACAGACTACCGTTCTGTACAGAACCATTGACTCCCGGTCTGTACAGAGAACCCGACTCGAGGTCTGTACAGAGTCACTTACTCCCGGTCTGTACAACGTCACTGATTACAGGACTGTACAGAGTCACTGACTCCAGGTCCATAGAGAATCAATGACTCCCCATCCGTACAAAATCAATGACTCCCCGTCTGTACAGAATCACTGACTACCGACCTGTATAGAGTCACTGATTCGTGGTCTGTACAGAGACACTGACTCTAGTCTTTACAGAGTCACTGACTCCCGGTCTGTGCAGAGTCACCGACTCCCGGTCCGTACAGAATCACTGACTCCCGGTCTCGACAAAGTCACTTACTCCCGGTCTGCACAGACTCGCTGACTCCAGGTCTGTACAGAGTCACTGACTCCCGGTCTGTACAGAGTCACTGACTTCCGGTCTGTACAACGTCACTTGCTCCAAATCTGTGCAGACTCACTCACTCCAGATCTGTACAGAGTCACTGAAACCCGGTCTGTACAGCGTCACTGATTCCAGGTCTGTACAGAATCAATGACTCCCCGACTGTACACATCACTGACTCCCGGTCTGTACAGACTCACGGATGCCCGGTCTGTACAGAGTCCCTGACTCTAGGTCTGTACAGAATTGCTGACTCCCACTTTGTACGGAGACACTGACGCCCGGTCTGTACAGAGTTACTGACTCCCGCTCTGTACACTGCCACTGACACCCACTGGCTCTCGGTCTGTACAGCGTCACTGGCTCCAGAGCTGTACAGACTCACTGACTCCAGGTCTGGACAGAGTCACTGACTCCCGGCCTGTGCAGTGTCACTGACTCCAGGTCTGTACAGAGTCACTGACTCCCCGTCGCACAGCGTCACTGACTCCCGGTCGTACAGAGTCAGTAACTCTCCGTCTGTTCAGAGTTACTGACTCCACGTCTGTACAGAGTCGCTGACTCCCGGTCTGTACATAGTCACTGACTCCCCGTCGCACAGCGTCACTGACTACCGGTCTTACAGAGTCAGTAAATCACGGTCAGTTCAGAGCTACTGAATCTCGGTCTGTACAGAGACACTGACTCCAGGTCTGCACAGCGTCACTGGCTCCAGGTCTACACATAATCAATAATTCCCGTCTGTACAGAGTCAATGACTCCAGCTCTGTGCAGAGGTACTGGCTCCAGGTCTGTACAGAATCACTGACTCCCGGTATGTACAGACTCACCCCCCAGTGTTTCTCTATATCCCTCTCTCCCTCCCCCCAGTGTTTCCCTCTCTCCAAAGGTAGGGGAGTCTATAACGAGGGGGCACAGATTTAAGGTGAGAGGGGAGAGATACAAAAGGATCCAGAGGGGCAATTTTTTCACTCAAAGGGTGGTGAGTGTCTGGAACGAGCTGCCAGAGGCAGTAGTAGAGGCGGGTACAATTTTGTCTTTTAAAAAGCATTTGGACAGTTACATGGGGAAGATGGGTATCGAGGGATATGGGCCAAGTGCAGGCAATTGGGACTAGCTTAGTGGTATAAACTGGGCGACATGGACATGTTGGGCCGAAGGGCCTGTTTCCATGTTGTAACTTCTATGATTCTATGATGATTCTCCCCCAGTGTTTCTGTTTCTCTCTCCCCCAGTGTTTCTCTCTCTCTCTCCCCAGTGTTTCTCTCTCTCTCCCCACAGTGTTTATCTCCCTCTCCTCCCCCCAGTGTTTATCTCTCTCCCCACAGGGTCTTTCTCTCTCTCTCCCCCCTGTGGTTCTCTCTCTCCCCAGTGTTTCTCTCTCTCCCCACCAGTGTTTCTCTCTCTCTCCCCACAGTGTTTCTCTCTCTCCCTCTCCCCCCAGTGTTTCTCTCTCTCTCCCCCAGTGTTTCTCTTTCTCTCTTTCTCCCCGTAGTGTTTCCCTCTCTCCCCCCCCGCAGTGTTTCACTCTGTCTCTCTCCCCTCAGTGTTTCTCTCTCTCTATGCCTCCAGTGTTTCTCTCTCTCTCTATCTCCTCCCCCAGTATTTCACTCTTTCTCTCCCCGCAGTGTTTCTCTCTCTCCCTCGCTCCTCACCCATTGTTTCTCTCTCTCTCTCCCCCCAGTGTTTCTTTCTCTCTCCCCAGTTTTTCTCTCTCTACCCCGAGTGTTTCTCTTTCTCACCCCAGTGTTTCTCACTCTCTCTCTCTCCTCCCCCAGTGTTCCTCTCTCTCTCTCCCCCAGTGTCTCTCTCTCTCTCTCCCCCGCAGCGTTTCTCACTATCTCCCCCAGTGTTTCTCTCTCTCTCCCCAGTGTTTTTCTCTCTCTCCCTCCAGTGTTTCACTCTCTCTCTCTCCTCCCCCAGTTTTACTCTCTTTCTCTCCCCGCAGTGTTTCTCTCTCTCCCCCCCAGAGTTTCACTCTGTCTCTCTCCCCTCAGTGTTTCTCTCTCTCTATCCCTCCAGTGTTTCTCTCTCTCTCTCTCCTCCCCCAGTGTTTCTCTCTTTCTCTCCCCCCAGTGTTTCTCTCTCTCCCTCTCTCCTCCCCCATTGTTTCTCTCTCTCTCTCCTCCCCCATTGTCTCTCTCTCTCTCTCCCCCCAGTATTTCTCACTATCTCCCCCCAGTGTTACTCTCTCTATCCCCAGTGTTTCTCTCTCTCTCCCCCAGGGTTTCTATCTCTCCCCACAATGATTCTCACTCTCTCATCCCCCCAGTGTTTCCCATTCTCACCCCAGTGCTTCTCTCTCTCTCTCTCTCCCCAGTGTTTCTATCTCTCCCCCAGTTTTTCTCTTTCTCTCTTTCCCACCCCAGTGTTTCTCCCTCTCTCTCTCCCACCAGTTTTTCTCCCTCTCTCCCCCAGTGTTTCTCTCTCTCTCTACCCCCAGTGTTTCTCTCTGTCTTTCCCCCAGTGTTTCTCTCTCTCTCACCCCAGTGTTTCTCTCTCTCTCCCCACAGTGTTTCTCTCTCTCTCCTCCCCCCAGTGTTAATCTCTCTCCCCCCAGTGTCTTTCTCTCTCTCTCCCCCCAGTGTTTCTCTCTCTCTCTCTCCCCACAGTGTTTCTCTCTCTCTCTCTCTCTGTCTCTCTCTCCGACCAGTTTTTTTCTCTCTCTCCCCCAGTGTTTCTCTCTCATTTCCCCTCAGTGTTTCACTCTCTCTCTCTCCTCCCCCCGTGTTTCTCTCACTCTCTCCCCCCAGTGTTTCTCTCTCTCTCTCCCCAGTGTTTCTCTCTCTAGCCCAGTGTTTCTCTCTCTCACCCCAGTGATTCGCTCTTTCTCTATCTCCTCCCCCAGTGTTCCTCTCTCTCTCTTTCCCCATTGTTTCTCTCTCTTCCCCAGTGTTTCTCTCTCTCTCTCTCTCTCCAACCAGTTTTTTTCTCTCTCTCCCCCATTGTTTCTCTCTCTCTATCCCTCCAGTGTTTCACTCTCTCTCTCTCCTCCCACCATGTTTCTTTCTTTCTCTCCCCCCAGTGTTTCTCTCTCTCTCTCTCCCCAATGTATCTCTCTCTAACCCCAGTGTTTCTCTCTCTCACCCCAGTGTTTCGCTCGCTCTCTCTCTCCTCCCCCAGTGTTCCTCTCTCTCTCTCTCCCCAGTGTGTCTCTCTCTCTCTCCCCCCAGTTTTTCTCACTATCTCCCCCTAGTGTTTCTCTCTCTCCCCCCAGTGTTTCTCTCTCTCTCCCGCAGGGTTTCTCACTCTCCCCACAATGATTCTCACTCTCTCATCCCCCCAGCGTTTCCCATTCTCACCCCAGTGCTTCTCTCTCTCTCTCTCTCTCTCTCTCTCCCCAGTGTTTCTCTCTCCCCCAGTTTTTCTCTCTCTCTCTCTCTCTCACCCCAGTGTTTCTCTCTCTCTCTCCCACCAGTTTTGCTCCCTCTCTCCCCCAGTGTTTCTCTGTCACTCTTCCCCCAGTGTTTCTCTTTCTCTCTCCCCCAGTGTTTCTCTCTCTCTCTCCCCACTGTCTCTCTCTCTCCCCACAGTGTTTCTCTCTCTCTCCTCCCCCCAGTGTTTATCTCTCTCCCACCAGTGTCTTTCTCACTCTCTCCCCCTGTGTTTCTCTCTCTCCCCACTGTTTCTCTCTCCCCCCCCCCAGTGTTTCTCTCTCTCTCCCCACAGTGTTTCTCTCTCTCCCTCTCCCCCCAGTGTTTCTCTGTCTCTCTCTCCCAGTGTTTCTCTTTCTCTCTTTCTCCCCGCAGTGTTTTTCTCTCTCTCCCACAGTGTTTCACTCTGTCTCACTCTCCTAATTGTTTCTCTCTCTCTATCCCTCCAGTGTTTCTCTCTCTCTCTCTCTCTCCTCCCCCACTGTTTCTCTCTTTCTGTCCCCCCAGTGTTTCTCTCTCCCTCTCTCCTCCCCCATTGTTTCTCTCTCTCTCTCCCCCCAGTGTTTCTCTCTCTCTCCCCAGTTTTTCTCTCTCCACCCCCAGTGTTTCTCTCTCTCACCCCAGTGTTTCTCACTCTCTCTCTCACCTCCCCCAGTGTTCCTCTCTCTCTCTCCCCCAGTGTCTCTCTCTCTCTCCCCCGCAGTGTTTCTGACTATCTCCCCCAGTGTTTAACTCTCTCCCCCCAGTGTTTTTCTCTCTCTCCCTCCAGTGTTTCACTCTCTCTCTCTCCTCCCCCAGTTTTACTCTCTTTCTCTCCCCGCAGTGTTTCTCTCTCTCCCCCCCCAGTGTTTCACTCTGTCTCTCTCCCCTCAGTGTTTCTCTCTCTCTATCCCTCCAGTGTTTCTCTCTCTCTCTCTCCTCCCCCAGTGTTTCTCTATTTCTCTCCCCCCAGTGTTTCTCTCTCTCCCTCTCTCCTCCCCCATTGTTTCTCTCTCTCTCTCCTCCCCATTGTCTCTCTCTCTCTCTCCCCCCAGTTTTTCTCACTATCTCCCCCCAGTGTTTCTCTCTCTCTCCCCAGTGTTTCTCTCTCTCTCCCCCAGGGTTTCTATCTCTCCCCACAATGATTCTCACTCTCTCATCCCCCCAGTGTTTCCCATTCTCACCCCAGTGCTTCTCTCTCTCTCTCTCTCCCCAGTGTTTCTCTCTCTCCCCCAGTTTTTCTCTCTCTCTCTTTCCCACCCCAGTGTTTCTCTCTCTCTCCCCAGTGTTTCTCTCTCTCTCCCCCAGGGTTTCTATCTCTCCCCACAATGATTCTCACTCTCTCATCCCCCCAGTGTTTCCCATTCTCACCCCAGTGTTCCTCTCTCTCTCTCTCCCGAGTGTCTCTCTCTCTCTCTCCCCCCAGTTTTTCTCACTAGCTCCCCCTAGTGTTTCTCTCTCTCCCCCCAGTGTTTCTCTCTCTCTCCCGCAGGGTTTCTCACTCTCCCCACAATGATTCTCACTCTCTCATCCCCCCAGCGTTTCCCATTCTCACCCCAGTGCTTCTCTCTCTCTCTCTCTCTCTCTCTCCCCAGTGTTTCTCTCTCCCCCAGTTTTTCTCTCTCTCTCTCTCTCACCCCAGTGTTTCTCTCTCTCTCTCTCCCACCAGTTTTTCTCCCTCTCTGCCCCAGTGTTTCTCTCTCTCTCTACCCCCAGTGTTTCTCTCTCCCTCTCCCCCAGTGTTTCTCTCTCTCTCACCCCAGTGTTTCTCTCTCTCTCCCCACAGTGTTTCTCTCTCTCTCCTCCCCCCAGTGTTAATCTCTCACCCCCCAGTGTCTTTCTCTCTCTCTCCCCCCAGTGTTTCTCTCTCTCTCTCTCCCCACAGTGTTTCTCTCTCTCTCCCCCAGTGTTTCTCTCTCTCTCTCTTTCTCCCCCCAGTGTTTCTCTCTCTCTCTCTGTCTCTCTCTCCGACCAGTTTTTTTCTCTCTCTCCCCCAGTGTTTCTCTCTCACTTCCCCTCAGTGTTTCACTCTCTCTCTCTCCTCCCCCCGTGTTTCTCTCACTCTCTCCCCCCAGTGTTTCTCTCTCTCTCTCCCCAGTGTTTCTCTCTCTAGCCCAGTGTTTCTCTCTCTCACCCCAGTGATTCGCTCTTTCGCTATCTCCTCCCCCAGTGTTCCTCTCTCTCTCTTTCCCCATTGTTTCTCTCTCTCCCCCAGTTTTTCTCTCTCTCTCTTTCTCACCACAATGTTTCTCTCTCTCTCTCTCCCCAGTGTTTCTCTATCTCTCTCCCCCATTGTTTCTCTCTCTTCCCCAGTGTTTCTCTCTCTCTCTCTCTCCAACCAGTTTTTATCTCTCTCTCCCCCAGTGTTTCTCTCTCTCTATCCCTCCAGTGTTTCACTCTCTCTCTCTCCTCCCACCGTGTTTCTTTCTTTCTCTCCCCCAGTGTTTCTGTATCTCTCTCTCCCCAGTGTATCTCTCTCTAACCCCAGTGTTTCTCTCCCTCACCCCAGTGTTTCGCTCTCTCTCTCTCTCTCTATCCCTCCAGTGTTTCTCTCTCTCTCTCTCTCCTCCCCCACTGTTTCTCTCTTTCTCTCCCCCCAGTGTTTCTCTCTCCCTCTCTCCTCCCCCATTGTTTCTCCCTCTCTCTCCCCCCAGTGTTTCTCTCTCTCTCCCCAGTTTTTCTCTCTCCACCCCCAGTGTTTCTCTCTCTCCCCCGCAGTGTTTCTGACTATCTCCCCCAGTGTTTAACTCTCTCCCCCCAGTGTTTCTCTCTCTCTCCCCAGTGTTTCTCTCTCTCTCCCCCAGGGTTTCTATCTCTCCCCACAATGATTCTCACTCTCTCATCCCCCCAGTGTTTCTCATTCTCACCCCAGTGTTCCTCTCTCTCTCTCTCCCGAGTGTCTCTCTCTCTCTCTCCCCCCAGTTTTTCTCACTAGCTCCCCCTAGTGTTTCTCTCTCTCCCCCCAGTGTTTCTCTCTCTCTCCCGCAGGGTTTCTCACTCTCCCCACAATGATTCTCACTCTCTCATCCCCCCAGCGTTTCCCATTCTCACCCCAGTGCTTCTCTCTCTCTCTCTCTCTCTCTCTCTCTCCCCAGTGTTTCTCTCTTCCCCAGTTTTTCTCTCTCTCTCTCTCTCACCCCAGTGTTTCTCTCTCTCTCTCTCCCACCAGTTTTTCTCCCTCTCTGCCCCAGTGTTTCTGTCTCTCTCTACCCCCAGTGTTTCTCTCTCCCTCTCCCCCAGTGTTTCTCTCTCTCTCACCCCAGTGTTTCTCTCTCTCTCCCCACAGTGTTTCTCTCTCTCTCCTCCCCCCAGTGTTAATCTCTCACCCCCCAGTGTCTTTCTCTCTCTCTCCCCCCAGTGTTTCTCTCTCTGTCTCTCCCCACAGTGTTTCTCTCTCTCTCCCCCAGTGTTTCTCTCTCTCTCTCTTTCTCCCCCCAGTGTTTCTCTCTCTCTCTCTCTCTGTCTCTCTCTCCGACCAGTTTTTTTCTCTCTCTCCCCCAGTGTTTCTCTCTCATTTCCCCTCAGTGTTTCACTCTCTCTCTCTCCTCCCCCCCTGTTTCTCTCACTCTCTCCCCCCAGTGTTTCTCTCTCTCTCTCCCCAGTGTTTCTCTCTCTAGCCCAGTGTTTCTCTCTCTCACCCCAGTGATTCGCTCTTTCGCTATCTCCTCCCCCAGTGTTCCTCTCTCTCTCTTTCCCCATTGTTTCTCTCTCTCCCCCAGTTTTTCTCTCTCTCTCTTTCTCACCACAATGTTTCTCTCTCTCTCTCTCCCCAGTGTTTCTCTATCTCTCTCCCCCATTGTTTCTCTCTCTTCCCCAGTGTTTCTCTCTCTCTCTCTCTCCAACCAGTTTTTCTCTCTCTCTCCCCCAGTGTTTCTCTCTCTCTATCCCTCCAGTGTTTCACTCTCTCTCTCCTCCCACCGTGTTTCTTTCTTTCTCTCCCCCAGTGTTTCTGTATCTCTCTCTCCCCAGTGTATCTCTCTCTAACCCCAGTGTTTCTCTCCCTCACCCCAGTGTTTCGCTCTCTCTCTCTCTCTCTATCCCTCCAGTGTTTCTCTCTCTCTCTCTCTCTCCTCCCCCACTGTTTCTCTCTTTCTCTCCCCCCAGTGTTTCTCTCTCTCTCCCCAGTTTTTCTCTCTCCACCCCCAGTGTTTCTCTCTCTCCCCCGCAGTGTTTCTGACTATCTCCCCCAGTGTTTAACTCTCTCCCCCCAGTGTTTTTCTCTCTCTCCCTCCAGTGTTTCACTCTCTCTCTCTCCTCCCCCAGTTTTACTCTCTTTCTCTCCCCGCAGTGTTACTCTCTCTCCCCCCCAGTGTTTCACTCTGTCTCTCTCCCCTCAGTTTTTCTCTCTCTCTATCCCTCCAGTGTTTCTCTCTCTCTCTCTCCTCCCCCAGTGTTTCTCTATTTCTCTCCCCCCAGTGTTTCTCTCTCTCCCTCTCTCCTCCCCCATTGTTTCTCTCTCTCTCTCCTCCCCATTGTCTCTCTCTCTCTCTGCCCCCAGTTTTTCTCACTATCTCCCCCCAGTGTTTCTCTCTCTCACCCCAGTGTTTCTCTCTCTCTCCCCCAGGGTTTCTATCTCTCCCCACAATGATTCTCACTCTCTCATCCCCCCAGTGTTTCCCATTCTCACCCCAGTGCTTCTCTCTCTCTCTCTCTCTCTCTCTCTCTCCCCAGTGTTTCTCTCTCTCCCCCAGTTTTTCTCTCTCTCTCTTTCCCACCCCAGTGTTTCTCCCTCTCTCTCTCCCACCAGTTTTTCTCCCTCTCTGCCCCAGTGTTTCTCTCTCTCTCTACCCCCAGTGTTTCTCTCTCCCTCTCCCCCAGTGTTTCTCTCTCTCTCACCCCAGTGTTTCTCTCTCTCTCCCCACAGTGTGTCTCTCTCTCTCCTCCCCCCAGTGTTAATCTCTCACCCCCCAGTGTCTTTCTCTCTCTCTCCCCCCAGTGTTTCTCTCTCTCTCTCTCCCCACAGTGTTTCTCTCTCTCTCCCCCAGTGTTTCACTCTCTCTCTCTCCCCACAGTGTTTCTCTCTCTCTCCCCCATTGTTTCTCTCTCTTCCCCAGTGTTTCTCTCTCTCTCTCTCTCTCCAACCAGTTTTTCTCTCTCTCTCCCCCAGTGTTTCTCCCTCTCTATCCCTCCAGTGTTTCACTCTCTCTCTCTCCTCCCACCGTGTTTCTTTCTTTCTCTCCCCCCAGTGTTTCTCTCTCTCTCTCTCCCCAGTGTATCTCTCTCTAACCCCAGTGTTTCTCTCTCTCACCCCAGTGTTTCGCTCTCTCTCTCTCTCCTCCCCCAGTGTTCCTCTCTATCTCTCCCCCCAGTGTCTCTCTCTCTCTCTCCCCCTAGTTTTTCTCACTATCTCCCCCTAGTGTTTCTTTCTCTCCCCCCAGTGTTTCTCTCTCTCTCCCGCAGGGTTTCTCACTCTCCCCACAATGATTCTCACTCTCTCATCCCGCCAGCGTTTCCCATTCTCACCCCAGTGCTTCTCTCTCTCTCTCTCTCTCTCTCTCTCTCTCCCCAGTGTTTCTCTCACCCCCAGTTTTTCTCTCTCTCTCTCTCACCCCAGTGTTTCTCTCTCACTCTCTCCCTCCAGTTTTGCTCCCTCTCTCCCCCAGTGTTTCTCTGTCACTCTTCCCCCAGTGTTTCTCTTTCTCTCTCCCCCAGTGTTTATCTCTCTCTCTCCACACTGTCTCTCTCTCTCCCCACAGTGTTTCTCTCTCTCTCCTCCCCCCAGTGTTTATCTCTCTCCCACCAGTGTCTTTCTCACTCTCTCCCCCTGTGTTTCTCTCTCTCCCCAGTGTTTCTCTCTCCCCCCCCCCAGTGTTTCTCTCTCTCTCCCTACAGTGTTTCTCTCTCCCTCTCCCCCCAGTGTTTCTCTTTCTCTCTTTCTCCCCGCAGTGTTTTTCTCTCTCTCCCCCAGTGTTTCACTCTGTCTCACTCCCCTCATTGTTTCTCTCTCTCTATCCCTCCAGTGTTTCTCTCTCTCTCTCCTCCCCCACTGTTTCTCTCTTTCTCTCCCCCCAGTGTTTCTCTCTCCCTCTCTCCTCCCCCATTGTTTCTCTCTCTCTCTCCCCACAGTGTTTCTCTCTCTCTCCCCAGTTTTTCTCTCTCCACCCCCAGTGTTTCTCTCTCTCACCCCAGTGTTTCTCACTCTCTCTCTCTCACCTCCCCCAGTGTTCCTCTCTCTCTCTCCCAGTGTCTCTGTCTCTCTCTCCCCCGCAGTGTTTCTGACTATCTCCCCCAGTGTTTAACTCTCTCCCACCAGTGTTTTTCTCTCTCTCCCTCCAGTGTTTCACTCTCTCTCTCTCTCCTCCCCCAGTTTTTCTCTCTTTCTCTCCCCCCAGTGTTTCTCTCTCTCTCTCTCTCTCCCCTCAGTGTTTCTCTCTCTCCCCACTCTTTCTCTCTCTCTTTCTCCCCCCAGTGTTTCTCGCTCTCTCTCTCTCTCCCACCAGTGTTTCTCGCTCTCTCCCCCAGTGTTTCTCTCTCTCTCTCCCGCCAGTGTTTCTCTCTCTCTCATTCTCCCCCCAGTGTTTCTACATATCCCTCTCTCCCTCCCCCCAATGTTTCTCACTCTCTCTCCCCCAGTGTTTCCCTATCTCTCTCTCCAACCAGTGTTTCCCCCTCTCTCCCCCAGTGTTTCACTCTCTCTCTCCCAGTGTTTCTCTCTCTCTCTCTTTCTGCCCCCAGTGTTTCTCGATATCCCTCTCTCCCTCCCCCCAGTGTTTCTCTCTCTCTCCCCCAGTGTTTCCCTCTCTCTCCACAGTGTTTCTCTCTCTCTCCCCACGGTGTTTATCTCTCTCTCCTCTCCCCATTGTTTATCTCTCTCCCCACAGGGTCTTTCTCTCTCTCTCCCCCCTGTGTTTCTCTCTCTCCCCAGTGTTTCTCTCTCTCCCCCCCAGTGTTTCTCTCTCTCTCCCCACAGTGTTTCTCTCTCTCCCTCTCCCCCCAGTGTTTCTCTCTCTCCCCCCAGTGTTTCTCTTTCTCTCTTTCTCCTCGCAGTGTTTCTCTCTCTCCCCCCCAGTGTTTCACTCTGTCTTTCTCCCCTCAGTGTTTCTCTCTCTATCCCTCCAGTGTTTCTCTCTCTCACTCTCTCCCCCCAGTGTTTCTCTCTCTCTCTGCCCAGTGTTTCTCTCTCTAGCCCTGTGTTTCTCTCTCTCACCCCAGTGATTCGCTCTTTCTCTATCTCCTCCCCCAGTGTTCCTATCTCTCTCTTTCCCCATTGTTTCTCTCTCTCCCCCAGTTTTTCTCTCTCTCTCTTTCTCACCACAATGTTTCTCTCTCTCTCTCTCCCCCCAGTGTTTCTCTATCTCTCTCCCCCATTGTTTCTCTCTCTTCCCCAGTGTTTCTCTCTCTCTCTCTCTCTCCAACCAGTTTTTCTCTCTCTCTCCCCCAGTGTTTCTCTCTCTCTATCCCTCCAGTGTTTCACTCTCTCTCTCTCCTCCCACCGTGTTTCTTTCTTTCTCTCCCCCAGTGTTTCTGTATCTCTCTCTCCCCAGTGTATCTCTCTCTAACCCCAGTGTTTCTCTCCCTCACCCCAGTGTTTCGCTCTCTCTCTCTCTCCTCCCCCAGTGTTCCTCTCTCTCTCTCTCCCCAGTCTCTCTCTCTCTCTCTCTCCCCCCAGTTTTTCTCACTATCTCCCCCTAGTGTTTCTCTCTCTCCCCCCAGTGTTTCTCTCTCTCTCCCGCAGGGTTTCTCACTCTCCCCACAATGATTCTCACTCTCTCATCCCCCCAGCGTTTCCCATTCTCACCCCAGTGCTTCTCTCTCTCTCTCTCTCTCCCCAGTGTTTCTCTCTCCCCCAGTTTTTCTCTCTCTCTCTCTCTCACCCCAGTGTTTCTCTCTCTCTCTCTCCCACCAGTTTTGCTCCCTCTCTCCCCCTGTGTTTCTCTGTCACTCTTCCCCCAGTGTTTCTCTTTCTCTCTCCCCCAGTGTTTCTCTCTCTCTCTCCCCACTGTCTCTCTCTCTCTCCCCACAGTGTTTCTCTCTCTCTCCTCCCCCCAGTGTTTATCTCTCTCCCACCAGTGTCTTTCTCACTCTCTCCCCCCTGTGTTTCTCTCTCTCCCCAGTGTTTCTCTCTCCCCCCCAGTGTTTCTCTCTCTCTCCCCCCAGTGTTTCTCTCTCTCTCTCTCTGTCTCTCTCTCCGACCAGTTTTTTTCTCTCTCTCCCCCAGTGTTTCTCTATCATTTCCCCTCAGTGTTTCACTCTCTCTCTCTCCTCCCCCCGTGTTTCTCTCACTCTCTCCCCCAAGTGTCTTTCTCTCTCTCTCCCCCCAGTGTTTCTCTCTCTCTCTCTCTCCCCACAGTGTTTCTCTCTCTCTCCCCCAGTGTTTCTCACTCTCCCTTTCTCCCCCCAGTGTTTCTCTCTCTCTCTCTGTCTCTCTCTCCGACCAGTTTTTTTCTCTCACTCCCCGCAGTGTTTCTCTCTCATTTCCCCATCAGTGCTTCACTCACTCTCTCTCCCTCCAGTGTTTCTCTCCCTCTATCCCTCCAGTGTTACACACTCTCTCTCTCTCCTCCCCCAGTGTTTCTCTCTTTCTATCCCCCCAGTTTTTCTCTCTCTCCCTCTCTCCTCCACCAGTGTTTCTCTCTCTCTCTCTCCCCCCAGTGTTTCTCTCTCTCTCCTCCCACAGTGATTCTCTGTCTCTCCCCCAATGTTTCTCTCTCTCTCTCTCTCTCTCTCCCCCCAGTATTTCTATCTCCACCAGTGTTTCTCCTTCCCTCCCCCACGGTTTCTCTCTCTCCCCCAATGTTTCTCACTCTCTCCTCGCTCCAGTGTTTCCCTCTATCACCCCAGTGTTTCCCCCTCTTTCCCCCAGTGTTTCACTCTCTCTCTCCCCAGTGTTTCTCTCTCTCTCTCTTTCTGTCCCCAGTGTTTCTATATATCCCTCTCTCCCTCCCCCCAGTGTTTCTCTCTCTCTCCCCCAGTGTTTCCCTCTCTCTCCCCCAGTGTTTCTCTTTCTCTCTCCCCCAGTGTTTGTCTCTCTCTCTCCCCAGTGTTTCTCTCTCTCTCCCCACAGTGTTTATCTCTCTCTCCTCTCCCCAGTGTTTATCTGTCTCCCCACAGGGTCTTTCTCTCTCTCTCCCACCTGTGTTTCTCTCTCTCCCCAGTGTTTCTCTCTCTCCCCCCCACTGTTTCTCTCTCTCTCCCCACAGTGTTTCTCTCTCTCCCTCTCCCCCCAGTGTTTCTCTCTCTCCCCCCAGTGTTTCTCTTTCTCTCTTTCTCCCCGCAGTGTTTTTCTCTCTCCCCCCCCAGTGTTTCACTCTGTCTCTCTCCCATCAGTGTTTCTCTCTCTATCCCTCCATTGTTTCTCTCTCTCTCTATCTCCTCCCCCAGTGTTTCTCTCTTTCTCTCCGCCCAGTGTTTCTCTCTCTCTCTCCCCAGTGTTTCTCTCTCTAGCCCAGTGTTTCTCTCTCTCACCCCATTGATTCGCTCTTTCTCTATCTCCTCCCCCAGTGTTCCTCTCTCTCTCTTTCCCCATTGTTTCTCTCTCTCCCCCAGTTTTTCTCTCTCTCTCTTTCTCACCACACTGTTTCTCTTTCTCTCTCTCCCCCCAGTGTTTCTCTATCTCTCTCCCCCATTGTTTCTCTCTCTTCCCCAGTGTTTCTCTCTCTCTCTCTCCAACCAGTTTTTCTCTCTCTCTCCCCCAGTGTTTCTCTCTCTCTATCCCTACAGTGTTTCACTCTCTCTCTCTCCTCCCACCATGTTTCTTTCTTTCTCTCCCCCCAGTGTCTCTCTCTCTCTCTCTCCCCAGTGTATCTCTCTCTAACCCCAGTGTTTCTCTCTCTCACCCCAGTCTTTCGCTCTCTCTCTCTCTCCTCCCCCAGTGTTCCTCTCTCTCTCTCTCCCCCCATTGTCTCTCTCTCTCTCTCCCCACAGTTTTTCTCACTATCTCCCCCTAGTGTTTCTCTCTCTCCCCCCAGTGTTTCATAGAATCATAGAATCATAGAAGTTACAACATGGAAACAGGCCCTTCGGCCCAACATGTCCATGTCGCCCAGTTTATACCACTAAGCTAGTCCCAATTGCCTGCACTTGGCCCATATCCCTCGATACCCATCTTACCCATGTAACTGTCCAAATGCTTTTTAAAAGACAAAATTGTACCCGCCTCTACTACTGCCTCTGGCAGCTCGTTCCAGACACTCACCACCCTTTGAGTGAAAAAATTGCCCCTCTGGATCCTTTTGTATCTCTCCCCTCTCACCTTAAATCTGTGCCCCCTCGTTATAGACTCCCCTACCTTTGGGAAAAGATTTTGACTATCGACCTTATCTATGCCCCTCATTATTTTATAGACTTCTATAAAATCACCCCTTAACCTCCTACTCTCCAGGGAATAAAGTCCCAGTCTGTCTAACCTCTCCCTGTAAGTCAAACCATCAAGTCCCGGTAGCATCCTAGTAAATCTTTTCTGCACTCTTTCTAGTTTAATAATATCCTTTCTATAATAGGGTGACCAGAACTGTACACAGTACTCCAAGTGTGGCCTCACCAATGCCCTGTACAACTTCAACAAGACATCCCAACTCCTGCATTCAATGTTCTGACCAATGAAACCAAGCATGCTGAATGCCTTCTTCACCACCCTATCCACCTGTGACTCCACTTTCAAGGAGCTATGAATCTGTACTCCTAGATCTATTTGTTCTATAACTCTCCCCAACGCCCTACCATTAACGGAGTAGGTCCTGGCCCGATTCGATCTACCAAAATGCATCACCTCACATTTATCTAAATTAAACTCCATCTGCCATTCATCGGCCCACTGGCCCAATTTATCAAGATCCCGTTGCAATCCTAGATAACCTTCTTCACTGTCCACAATGCCACCAATCTTGGTGTCATCTGCAAACTTACTAACCATGCCTCCTAAATTCTCATCCAAATCATTAATATAAATAACAAATAACAGCGGACCCAGCACCGATCCCTGAGGCACACCGCTGGACACAGGCATCCAGTTTGAAAAACAACCCTCGACAACCACCCTCTGTCTTCTGTCGTCAAGCCAATTTTGTATCCAATTGGCTACCTCACCTTGGATCCCATGAGATTTAACCTTATGTAACAACCTACCATGCGGTACCTTGTCAAATGCTTTGCTGAAGTCCATGTAGACCACGTCTACTGCACAGCCCTCATCTATCTTCTTGGTTACCCCTTCAAAAAACTCAATCAAATTCGTGAGACATGATTTTCCTCTCACAAAACCATGCTGACTGTTCCTAATTAGTCCCTGCCTCTCCAAATGCCTGTAGATCCTGTCCCTCAGAATACCCTCTAACAACTTACCCACTACAGATGTCAGGCTCACTGGTCTGTAGTTCCCAGGCTTTTCCCTGCCGCCCTTCTTAAACAAAGGCACAACATTTGCTACCCTCCAATCTTCAGGCACCTCACCTGTAGCGGTGGATGATTCAAATATCTCTGCTAGGGGACCCGCAATTTCCTCCCTAACCTCCCATAACGTCCTGGGATACATTTCATCAGGTCCCGGAGATTTATCTACCTTGATGCGCGTTAAGACTTCCAGCACCTCCCTCTCTGTAATATGTACACTCCTCAAGACATCACTATTTATTTCCCCAAGTTCCCTAACATCCATGCCTTTCTCAACCGTAAATACCGATGTGAAATATTCATTCAGGATCTCACCCATCTCTTGTGGTTCCGCACTTAGATGACCTTGTTGATCCTTAAGAGGCCCTACTCTCTCCCTAGTTACCCTTTTGCCCTTTATGTATTTGTAGAAGCTCTTTGGATTCACCTTTGCCTGATCTGCCAAAGCAATCTCATATCCCCTTTTTGCCCTCCTGATTTCTCTCTTAACTCTACTCCGGCAATCTCTATACTCTTCAAGGGATCCACTTGATCCCAGCTGCCTATGCATGTCATATGCCTCCTTCTTATTTTTGACTAGTGCCTCAATCTCCCGAGTCATCCAAGGTTCCCTACTTCTACCAGCCTTGCCCTTCACTTTATAAGGAATGTGCTTACCCTGAACCCTGGTTAACACACTTTTGAAAGCCTCCCACTTACCAGACGTCCCTTTGCCTGCCAACAGACTCTCCCAATCAACTTCTGAAAGTTCCTGTCTCTCTCCCGCAGGGTTTCTCACTCTCCCCACAATGATTCTCACTCTCTCTTCCCCAGTGTTTCTCTCTCTCTCTCCCCACTGTCTCTCTCTCTCTCCCCACAGTCTTTCTCTCTCTCTCCTCCCCCCAGTGTTTATCTCTCTCCCACCAGTGCCTTTCTCACTCTCTCCCCCCTGTGTTTCTCTCTCTCCCCAGTGTTTCTCTCTCCCCCCCCCCCAGTATTTCTCTCTCTCTCTCTCTCCTCCCCCACTGTTTCTCTCTTTCTCTCCCCCAGTGTTTCTCTCTCCCTCTCTCCTCCCCCATTGTTTCTCTCTCTCTCTCCCCCCAGTGTTTCTCTCTCTCTCCCCAGTTTTTCTCTCTCTACCCCCAGTGTTTCTCTCTCTCACCCCAGTGTTTCTCACTCTCTCTCTCACCTCCCCCAGTGTTCCTCTCTCTCTCTCCCCCAGTGTCTCTCTCTCTCTCTCCCCCGCAGTGTTTCTCACTATCTCCCCCAGTGTTTAACTCTCTCCCCCCAGTGTTTTTCTCTCTCTCCCTCCAGTGTTTCACTCTCTCTCTCTCTCCTCCCTCAGTTTTTCTCTCTTTCTCTCCCCCAGTGTTTTTCTCTCTCCCTCGCTCTCTCCCCGCAGTGTTCCTCCTTCTGTCGCCCAAGTGTTTCTCTCGCTCTCCCCCAAGTGTTTCTCTCTCTCTCTCTCTCTCTCTCCCCAATATTTCTATCTCTCTCCCCCAGTGTTTCTCTCTCCCTCCCACACGATTTCTCTCTCTCCGACCAAATGTTTCTCACTCCCTCCTCCGTCCAGTGTTTCACTCTCTCACCCCAGTGTCTCTCTATCTCTCTCTCTCTCTCCCCTCAGTGTTTCTCTCTCTCCCCCACTCTTTCTCTCTCTCTTTCTCCCCCCAGTGTTTCTCGCTCTCTCTCTCTCTCTCTCCCACCAGTGTTTCTCCCTCTCTCCCCCAGTGTTTCTCTCTCTCTCTCCCGCCAGTGTTTCTCTCTCTCTCATTCTCCCCCCAGTGTTTCTACATATCCCTCTCTCCCTCCCCCCAATGTTTCTCACTCTCTCTCCCCCAGTGTTTCCCTATCTCTCTCTCCAACCAGTGTTTCCCCCTCTCTCCCCCAGTGTTTCACTCTCTCTCTCCCCAGTGTTTCTCTCTCTCTCTCTTTCTGCCCCCAGTGTTTCTCTATATCCCTCTCTCCCTCCCCCCAGTGTTTCTCTCTCTCTCCCCCAGTGTTTCCCTCTCTCTCCCCCAGTGTTTCTCTTTCTCTCTCTCCCCAGTGTTTCTCTCCCTCCCCACCCAGTGTTTCTCTCTCTCTCCCCACAGTGTTTCTCTCTCTCCCTCTCCCCCCAGTGTTTCTCTCTCTCCCCCCAGTGTTTCTCTTTCTCTCTTTCTCCCCGCAGTGTTTCTCTCTCTCCCCCCCCCCCCAGTGTTTCACTCTGTCTCTCTCCCCTCAGTGTTTCTCTCTCTATCCCTCCAGTGTTTCTCTCTCTCTCTATCTCCTCCCCCAGTGTTTCACTCTTTCTCTCCCCCCAGTGTTTCTCTCTCTCAAACTCTCCCCCCAGTGTTTATCTCTCTCTCTCCCCAGTGTTTCTCTCTCTAGCCCAGTGTT
This sequence comes from Heptranchias perlo, assembly GCF_035084215.1. NCBI lineage: Eukaryota > Metazoa > Chordata > Chondrichthyes > Hexanchiformes > Hexanchidae > Heptranchias > Heptranchias perlo. The sequence goes on from NC_090363.1 coordinate 17,946,566, forward strand.
TCTCTCTCTCACCCCAGTGATTCGCTCTTTCTCTATCTCCTCCCCCAGTGTCTCTCTCTCTCTCTCCCCCGCAGTGTTTCTCACTATCTCCCCCAGTGTTTCTCTCTCTCTCCCCAGTGTTTTTCTCTCTCTCCCTCCAGTGTTTCACTCTCTCTCTCTCCCCTCAGTGTTTCTCTCTCTCCCTCTCTCCTCCCCCATTGTTTCTCTCTCTCTCTCCCCCCAGTGTTTCTCTCTCTCTCCCCAGTGTTTCTCTCTCTACCACCAGTGTTTATCTCCATCACCCCAGTGTTTCGCTCTCTCTCTCTCTCCTCCCCCAGTGTTCCTCTCTCTCTCTCCCCCCATTGTCTCTCTCTCTCTCTCCCCCAGTTTTTCTCACTATCTCCCCCCAGTGTTTCTCTCTCTCTCCCCAGTGTTTCTCTCTCTCTCCCCCAGGGTTTCTATCTCTCCCCACAATGATTCTCACTCTCTCATCCCCCCAGTGTTTCCCATTCTCACCCCATAGCTTCTCTCTCTCTCTCTCTCCCCAGTGTTTCTCTCTCTCCCCCAGTTGTTCTCTCTCTCTCTTTCCCACCCCAGTGTTTCTCCCTCTCTCTCTCCCACCAGTTTTTCTCCCTCTCTCCCCCAGTGTTTCTCTCTCTCTCTACCCCAAGTGTTTTCTCTCTCTCTCCCCCAGTGTTTCTCTCTCTCTCACCCCAGTGTTTCTCTCTCTCTCCCCACAGTGTTTCTCTCTCTCTCCTCCCCCCAGTGTTAATCTCTCTCCCCCCAGTGTCTTTCTCTCTCTCTCCCCCCAGTGTTTCTCTCTCTCTCTCTCTCTCTGTCTCTCTCTCTCCGACCAGTTATTTTCTCTCTCTCCCCCAGTGTTTCTATATCATTTCCCCTCAGTGTTTCACTCTCTCTCTCTCCTCCCCCCGTGTTTCTCTCACTCTCTCCCCCAAGTGTCTTTCTCTCTCTCTCCCCAAAGTGTTTCTCTCTCTCTCTCTCTCCCCACAGTGTTTCTCTCTCTCTCCCCCAGTGTTTCTCACTCTCCCTTTATCCCCCCAGTGTTTCTCTCTCTCTCTCTGTCTCTCTCTCCGACCAGTTTTTTTCTCTCACTCCCCGCGGTGTTTCTCTCTCATTTCCCCTCAGTGTTTCACTCACTCTCTCTCCCTCCAGTATTACACTCTCTCTCTCTCTCCTCCCCCAGTGTTTCTCTCTTTCTCTCCCCCCAGTTTATCTCTCTCTCCCTCTCTCCTCCACCAGTGTTTCTCTCTCTCTCTCCTCCCACAGTGATTCTCTGTCTCTCCCCCAATGATTCTCTCTCTCTCTCTCTCTCTCTCTCTCTCTCTCTCTCCCCCCCCCCAGTATTTCTCTCTCCACCAGTGTATCTCCTTCCCTCCCCCACGGTTTCTCTCTCTCCGCCAATGTTTCTCACTCTCTCCTCGCTCCAGTGTTTCCCTCTATCACCGCAGTGTTTCTCTCTCTCTCTCTCTCTCTCTCTCTCCCCACTGTTTGACTCTCTCACCCACTCTTTCTCTCTCTCTCTTTCTCCCCCCAGTGTTTCTCTCTCTCTCTCTCTCTCCCACCAGTGATTCTCCATCTCTCCCCCTGTGTATCTCTCTCTCTCCCCCAGTGTTTCTCTCTCTCTCTTTCTCCCACCAGTGTTTCTCTGTATCCCTCTCTCCCTCCCCCAGTGTTTCTCTCTCTCTCCTCCCCCGAGTGTTTTTCTCTCTCCCCCCAGTGTTTCTCTCTTTCTCCCCATTGTGTTTCTGTTTCTTCCCCAGTGTTTCTCTCTCTATCTCTCTCCAACCAGTTTTTCTCTCTCTCTCCCCCAGTGTTTCTCTCTCTCTATCACTCCAGTGTTTCACTCTCTCTCTCTCCTCCCCCCGTGTTTCTCTCACTCTCTCCCCCCAGTGTTTCTCTCTCTCTCTCCCCAGTGTTTCTCTCTCTCCCCCCAGTGTTTATCTCTCTCACCCCAGTGTTTCGCTCTCTCTCTCTCCTCCCCCAGTGTTCCTCTCTCTCTCCCCCCAGTGTCTCTCTCTCTCTCCCGCCAGTTTTTCTCACTATCTCCCCCCAGTATTTCTCTCTCTCTTCCCAGTGTTTCTCTCTCTCTCATGCCCCCATTGTTTCCCATTCTCACCGCAGTGCTTCTCTCTCTCTCTCTCCCCAGTGTTTCTCTCTCTCCCCCAGTTTTTCTCTCTCTCTCTTTCTCACCCCAGTGTTTCTCTCTCTGTCTCTCCCACCAGTGTTTCTCCCTCTCTCCCCCAGTGTTTCTCTCTCTCTCCCCGCAGTGTTTCTCTCTCCCCACAGTGTTTCTCTCTCTCTCCTCCCCCCAGTGCTTATCTCTCTCCCCCCAGTGTCTTTCTCTCTCTCTCCCCCCAGTGTTTCTCTCTTTCTCTCTTTCCCCAGTGTTTTTCTCTCTCCCCCCCCCCCCCCAGTGTTTCTCTCTCTCTCCCCAGGGTTTCTCTCTCTCCCCAAAATGTTTCTCACTCACTCATCCCCCAGTGTTTCCCTTTCTCACCTCAGTGCTTCTCTCTCTCTCTCTCTCCCCAGTGTTTCTTTCCCTCCCCCAGTTTTTTTCTCTCTCTCTTTCTCACCCCAGTGTTTCCCTCTCTCTCTCTCCCACCAGTGTTTCTCCCTCTCTCCCCCAGTGTTTCTCTCTCTCTCCCCCAGTGTTTCTCTCTCTCTCTTTCTGCCCCCAGTGTTTCTCTATATCCCTCTCTCCCTCCCCCCAGTATTTCTCTCTCTCTCCTCCCCCCAGTGTTTATCTCTCTCCCCCCAGTGTTTCTCTCTCTCTCTCCCCCAAGTGTTTCTCTCTCTCTCCCTCTCCCCAGTGTTTTTCTCTCTCCCCCCAGTTTTTCTCTCTTTCTCCCCATTGTGTTTCTCTCTCTCCCCCCCCCAGTGTTTCTCTCTCTTCCCCAGTGTTTCTCTCTCTCTCTCTCTCTCTCTCTCTCTCCAACCAGTTTATCTCTCTCTCTCCCCCAGTGTTTCTCTGTCTTAATCCCTCCAGTGTTGCACTCTCTCTCTCCTCCCCCCGTGTTTCTCTCTTTCTCTCCCCCCTGTGTTTCTCTCTCTCCCTCTCACCTCCCCAATTGTTTCTCTCACTCTCTCCCCCCAGTGTTTCTCTCTCTCTCTCCTCAGTGTTTCTCTCTCTAACCCCAGTGTTTCTCTATCTAACCCCAGTGTTTCGCTCTCTCTCTCTCCTCCCCCAGTGTTCCTCTCTCTCTCTCCCCCCATGTCTCTCTCACTCTCTCCCCCCAGTTTTTCTCACTATCTCCCCCCAGTATTTCTCTCTCTCTCCCCAGTGTTTCTCTCTCTCTCATCCCCCCAGTGTTTCCCATTCTCACCGCAATGCTTCTCTCTCTCCCCCCAGTGTTTCTCTCTCTCCCCCAGTTTTACTCTCCCTCTCTTTCTCACCCCAGTGTTTCTCTCTCTCTCTCCCACCAGTGTTTCTCCCTCTCTACCCCAGTGTTTCTCTCTCTCTACCCAGTGTTTCTCTCTTTCTCCCCACAATGATTCTCACTCTCTCATTCCCCCAGTGTTTCCCATTCTCACCGCAGTGCTTCTCTCTCTTTCTCTCTCTTTCCCCAGTGTTTCTCTCTCTCTTCCAGTTTTTCTCTCTCTCTCTTTCTCACCACAGTATTTCTCTCTCTATCTCTCCCACCAGGGTATCTCCCTCTCTCCCCCAGTGTTTCTCTCTCTCTCTCCCCAGTGTTTCTCTCTCTCCCCCAGTTTTTCTCTCTCTCTCTCCCCCATCAGTGTTTCTCCCGATCTCCCCCACTGTTTCTCTCTCTCTCCCCCCGCAGTGTTTCTCTATCTCTCTCCCCTAGTGTTAATCTCTCTCCCCCCAGTGTCTTTCTCTCTCTCTCCCCCCAGTGTTTCTCTCTCTCTCTCCCCCAGTGTTTCTCTCTCTCTCTCTTTCCCCCCAGTGTTTCTCTCTCTCTCTCTGTCTCTCTCTCCGACCAGTTTTTTTCTCTCTCTCCCCGCAGTGTTTCTCTCTCATTTCCCCTCAGTGTTTCACTCACTCTCTCTCCCTCCAGTGTTTCTCTCCCTCTATCCCTCCAGTGTTACACTCTCTCTCTCTCTCCTCCCCCAGTGTTTCTCTCTTTCTCTCCCCCCATTTTTTCTCTCTCTCCCTCTCTCCTCCACCAGTGTTTCTCTCTCTCTCTCTCCCCCCAGTGTTCCTCTCTCTGTCGCCCCAGTGTTTCTCTCTCTCTCCTCCCACAGTGATTCTCTGTCTCTCCCCCAATGTTTCTCTCTCTCTCTCTCTCTCTCTCTCCCCCTAGTATTTCTCTCTCCACCACTGTTTCTCCTTCCCTCCCCCACGGTTTCTCTCTCTCCCCCAATGTTTCTCACTCTCTCCTCGCTCCAGTGTTTCCCTCTATCACCCCAGTGTTTCTCTCTCTCTCTCTCTCTCTACCCCAGTGTTTGTCTCTCTCACCCACTCTTTCTCTCTCTCTCTTCCTCCCCCCAATCTCTCTCTCTCCCTCTCTCCCACCAGTGTTTCTCCATCTCTCCCCCAGTGTTTCTCTCTCTCTCTCCCCCAGTGTTTCTCTCTCTCTCTTTCTGCCCCCAGTGTTTCTCTGTATCCCTCTCTCCCTCCCCCAGTGTTTCTCTCTCTCTCTAACCCAGTGTTTATCTCTCTCTTCCCCCAGTGTTTCTCTCTCTCTCCTCCCCCTCGTGTTTTTCTCGCTCCCCCCAGTGTTTCTCTCTTTCTCCCCATTGTGTTTCTCTCTCTTCCCCAGTGTTTCTCTCTCTCTCTATCTCTCTCCAACCAGTTTTTCTCTCTCTCTCCCCCAGTATTTCTCTCTCTCTATCACTCCAGTGTTTCACTCTCTCTCTCTCCTCCCCCCGTGTTTCTCTCACTCTCTCCCCCCAGTGTTTCTCTCACTCTCTCCCCAGTGTTTCTCTCTCTACCCCCAGTGTTTCTCTCTCTCACCCCAGTGTTTCGCTCTCTCTCTCTCCTCCCCCAGTGTTCCTCTCTCTCTCTCTCCCCCCAGTCTCTCTCTCCCCCCATTTTTTCTCACTATCTCCCCCCACTATTTCTCTCTCTCTCCCCAGTGTTTCTCTCTCTCTCATGCCCCCAGTATTTCCCATTATCACCGCAGTGCTTCTCTCTCTCTCTCTCCCCAGTGTTTCTCTCTCTCCCCCAGTTTTTCTCTCTCTCTCTTTCTCACCCCAGTGTTTCTCTCTCTCTCTCTCCCACCAGTGTTTCTCCCTCTCTCCCCCAGTGTCTTTCTCTCTCTCTCCCCCCAGTGTTTCTCTCTTTCTCTCTCTCCCCAGTGTTTCTCTCTGCCCCCCCCCCCCCCCAGTTTTTCTCTCTCTCTCCCCAGGGTTTCTCTCTCTCCCCAAAATGTTTCTCACTCACTCATCCCCCAGTGTTTCCCTTTCTCACCTCAGTGCTTCTCTCTCTCTCTCTCTCCCCAGTGTTTCTCTCCCTCCCCCAGTTTTACTCTCTCTCTCTCTCCCACCAGTGTTTCTCCCTCTCTCGCCCAGTGTTTCTCTCTCTCCTCCCCCCAGTGTTTATCTCTCTCCCCCCATTGTTTCTCGCTCTCTCTCCCCCAAGTGTTTCTCTCTCTCTCTCTCTCTCTCCCCAGTGTTTTTCTCTCTCCCCCCAGTTTTGCTCTCTTTCTCCCCATTGTGTGTCTCTCTCTCTCCCCCCCCCCAGTGTTTCTCTCTCTTCCCCAGTGTTTCTCTCTCTCTCTCTCTCTCCAACCAGTTTTTCTCTCTCTCTCCCCCAGTGTTTCTCTCTCTTTATCCCTCCAGTGTTGCACTCTCTCTCTCCTCCCCCCTGTGTTTCTCTCTCTCCCTCTCACCTCCCCAACTGTTTCTCTCACTCTCTCCCCCCAGTGTTTCTCTCTCTCTCTCCCCAGTGTTTCTCTCTCTAACCCCAGTGTTTCTCTATCTCACCCCAGTGTTTCGCTCTCTCTCTCTCCTCCCCCAGTGTTCCTCTCTCTCTCTCTCCCACCAGTGTTTCTCCCTCTCTCCCCCAGTGTTTCTCTCTCTCGACCCAGTGTTTCTCTCTCTCTCCCCACAATGATTCTCACTCTCTCATTCCCCCAGTTTTTCCCATTCTCACCGCAGTGCTTCTCTCTCTCTCTCTTTCCCCAGTATTTCTCTCTCTCCCCCAGTTTTTTTCTCTCTCTCTTTCTCACGCCAGTGTTTCTCTCTCTCTCTCTCCCTCCAGTGTATCTCCCTCTCTCCCCCAGTGTTTCTCTCTCTCTCTCTCCCCAGTGTTTCTCTATCTCTCTCCCCCAGTTTTTCTCTCTCCCCCCCAGTGTCTCTCTCTCCCTCCCCACAGTGTTTCTCTCTCCCCCCCCCCCCTCACTGATTATCTCTCTCCCCCCCAGTGTCTTTCTCTCTCTCTCCCCCCAGTGTTTCTCTCTCTCTCTCTCTCCCCAGTGTTTCTCTCTCTCCCCCCCCCTGTGTTTCTCTCTCTCCCCCCCAGGGTTTCTCTCTCTCCTCCAAAATGTTTCTCACTCTCTCATCCCCCCAGTGTTTCCCTTTCTCACCAAAGTGCTTCTCTCTCTCTCTCGCTCCCCAGTGTTTCTCTCTCTCCCCCAGTTTTTCTCTTTCTCTCTTTCTCACCCCAGTGTTTCTGTCTCTCTCTCTCCCTCCAGTGTTTCTCCCTCTCTCCCCCAGTGTTTCTCTCTCTCTCTCCCCCTGTGTTTCTCTGTCTCTCTTTCTGCCCCCAGTGTTTCTCTATATCCCTCTCTCCCTCCCCCCAGTGTTTCTCTCTCTCTCCCTGTGTTTCCCTCTCTCTCCCCCCAGTGTTTCTCTCTCTCTCCCCCCAGTGTTTCGCTCTCTCCCCCCAGTGTTTCTCTCTCTCTCTCTCCCCCCAGTTGTTCTCTCTCTCTCTCTCCCCAGTGTTTCTCTCTCCCTCCAGTGTTTCTCTCTCTCTCCCCCAGTGTTTCTCTCTCTCTCTTTCTCCACCCAGTGTTTCTCTCTCTGTCTCTGTCTCTCTCTCCAACCAGTTTTTGCTCTCTCTCCCCGCAGTGTTTCTCTCTCTCTCCCCCCAGTGTTTCACTCACTCTCTCTCCCTCCAGTGTTTCTCTCCCTCTATCCCTCCAGTGTTTTTCTCCCTCTATCCCTCCAGTGTTTCACTCTCTCTCTCTCCTCCCCCATTGTTTCTCTCTCTCTCTCTCCCCCCGTGTTACTCTCTCTGTCGCCCCAGTGTTTCTCTCTCTCTCCTCCAAGTGTTTCTCTCTCTCTCCTCCCACAGTGATTCTCTGTCTCTTCCCCGATTGTTTCTCTCTCTCTCTCTCTCCCTCTCTCTCTGTCTCTCTCTCTCTCCCCAGTATTTCTATCTCCCCCAGTGTTTCTCTTTCCCTCTCCCACGGTTTCTCTCTCTGTCCCAATGTTTCTCACTCTCTCCTCGCTCCAGTGTTTCCCTCTATCACCCCAGTGTTTATCTCTCTCTCTCTCTCTCTCTCTCCAGTGTTTCTCTCTATCCACCAACTCTTTCTCTCTCTCTCTTTCTCCCCCCAGTGTTTCTCTCTCCCTCTCCCTCTCTCCCACCAGTGTTTCTCCCTCTCTCCCCCAGTGTTTCTCTCTTTCTCGCCCCCCAGTGTTTCTCTCTCTCTTTCTGCCCCCAATGTTTCTCTATATCCCTCTCTCCCTCCCCCAGTGTTTCTCTCTCTCTCCCACAGTGTTTCTCTCTCTCTTCCCCCAGTGTTTCTCTCTCTCTCCCCCACAGTGTTTCTCTCTCTCCTCCCCCGAGTATTTATCTCTCTCCCCCCGTGTTTCTCGCTCTCTCACCCCCAGTGTCTCTCTCTCTCTCCCCACAGTGTTTCTCTCTCTCCCCCCCCCATTGTTTCTCTCTTCTCCCCAGTGTTTCTCTCTCTCTCTCACTCCAACCAGTTTTTTTCTCTCTCTCCCCCCGTGTTTCTCTCTCTCTATCCCTCCAGTGTTTCACTCTCTCTCTCTCCCCCCCCCCGTGTTTCTCTCTCTCCCTCTCTCCTCCCCAATTATTTCTCTGTCTGTCTCCCCCCAGTGTTTCTCTCTTTCTCTCACCCCAGTGTTTCGCTCTCTCTCCCTATCTCCCCCAGTGTTTCTCTCTCTCTCCCCCCGCAGTGTTTCTCGATCTCTCTCCCCCAGTGTTTCTCTCTCTCTCCCCCCAGTGTTTCTCTCTCCCCACAGTGTTTCTCTCTCTCTACTCCCCCCAGTGCTTATCTCTCTCCTCCCAGTGTCTTTCTCTCTCTCTCCCCCCAGTGTTTCTCTCTTTCTCTCTCTCCCCAGTGTTTCTCTCTCCAACCCCCCCCCCCCCCCCAGTGTTTCTCTCTCTCTCCCCAGGGTTTCTCTCTCTCCCCAAAATGTTTCTCACTCTCTCATCCCCCAGTGTTTCCCTTTCTCACCTCAGTGCTTCTCTCTCTCTTTCTCTCCCCAGTGTTTCTCTCCCTCCCCCAGTTTTTCTCTCTCTCTCTTTCTCATTCCAGTGTTTCCCTCTCTCTCCCACCAGTGTTTCTCCCTCTCTCGCCCAGTGTCTCTCTCTCTCTCTCTCCCTCCAGTGTTTCTCACTCTCTCTTTCTGCCCCCAGTGTTTCTCTATATCCCTCTCTCCCTCCCCCCAGTATTTCTCTCTCTCTCCCCCAGTGTTTCTCTCTCTCTCTCTCCCCCCAGTGTTTCTCTCTCTCTCTCTCTCCCCAGTGTTTTTCTCTCTCCCCCAGTTTTTCTCTCTTTCTCCCCATTGTGTTTCTCTCTCTCTCCCCCCAGTGTCTCTCTCTCTCTCCCCACAGTGTTTCTCTCTCTCCACCCCCCCCACCTCAGTGTTTATCTCTCTCCCCCCAGTGTCTTTCTCTCTCTCTCCCCCCAGTGTTTCTCTCTCTCCCCCCCTGTGTTTCTCTCTCTCCCCCCCAGGGTTTCTCTCTCTCCCCAAAATGTTTCTCACTCTCTCATCCCCCCAGTGTTTCCCTTTCTCACCACAGTGCTTCTCTCTCTCTCTCGCTCCCCAGTGTTTCTCTCTCTCCCCCAGTTTTTCTCTTTCTCTCTTTCTCACCCCAGTGTTTCTGTCTCTCTCTCTCCCTCCAGTGTTTCTCCCTCTCTCCCCCAGTGTTTCTCTCTCTCTCCCCCTGTGTTTCTCTGTCTCTCTTTCTGCCCCCAGTGTTTCTCTATATCCCTCTCTCCCTCCCCCCAGTGTTTCTCTCTCTCTCCCTGTGTTTCCCTCTCTCTCCCCCCAGTGTTTCTCTCTCTCTCCCCCCAGTGTTTCGCTCTCTCCCGCCAGTGTTTCTCTCTCTCTCTCTCCCCCCAGTTGTTCTCTCTCTCTCTCTCCCCAGTGTTTCTCTCTCCCTCCAGTGTTTCTCTCTCTCTCCCCCAGTGTTTCTCTCTCTCTCTTTCTCCACCCAGTGTTTCTCTCTCTGTCTCTGTCTCTCTCTCCAACCAGTTTTTGCTCTCTCTCCCCTCAGTGTTTCTCTCTCTCTCCCCCCAGTGTTTCTCTCTTTCTCTCTCTCCCCAGTGTTTCTCTCCCCCCCCCAGTGTTTCTCTCTCTCTCCCCAGGGTTTCTCTCTCTCCCCAAAATGTTTCTCACTCTCTCATCCCCCAGTGTTTCCCTTTCTCACCTCAGTGCTTCTCTCTCTCTCTCTCTCCCCAGTGTTTCTCTCCCTCCCCCAGTTTTTCTCTCTCTCTCTTTCTCATTCCAGTGTTTCCCTCTCTCTCCCACCAGTGTTTCTCCCTCTCTCGCCCAGTGTTTCTCTCTCTCTCTCTCCCTCCAGTGTTTCTCTCTCTCTCTTTCTGCCCCCAGTGTTTCTCTATATCCCTCTCTCCCTCCCCCCAGTATTTCTCTCTCTCTCCCCCAGTGTTTCTCTCTCTCTCTCTCCCCCCAGTGTTTCTCTCTCTCTCTCTCTCCCCAGTGTTTTTCTCTCTCCCCCAGTTTTTCTCTCTTTCTCCCCATTGTGTTTCTCTCTCTCTCCAACCAGTTTTTCTCTCTCTCCCCCAGTGTTTCTCTCTCTTTATCCCTCCAGTGTTGCACTCTCTCTCTCCTCCCCCCGTGTTTCTCTCTTTCTCTCCCCCCTGTGTTTCTCTCTCTCCCTCTCACCTCCCCAACTGTTTCTCTCACTCTCTCCCCCCAATGTTTCACTCTCTCTCTCCCCAATGTTTCTCTCTCCAACCGCAGCGTTTCTCTATCTCACCCCAGTGTTTCGCTCTCTCTCTCCCCCCAGTGTCTCTCTCACTCTCTCCCCCACTGTTTCTCTCTCTCTCTCCCCATTGTTTCTCTCTCTCCCACCCCCCATTGTTTCTCTCTCTCTCCCCTAGGGTTTCTCTCTCTCCCCAAAATGTTTCTCACTCTCTCATCCCCCAGTGTTTCCCTTTCTCACCTCAGTGCTTCTCTCTCTCTCTCCCCCCTGTGTTTCTCTCTCTCTCCCCCAGTGTTTCTCTCTCTCTCTTTCTCCCCCCAGTGTTTCTCTATATCCCTCTCTCCCTCCCCCATTGGTTCTCTCTCTCTCTAACCCAGTGTTTCTCTCTCTCTTCCGCCAGTGTTTCTATCACTCTCCTCCCCCGAGTGTTTTTCTCTCTCCCCCCAGTGTTTCTCTCTTTCTCCCCATTGTGTTTCTCTCTCTTCCCCAGTGTTTCTCTCTCTCTCTATCTCTCTCCAACCAGTTTTTCTCTCTCTCTCCCCCAGTGTTTCTCTCTCTCTATCACTCCAGTGTTTCAGTCTCTCTCTCTCCTCCCCCCGTGTTTCTCTCACTCTCTCCCCCCAGTGTTTTTCTCTCTCTCTCCCCAGTGTTTCTCTCTCTACCCCCAGTTTTTCTCTCTCTCACCCCAGTGTTTCGCTCACTGTCTCTCTCCTCCCGCAGTGTTCCTCTCTCTCTCTCCCCCAGTGTCTCTCTCTCTCTCTCTCCCCAGTTTGTCTCACTATCTCCCCCCAGTGGTTCTGTCTCTCTCATGCCCCCAGTGTTTCCCATTCTCACCGCAGTGCTTCTCTCTCTCTCCCCCAGTGTTTCTCTCTCTCTATCACTCCAGTGTTTCAGTCTATGTCTCTCCTCCCCCCGTGTTTCTCTCACTCTCTCCCCCCAGTGTTTCTCTCTCTCTCTCCCCAGTGTTTCTCTCTCTACCCCCAGTTTTTCTCTCTCTCACCCCAGTGTTTCGCTCACTGTCTCTCTCCTCCCGCAGTGTTCCTCTCTCTCTCTCCCCCAGTGACTCTCTCTCTCTCTCCCCCCAGTTTGTCTTACTATCTCCCCCCAGTGGTTCTCTCTCTCTCATGTGTTTCCCATTCTCACCGCAGTGCTTCTCTCTCTCTCCCCCAGTGTCTCTCTCTCTCTCTCTCCCCCAGTTTTTCTCTCTCTCCCCCCAGTGTTTCTCTCTCCCCACAGTGTTTCTCTCTCTCTCCCCCCAGTGTTTCTCTCTCCCCCCAGTGTCTTTCTCTCTCTCCCCCCCCCCAGTGTTTCTCTCTTTTTCTCTCTCCCCAGTATTTCTCTCTCCCCCCCAGTGTTTCTCTCTCTCTCCCCAGGGTTTCTCTCTCTCCCCAAAATGTTTCTCACTCTCTCATCCCCCAGTGTTTCCCTTTCTAACCTTAGTGCTTCTCTCTCTCTCTCTCTCTCTCTCTCTCTCTCCCCAGTGTTTCTCTCCCTCCCCCAGTTTTTCTCTCTCTCTCTTTCTCACCCCAGTGTTTCCCCCTCTCTCTCTCCCACCAGTGTTTCTCCCTCTCTCCCCCAGTGTTTCTCTCTCTCTCTCCCTCCAGTGTTTCTCCCTCTCTCTTTCTGCCCCCAGTGTTTCTCTATATCCCTCTCTCCCTCCCCCCAGTATTTCTCTCTCTCTCCCCCAGTGTTTCTCTCTCTCTCCTCCCCCCAGTGTTTATCTCTCTCTCTATCCCCAGTGTTTTTCTCTCTCCCCCCAGTGTTTCTCTCTCTTCCCCAGTGTTTCTCTCTCTCTCTCTCCAACCAGTTTTTCTCTCTCTCTCCCCCAGTGTTTCTCTCTCTCTCTCTCCCCCAGTGTCTCTCTCTCTCTCTCTCCCCAGTTTGTCTCACTATCTCCCCCCAGTGGTTCTGTCTCTCTCATGCCCCCAGTGTTTCCCATTCTCACCGCAGTGCTTCTCTCTCTCTCCCCCAGTGTTTCTCTCTCTCTATCACTCCAGTGTTTCAGTCTATGTCTCTCCTCCCCCCGTGTTTCTCTCACTCTCTCCCCCCAGTGTTTCTCTCTCTCTCTCCCCAGTGTTTCTCTCTCTACCCCCAGTTTTTCTCTCTCTCACCCCAGTGTTTCGCTCACTGTCTCTCTCCTCCCGCAGTGTTCCTCTCTCTCTCTCCCCCAGTGACTCTCTCTCTCTCTCCCCCCAGTTTGTCTTACTATCTCCCCCCAGTGGTTCTCTCTCTCTCATGTGTTTCCCATTCTCACCGCAGTGCTTCTCTCTCTCTCCCCCAGTGTCTCTCTCTCTCTCTCTCCCCCAGTTTTTCTCTCTCTCCCCCCAGTGTTTCTCTCTCCCCACAGTGTTTCTCTCTCTCTCCCCCCAGTGTTTCTCTCTCCCCCCAGTGTCTTTCTCTCTCTCCCCCCCCCAGTGTTTCTCTCTTTTTCTCTCTCCCCAGTATTTCTCTCTCCCCCCCAGTGTTTCTCTCTCTCTCCCCAGGGTTTCTCTCTCTCCCCAAAATGTTTCTCACTCTCTCATCCCCCAGTGTTTCCCTTTCTAACCTTAGTGCTTCTCTCTCTCTCTCTCTCTCTCTCTCTCTCTCCCCAGTGTTTCTCTCCCTCCCCCAGTTTTTCTCTCTCTCTCTTTCTCACCCCAGTGTTTCCCCCTCTCTCTCTCCCACCAGTGTTTCTCCCTCTCTCCCCCAGTGTTTCTCTCTCTCTCTCCCTCCAGTGTTTCTCCCTCTCTCTTTCTGCCCCCAGTGTTTCTCTATATCCCTCTCTCCCTCCCCCCAGTATTTCTCTCTCTCTCCCCCAGTGTTTCTCTCTCTCTCCTCCCCCCAGTGTTTATCTCTCTCTCTATCCCCAGTGTTTTTCTCTCTCCCCCCAGTGTTTCTCTCTCTTCCCCAGTGTTTCTCTCTCTCTCTCCAACCAGTTTTTCTCTCTCTCTCCCCCAGTGTTTCTCTCTCTCTCTCCCCCCCAGTGTTTCTTTCTCTCTCTCTTTCTGCCCCCATTGTTTCTCTATATCCCTCTCTCCCTCCCCCCAGTGTTTCTCTCTCTCTCCCCAAGTATTTCCCTCTCACTCCCCCCAGTGTTTCTCTCTCTCTCTCCCCAGTGTTTCTCTCTCTCTCCTCCCCCCAGTGTCTATCTCTCTCCCCCCAGTGTTTCTCTTTCTCTCTCTCCCCAGTGTTTCTCTCCCCCCCCATTGTTTCTCTCTCTCGCCCCACAGTGTTTCTCTCTCTCCCTTTCCCCACATGGTTTCTCTCTATCTCCCCCAGTGTTTATCTCTCTCTCTTTCTCCCCCCAGTGTTTCACTCTCTCTCTCTATCTCTCTCTCCCACCAGTTTTTTTCTCTCTCTCCCCGCAGTGTTTCTCTCTCTCCCCCCAGTGTTTCACTCACTCTCTCACCCTCCAGTGTTACTCTCCCTCTATTCCTCCAGTGTTTCACTCTCTCTCTCCTCCCCCAGTGTTCCTCTCTTTCTCTCCCCCCAGTTTTTCTCTCTCTCCCTCTCTCCTCCCCCAGTGTTTCTCTCTCTCTCTCTCCCCCCAGTGTTCCTCTCTCTGTCGCCGCAGTGTTTCTCTCTCTCCTCCCACAGTGATTCTCTGTCTCCCTCCAGTGTTCCTCTCTCTGTCGCCGCAGTGTTTCTCTCTCTTCCCCAGTGTTTCTCTCTCTCTCTCTCTCTCTCTCTCTCTCTCCAACCAGTTTTTCTCTCTCTCCCCCAGTGTTTATCTCTCTCTATGCCTCCAGTGTTTCACTCTCTCTCTCTCCTCCCACCGTGTTTATTTCTTTCTCTCACCCCAGTGTTTCTCTCTCTCTCCCCAGTGTATCTCTCTCTAACCCCAGTGTTTCGCTCTCTCTCTCTCTCCTCCCCCAGTGTTCCTCTCTCTCTCTCCCCCCAGTTTTTCTCACTATCTCCCCCCAGTGTTTCTCTCTCTCCCCCCAGTGTTTCTCTCTCTCTCCCGCAGGGTTTCTCACTCTCCCCACAATGATTCTCACTCTCACATCCCCCCAGTATTTCCCATTCTCACCCCAGTGCTTCTCTCTCTCTCTCTCTCTCCCCAGTGTTACTCTCTCTCCCCCAGTTTCTCTCTCTCTCTCTCTCTCACCCCAGTGTTTCTCTCTCTCTCTCTCCCACCAGTTTTTCTCCCTCTCTCCCCCAGTGTTTCTCACTCACTCTTCCCCCAGTGTTTCTCTTTCTCTCTCCCACAGTGTTTCTCTCTCTCTCTCCCCACTGTTTCTCCCTCTCTCCCCACAGTGTTTCTCTCTCTCTCCTCCCCCCAGTGTTTATCGCTCTCCCCCCAGTGTCTTTCTCACTCTCTCCCCCCTGTGTTTCTCTCTCTCCCCAGTGTTTCTCTCTCCCCCCCCAGTGTTTCTCTCTCTCTCCCCACAGTGTTTCTCTCTCTCCCTCTCCCCCCAATGTTTCTCTCTCTCTCTCCCCCAGTGTTTCTCTTTCTCTCTTTCTCCCCGCAGTGTTTTTCTCTCTCTCCCCCCAGTGTTTCATTCTGTCTCTCTCCCCTCAGTGTTTCTCTCTCTCTATCCCTCCAGTGTTTCTCACTCTCTCTCTCTCCTCCCCCACTGTTTCTCTCTTTCTCTCCCCCCAGTGTTTCTCTCTCCCTCTCTCCTCCCCCATTGTTTCTCTCTCTCTCTCCCCCCAGTGTTTCTCTCTCTCTCCCCAGTTTTTCTCTCTCTACCCCCAGTGTTTCTCTCTCTCTCTCCCCCAGTGTTTCTCTTTCTCTCTTTCTCCCCGCAGTGTTTTTCTCTCTCTCCCCCCAGTGTTTCACTCTGTCTCTCTCCCCTCAGTGTTTCTCTCTCTCTATCCCTCCAGTGTTTCTCACTCTCTCTCTCTCCTCCCCCACTGTTTCTCTCTTTCTCTCCCCCCAGTGTTTCTCTCTCCCTCTCTCCTCCCCCATTGTTTTTCTCTCTCTCTCTACCCCCAGTGTTTCTCTCTATCACCCCAGTGTTTCTCACTCTCTCTCTCACCTCCCCCAGTGTTCCTCTCTCTCTCCCCCCCAGTGTCTCTCTCTCTCTCTCTCCCCCGCAGTGTTTCTCACTATCTCCCCCAGTGTTTCTCTCTCTCTCCACAGTGTTTCTCTCTCTCTCTCTCTCTCTCCCCCCAATATTTCTATCTCTCTCCACCAGTGTTTCTCTCTCCCTCCCACACGGTTTCTCTCTCTCCCACCAAATGTTTCTCACTCCCTCCTCACTCCAGTTTTTCACTATCTCACCCCAGTGTTTCTCTCTCTCTCTCTCTCTCTCTCTCTCCCCTCAGTGTTTCTCTCTCTCCCCCACTCTTTCTCTCTCTCTTTCTCCCCCCAGTGTTTCTCGCTCTCTCTCTCCCACCAGTGTTTCTCCCTCTCTCCCCCAGTGTTTCTCTCTCTCTCTCCCGCCAGTGTTTCTCTCTCTCTCATTCTCCCCCCAGTGTTTCTACATATCCCTCTCTCCCTCCCCCCAATGTTTCTCTCTCTCACTCCCCCAGTGTTTCGCTCTCTCTCCCCACAGTGTTTCTCTCTCTCTCTCCCCCAGGGTTTCTCTCTCTCCGCACAATGTTTCTCTCTCTCACCCCCCAAAGTTTCTCTCTCTCTCTCTCCCCGCAGTGTTCCTCCCTCTTTCGCCCGAGTGTTTATCTCGCTTTCCCCGAAGTGTTCCTCTCTCTCTCTTTCCACATTGATTCTCTCTTTCTCCCCAGTGTTTCTCTCTCTCTCCCCCCAATATTTCTCTCTCTCTCCCCCAGTGTTTCTCTCTCCCTCCCACACGGTTTCTCTCTCTCCCACCAAATGTTTCTCGCACCCTCCTCCCTCCAGTGTTTCACTCTCTCACCCCAGTGTTTCTCTCTCTCTCTCTCCCCTCAGTGTTTCTCTCTCTCCCCCACTCTTTCTCTTTCTCCCCCCAGTGTTTCTCTCTCTCGCTCTCTCTCCCACCAGTGTTTCTCCCTCTCTCCCGCCAGTGTTTCTCTCTCTCTCATTCTCCCCCGAGTGTTTCTACACATCCCTCTCTCCCTCCCCCCAATGTTTCTCTCACTCTCTCAACCAGTGTTTCTCCTTCTCTCCCCACAGTGTTTCTCTCTCTCTCCTCCCCCCAGTGTTTATCTCTCTCCCCCAGTGTCTGTCTCTCTCTCTCCCCTCAGTGCTTCTCTCTCTCTCTCTCTCTCTCCCCAGTGTTTCTCTCTCTCACCCCCCCAGTGATTCTCTATCTCTCCCCCAGGGTTTCTCTCTGTCCCCAAAATGTTTCTCACTCTCTCATCCCCCAGTGTTTCCCTTTCTCACCCCAGTGCTTCTCTCTCTCTCTCTCTCTCTCTCTCCCCAGTGTTTCTCACTCTCCCCCAGTTTTTCTCTCTCTCTCTTTCTCACCCCAGTGTTTCCCTCTCTCTCTCTCCAACCAGTGTTTCCCCCTCTCTCCCCCAGTGTTTCACTCTCTCTCTCCCCACAGTGTTTCTCTCTCTCTCCCCCAGTGTTTCACTCTCTCTCCCCCAGTGTTTCTCTCTCTCTCTCCCCAGTGTTTCTCTCTCTCTCCCCACAGTGTTTCTCTCTCTCTCCTCCCCCCAGTGTTCATCTCTCTCCCCACAGGGTCTTTCTCTCAGTCTCCCCCCTGTGTTTCTCTCTCTCCCCAGTGTTTCTCTCTCTCCCCCCCAGTGTTTCTCTCTCTCTCCCCACAGTGTTTCTCTCTCACCCTCTACCCCCAGTGTATCTCTCTCTCTCCCCCAGTGTTTATCTTTCTCTCTTTCTCCCCGCAGTGTTTCTCTCTCCCCCCCCCAAGGTTTCACTCTGTCTCTCTCCCCTCAGTGTTTCTCTCTCTCTATCCCTCCAGTGTTTCTCTCTATCTCTCTCCTCCCCCAGTGTTTCTCTCTTTCTCTCCCCCCAGTGTTTCTCTCTCTCCCACTCTCCTCCCCCATTGTTTCTCTCTCTCTCTCCCCCCAGTGTTTCTCTCTCTCACCCTAGTGTTTCTCCCTCTCTCTCTCTCCTCCCCCAGTGTTCCTCTCTCTCTCTCCCCCAGTGTGTCTCTCTCTCTCTCCCCTGCAGTATTTCTCACTATCTCCCCCAGTGTTTCTCTCTCTCTCCCCAGTGTTTTTCTCTCTCTCCCTCCAGTGTTTCACTCTCTCTCTCTCTCCTCCCCCAGTTTTTCTCTCTTTCTCTCCCCGCAGTGTTTCTCTCTCTCCCCCCCAGTGTTTCACTCTGTCTCTCTCCCCTCAGTGTTTCTCCCTCTCTATCCCTCCAGTATTTCTCTCTCTCTCTCTCTCCACCCCCATTGTTTCTCTCTCTCTCTCCCCCCAGTATTTCTCTCTCTCTCACCCCCCATTGTCTCTCTCTCTCCCCCCAGTTTTTCTCACTATCTCCCCCCAGTGTTTCTCTCTCTACCCCCAGTGTTTATCTCCATCACCCCAGTGTTTCGCTCTCTCTCTCTCTCCTCCCCCAGTGTTCCTCTCTCTCTCACCCCCCATTGTCTCTCTCTCTCTCCCCAGTTTTTCTCACTATCTCCCCCCAGTGTTTCTCTCTCTCTCCCCAGTGTTTCTCTCTCTCTCCCCCAGGGTTTCTCTCTCTCCCCACAATGATTCTCACTCTCTCATCCCCCCAGTGTTTCCCATTCTCACCCCAGTGCTTCTCTCTCTCTCTCTCCCCCCAGTGTTTCTCTCTCTCCCCCAGTTTTTCTCTCTCTCTCTTTCCCACCCCAGTGTTTCTCTCTCTCTCTCTCCCACAAGTTTTTCTCCCTCTCTCCCCCAGTGTTTCTCTCTCTCTCTACCCCCAGTGTTTCTCTCTCTCTCTCCCCCAGTGTTTCTCTCTCTCTCACCCCAGTGTTTCTCTCTCCCTCCCCACAGTGTTTCTCTCTCTCTCCTCCCCCCAGTGTTAATCTCTCTCTCTCTCCCCACAGTGTTTCTCTCTCTCTCCCCCAGTGTTTCTCTCTCTCTTTCTCCCCCCAGTGTTTCTGTCTCTCTCTCTGTCTCTCTCTCCGACCAGTTTTTTTCTCTCTCATTTCCCCTCAGTGTTTCACTCACTCTCTCTCCCTCCAGTGTTTCTCTCCCTCTATCCATCCAGTGTTACACTCTCTCTCTCTCCTCCCCCAGTGTTTCTCTCTTTCTCTCCCCCCAGTTTTTCTCTCTCTCCCTCTCTCCTCCACCAGTGTTTCTCTCTCTCTCTCTCCCCCCAGTGTTCCTCTCTCTGTCGCCCGAGTGTTTCTCTCTCTCTCCTCCCACAGTGATTCTCTGTCTCTCCCCCAATGTTTCCCTCTCTCTCTCTCTCTCTCTCCCCCCAGTATTTCTCTCTCCACCAGTGTTTCTCCTTCCCTCCCCCACGGTTTCTCTCTCTCCCCCAATGTTTCTCACTCTCTCCTCGCTCCAGTATTTCCCTCTATCACCCCAGTGTTTCTCTCTCTCTCTCTCTCTCTCTCTCTCTCTCCCCAGTGTTTGTCTCTCTCACCCACTCTTTCTCTCTCTCTCTTTCTCCCCCCAGTGTTTCTCTCTCTCTCTCTCTCTCTCCCAGCAGTGTTTCTCCATCTCTCCCCCAGTGTTTCTCTCTCTCTCTCCCCCAGTGTTTCTCTCTATCTCTTTCTCCCCCCAGTGTTTCTCTATATCCCTCTCTCCCTCCCCCAGTGTTTCTCTCTCTCTCTAACCCAGTGTTTCTCTCTCTCTTCCCCCAGTGTTTCTCTCTCTCTCCTCCCCCGAGTGTTTTTCTCTCTCCCCCCAGTGTTTCTCTCTTTCTCCCCATTGTGTTTCTCTCTCTTCCCCAGTGTTTCTCTCTCTCTCTCTCTCTCTCTCTCTCTCTGTCTCTCTCTCTCTCCCCAGTGTTTGTCTCTCTCACCCACTCTTTCTCTCTCTCTCTTTCTCCCCCCCAGTGTTTCTCTCTCTCTCTTTCTCTCCCACCAGTGTTTCTCCATCTCTCCCCCAGTGTTTCTCTCTCTCTCTCCCCCAGTGTTTCTCTCTCTCTCTTTCTCCCCCCAGTGTTTCTCTATATCCCTCTCTCCCTCCCCCTGTGTTTCTCTCTCTCTCTCTAACCCAGTGTTTCACTCTCTCTTCCCCCAGTGTTTCTCTCTTTCTCCCCATTGTGTTTCTCTCTCTTCCCCAGTGTTTCTCTCTCTCTCTATCTCTCTCCAACCAGATTTTCTCTGTCTCTCCCCCAGTGTTTTTCTCTCTCTATCACTCCCGTGTTTCACTCTCTCTCTCTCTCCTCCCCCCGTGTTTCTCTCACTCTCTCCCCCCAGTGTTTCTCTCTCCCTCTCCCCAGTGTTTCTCTCTCTCCCCCCAGTGTCTCTCACTCTCCCCCCCAGTTTATCTCAATATCTCCCCCAGTGTTTCTCTCTCTCTCACCAGTGTTTCTCTCTCATTCCCCCAGTGTTTCCCATTCTCACCTCAGTGCTTCTCTCTCTCTCTCTCCCCAGTGTTTCTCTCTCTCCCCCAGTTTTTCTCTCTCTCTCTTTCTCACCCCAGTGTTTCTCTCTCTCTCTCTCCCACCAGTGTTTCTCCCTCTCTCCCCCAGTGTTTCTCTCTCTCTCTCCCCGCAGTGTTTCTCTCTCTCTTTCTACCCCCAGTGTTTCTCTATATCCCTCTCTCCCTCCCCCAGTGTTTCTCTCTCTCTCTCCCCCAGTGTTTATCTCCATCACCCCAGTGTTACGCTCTCTCTCTCTCTCCTCCCCCAGTGTTCCTCTCTCTCTCACCCCCCATTGTCTCTCTCTCTCTCCCCCCAGTTTTTCTCACTATCTCTCCCCCCAGTGTTTCTCTCTGTCTCCCCAGTGTTTCTCTCTCTCTCCCCCAGGGAATCTCTCTCTCCCCACAATGATTCTCACTCTCTCATCCCCCCAGTGTTTCCCATTCTCACCCCAGTGCTTCTCTCTCTCTCTCTCTCCCCAGTGTTTCTCTCTCTCCCCCAGTTTTTCTCTCTCTCTCTTTCCCACCCCAGTGTTTCTCTCTCTCTCTCCCACCAGTTTTTCTCCCTCTCTCCCCCATTGATTCTCTCTCTCTCTACCCCCAGTGTTTCTCTCTCTCTCCCCCAGTGTTTCTCTCTCTCTCACCCCAGTGTTTCTCTCTCTCTCCCCACAGTGTTTCTCTCTCTCTCCTCCCCCCAGTGTTAATCTCTCTCTCTCTCCCCACAGTGTTTCTCTCTCTCTCTCTGTCTCTCTCTCCGACCAGTTTTTTTCTCTCTCTCCCCGCAGTGTTTCTCTCTCATTTCCCCTCAGTGTTTCACTCACTCTCTCTCCCTCCAGTGTTTCTCTCCCTCTATCCCTCCAGTGTTACACTCTCTCTCTCTCCTCCCCCAGTGTTTCTCTCTTTCTATCCCCCCAGTTTTTCTCTCTCTCCCTCTCTCCTCAACCAGTGTTTCTCTCTCTCTCTCTCCCCCCAGTGTTCCTCTCTCTGTCGCCCCAGTGTTTCTCTCTCTCTCCTCCCACAGTGATTCTCTGTCTCTCCCCCAATGTTTCCCTCTCTCTCTCTCTCTCTCTCCCCCCAGTATTTCTCTCTCCACCAGTGTTTCTCCTTCCCTCCCCCACGGTTTCTCTCTCTCCCCCAATGTTTCTCACTCTCTCCTCGCTCCAGTGTTTCTCTCTCTCACCCCAGTGTTTCTCACTCTCTCTCTCTCCTCCCCCAGTGTTCCTCTCTCTCTCTCCCCCAGTGTCTCTCTCTCTCTCTCCCCCGCAGTATTTCTCACTATCTCCCCCAGTGTTTCTCTCTCTCCCCGCAGTTTTTCTCTCTCTCCCCCCCAGTGTTTCACTCTGTCTCTCTCCCCTCAGTGTTTCTCCCACTCTATCCCTCCACTGTTTCTCTCTCTCCCTCTGTCCTCCCCCATTGTCTCTCTCTCTCTCTCCCCCCAGTGTTTCTCTCTCTCTCCCCAGTGTTTCTCTCTCTACCCCCAGTGTTTATCTCCATCACCCCAGTGTTTAGCTCTCTCTCTCTCTCCTCCCCCAGTGTTCCTCTCTCTCTCACCCCCCATTGTCTCTCTCTCTCCCCCCAGTTTTTTTCACTATCTCCCCCCAGTGTTTCTCTCTCTCTCCCCAGTGTTTCTCTCTCTCTCCCCCAGGGTTTCTCTCTCTCCCCACAATGATTCTCACTCTCTCATCCCCCCAGTGTTTCCCATTCTCACCCCAGTGCTTCTCTCTCTCTCTCTCTCCCCAGTGTTTCTCTCTCTCCCCCAGTTTTTCTCTCTCTCTCTTTCTCACCCCAGTGTTTCTCTCTCTCTCTCTCCCACCAGTTTTTCTCCCTCTCTCCCCCAGTGTTTCTCTCTCTCTCTACCCCCAGTGTTTCTCTCTCTCTCCCCCAGTGTTTCTCTCTCTCTCACCCCAGTGTTTCTCTCTCTCTCCCCACAGTGTTTCTCTCTCTCTCCTCCCCCCAGTGTTAATCTCTCTCTCTCTCCCCACAGTGTTTCTCTCTCTCTCCCCCAGTGTTTCTCTCTCTCTTTCTCCTCACAGTGTTTCTCTCTCTCTCTCTGTCTCTCTCTCCGACCAGTTTTTTTCTCTCTCTCCCCGCATTGTTTCTCTCTCATTTCCCCTCAGTGTTTCACTCACTCTCTCTCCCTCCAGTGTTTCTCTCCCTCTATCCCTCCAGTGTTACACTCTCTCTCTCTCCTCCCCCAGTGTTTCTCTCTTTCTATCCCCCCAGTTTTTCTCTCTCTCCCTCTCTCCTCCACCAGTGTTTCTCTCTCTTTCTCTCCCCCCAGTGTTCCTCTCTCTGTCGCCCCAGTGTTTCTCTCTCTCTCCTCCCACAGTGATTCTCTGTCTCTCCCCCAATGTTTCCCTCTCTCTCTCTCTCTCTCTCTCCCCCCAGTATTTCTCTCTCCACCAGTGTTTCTCCTTCCCTCCCCCACGGTTTCTCTCTCTCCCCCAATGTTTCTCTCTCTCTCTCTCTCTCTCTCTCTCCCCAGTGTTTGTCTCTCTCACCCACTCTTTCTCTCTCTGTCTTTCTCCCCCCCAGTGTTTCTCTCTCTCTCTCTCTCCCCCCAGTTTTTCTCTATATCCCTCTCTCCCTCCCCCTGTGTTTCTCTCTCTCTCTAACCCAGTGTTTCTCTCTCTCTTCCCCCAGTGTTTCTCTCTCTCTCCTCCCCCGAGTGTTTTTCTCTCTCCCCCCAGTTTTTCTCTCTCTCTCCCCCAGTGCTTTTCTCTCTCTATCACTCCAGTGTTTCACTCTCTCTCTCTCCTCCCCCCGTGTTTCTCTCACTCTCTCCCCCCAGTGTTTCTCTCTCTCTCTCCCCAGTGTTTCTCTCTCTCCCCCCAGTGTCTCTCTCTCTCCCCCCAGTTTTTCTCACTATCTCCCCACAGTGTTTCTCTCTCTCGCCCCAGTGTTTCTCTCTGTCTCATGCCCCCAGTGTTTCCCAATCTCACCGCAGTGCTTCTCCCTCTCTCCCCCAGTTTTTCTCTCTCTCTCTTTCTCACCCCAGTGTTTCTCTCTCTCTCTCTCCCACCAGTGTTTCTCCCTCTCTCCCCCAGTGTTTCTCTCTCTCTCCCCCCGCAGTGTTTCTCTATCTCTCTCCCCCAGTGTTAATCTCTCTCCCCCAGTCTCTTTCTATCTCTCTCCCCCCAGTGTTTCTCTCTCTCTCTTTCTCCCCCCAGTGTTTCTCTCTCTCTCTCTGCCTCTCTCTCCGACCACTTTTTTTTCCTCTCTCCCCGCAGTGTTTCTCTCTCATTTCCCCTCAGTGTTTCACTCACTCTCTATCCCCCCAGTGTTCCTCTCTCTGTCGTCCCAGTGTTTCTCTCTCTCTCCTCCCACAGTGATTCTCTGTCTCTCCCCCAATGTTTCTCTCTCTCTCTCTCTCTCTCCCCCCCCCAGTATTTCTCTCTCCACCAGTGTTTCTCCTTCCCTGCCCGACGGTTTCTCTCTCTCCCCCAATGTTTCTCACTCTCTCCTCGCTCCAGTGTTTCCCTCTATCACACCAGTGTTTCTCTCTCTCTCTCTCTCTCTCTCTCTCTCCCCCCAGTGTTTGTCTCTCTCACCCACTCTTTCTCTCTCTCTCTTTCACCCCCCAGTGTTTCTCTCTCTCTCTCTCTCTCTCTCTCTCCCACCAGTGTTTCTCCATCTCTCCCCCAGTGTTTCTCTCTCTCTCCCCCAGTGTTTCTCTCTCTCTCTTTCTCCCACCAGTGTTTCTCTATATCCCTCTCTCCCTCCCCCAGTGTTTCTCTCTCTCGAACCCAGTGTTTCTCTCTCTCTTCCCCCAGTGTTTCTCTCTCTCCTCCCCCGAGTGTTTTTCTCTCTCCGCCCAGTGTTTTTCTCTCTCTCACCCAGTGTTTCTCTCTCTCTATCACTCCAGTGTTTCTCTCTCTCTCTCCCCAGTGTTTCTCTCTCTATCCCCAGTGTTTCTCTCTCTCAAACCAGTGTTTCGCTCTCTCTCTCTCCTCCCCCAGTGTTCCTCTCTCTCTCCCCCCAGTGTTTCTCTCTCTCTCATGCCCCCAGTGTTTCCCATTCTCACCGCTGTGCTTCTCTCTCTCTCTCTCTCTCTCTCCCCAGTGTTTCTCTCTCTCACCCAGTTTTTCTCTCTCTCTCTTTCTCACCCCAGTGTTTCTCTCAATCTCTCTCCGACCAGTGTTTCTCCTTCTCTCCCCCAGTGTTTCTCTCTCTCCCCCCCGCAGTGTTTCTCTATCTCTCTCCCCCAGTGTTTCTGTCCCTCTCCCCCCAGTGTTTCTCTCTCCCCACAGTGTTTCTCTCTCTCTCCTCCACCCAGTACTTATCTCTCTCCCCCCAGTGTCTTTCTCTCTCGCTCCCCCCAGTGTTTCGCTCCTTCTCTCTCTCCCCAGTGTTTCTCTCTCCCCCCCCCAATGTTTCTCTCTCTCTCTCCCCCAGTGTTTCTCTTTCTCTCTTTCTCCCCGCAGTGTTTTTCTCTCTCTCCCCCCAGTGTTTCATTCTGTCTCTCTCCCCTCAGTGTTTCTCTCTCTCTATCCCTCCAGTGTTTCTCACTCTCTCTCTCTCCTCCCCCACTGTTTCTCTCTTTCTCTCCCCCCAGTGTTTCTCTCTCCCTCTCTCCTCCCCCATTGTTTCTCTCTCTCTCTCCCCCCAGTGTTTCTCTCTCTCTCCCCAGTTTTTCTCTCTCTACCCCCAGTGTTTCTCTCTCTCTCTCCCCCAGTGTTTCTCTTTCTCTCTTTCTCCCCGCAGTGTTTTTCTCTCTCTCCCCCCAGTGTTTCACTCTGTCTCTCTCCCCTCAGTGTTTCTCTCTCTCTATCCCTCCAGTGTTTCTCACTCTCTCTCTCTCCTCCCCCACTGTTTCTCTCTTTCTCTCCCCCCAGTGTTTCTCTCTCCCTCTCTCCTCCCCCATTGTTTTTCTCTCTCTCTCTACCCCCAGTGTTTCTCTCTATCACCCCAGTGTTTCTCACTCTCTCTCTCACCTCCCCCAGTGTTCCTCTCTCTCTCCCCCCCAGTGTCTCTCTCTCTCTCTCTCCCCCGCAGTGTTTCTCACTATCTCCCCCAGTGTTTCTCTCTCTCTCCACAGTGTTTCTCTCTCTCTCTCTCTCTCTCCCCCCAATATTTCTATCTCTCTCCACCAGTGTTTCTCTCTCCCTCCCACACGGTTTCTCTCTCTCCCACCAAATGTTTCTCACTCCCTCCTCACTCCAGTTTTTCACTATCTCACCCCAGTGTTTCTCTCTCTCTCTCTCTCTCTCTCTCCCCTCAGTGTTTCTCTCTCTCCCCCACTCTTTCTCTCTCTCTTTCTCCCCCCAGTGTTTCTCGCTCTCTCTCTCCCACCAGTGTTTCTCCCTCTCTCCCCCAGTGTTTCTCTCTCTCTCTCCCGCCAGTGTTTCTCTCTCTCTCATTCTCCCCCCAGTGTTTCTACATATCCCTCTCTCCCTCCCCCCAATGTTTCTCTCTCTCACTCCCCCAGTGTTTCGCTCTCTCTCCCCACAGTGTTTCTCTCTCTCTCTCCCCCAGGGTTTCTCTCTCTCCGCACAATGTTTCTCTCTCTCACCCCCCAAAGTTTCTCTCTCTCTCTCTCCCCGCAGTGTTCCTCCCTCTTTCGCCCGAGTGTTTATCTCGCTTTCCCCGAAGTGTTCCTCTCTCTCTCTTTCCACATTGATTCTCTCTTTCTCCCCAGTGTTTCTCTCTCTCTCCCCCCAATATTTCTCTCTCTCTCCCCCAGTGTTTCTCTCTCCCTCCCACACGGTTTCTCTCTCTCCCACCAAATGTTTCTCGCACCCTCCTCCCTCCAGTGTTTCACTCTCTCACCCCAGTGTTTCTCTCTCTCTCTCTCCCCTCAGTGTTTCTCTCTCTCCCCCACTCTTTCTCTTTCTCCCCCCAGTGTTTCTCTCTCTCGCTCTCTCTCCCACCAGTGTTTCTCCCTCTCTCCCGCCAGTGTTTCTCTCTCTCTCATTCTCCCCCGAGTGTTTCTACACATCCCTCTCTCCCTCCCCCCAATGTTTCTCTCACTCTCTCAACCAGTGTTTCTCCTTCTCTCCCCACAGTGTTTCTCTCTCTCTCCTCCCCCCAGTGTTTATCTCTCTCCCCCAGTGTCTGTCTCTCTCTCTCCCCTCAGTGCTTCTCTCTCTCTCTCTCTCTCTCCCCAGTGTTTCTCTCTCTCACCCCCCCAGTGATTCTCTATCTCTCCCCCAGGGTTTCTCTCTGTCCCCAAAATGTTTCTCACTCTCTCATCCCCCAGTGTTTCCCTTTCTCACCCCAGTGCTTCTCTCTCTCTCTCTCTCTCTCTCTCTCTCCCCAGTGTTTCTCACTCTCCCCCAGTTTTTCTCTCTCTCTCTTTCTCACCCCAGTGTTTCCCTCTCTCTCTCTCCAACCAGTGTTTCCCCCTCTCTCCCCCAGTGTTTCACTCTCTCTCTCCCCACAGTGTTTCTCTCTCTCTCCCCCAGTGTTTCACTCTCTCTCCCCCAGTGTTTCTCTCTCTCTCTCCCCAGTGTTTCTCTCTCTCTCCCCACAGTGTTTCTCTCTCTCTCCTCCCCCCAGTGTTCATCTCTCTCCCCACAGGGTCTTTCTCTCAGTCTCCCCCCTGTGTTTCTCTCTCTCCCCAGTGTTTCTCTCTCTCCCCCCCAGTGTTTCTCTCTCTCTCCCCACAGTGTTTCTCTCTCACCCTCTCCCCCCAGTGTATCTCTCTCTCTCCCCCAGTGTTTATCTTTCTCTCTTTCTCCCCGCAGTGTTTCTCTCTCCCCCCCCCCAAGGTTTCACTCTGTCTCTCTCCCCTCAGTGTTTCTCTCTCTCTATCCCTCCAGTGTTTCTCTCTATCTCTCTCCTCCCCCAGTGTTTCTCTCTTTCTCTCCCCCCAGTGTTTCTCTCTCTCCCACTCTCCTCCCCCATTGTTTCTCTCTCTCTCTCCCCCCAGTGTTTCTCTCTCTCACCCTAGTGTTTCTCCCTCTCTCTCTCTCCTCCCCCAGTGTTCCTCTCTCTCTCTCCCCCAGTGTGTCTCTCTCTCTCTCCCCTGCAGTATTTCTCACTATCTCCCCCAGTGTTTCTCTCTCTCTCCCCAGTGTTTTTCTCTCTCTCCCTCCAGTGTTTCACTCTCTCTCTCTCTCCTCCCCCAGTTTTTCTCTCTTTCTCTCCCCGCAGTGTTTCTCTCTCTCCCCCCCAGTGTTTCACTCTGTCTCTCTCCCCTCAGTGTTTCTCCCTCTCTATCCCTCCAGTATTTCTCTCTCTCTCTCTCTCCACCCCCATTGTTTCTCTCTCTCTCTCCCCCCAGTATTTCTCTCTCTCTCACCCCCCATTGTCTCTCTCTCTCCCCCCAGTTTTTCTCACTATCTCCCCCCAGTGTTTCTCTCTCTACCCCCAGTGTTTATCTCCATCACCCCAGTGTTTCGCTCTCTCTCTCTCTCCTCCCCCAGTGTTCCTCTCTCTCTCACCCCCCATTGTCTCTCTCTCTCTCCCCAGTTTTTCTCACTATCTCCCCCCAGTGTTTCTCTCTCTCTCCCCAGTGTTTCTCTCTCTCTCCCCCAGGGTTTCTCTCTCTCCCCACAATGATTCTCACTCTCTCATCCCCCCAGTGTTTCCCATTCTCACCCCAGTGCTTCTCTCTCTCTCTCTCCCCCCAGTGTTTCTCTCTCTCCCCCAGTTTTTCTCTCTCTCTCTTTCCCACCCCAGTGTTTCTCTCTCTCTCTCTCCCACAAGTTTTTCTCCCTCTCTCCCCCAGTGTTTCTCTCTCTCTCTACCCCCAGTGTTTCTCTCTCTCTCTCCCCCAGTGTTTCTCTCTCTCTCACCCCAGTGTTTCTCTCTCCCTCCCCACAGTGTTTCTCTCTCTCTCCTCCCCCCAGTGTTAATCTCTCTCTCTCTCCCCACAGTGTTTCTCTCTCTCTCCCCCAGTGTTTCTCTCTCTCTTTCTCCCCCCAGTGTTTCTGTCTCTCTCTCTGTCTCTCTCTCCGACCAGTTTTTTTCTCTCTCTCCCCGCAGTGTTTCTCTCTCATTTCCCCTCAGTGTTTCACTCACTCTCTCTCCCTCCAGTGTTTCTCTCCCTCTATCCATCCAGTGTTACACTCTCTCTCTCTCCTCCCCCAGTGTTTCTCTCTTTCTCTCCCCCCAGTTTTTCTCTCTCTCCCTCTCTCCTCCACCAGTGTTTCTCTCTCTCTCTCTCCCCCCAGTGTTCCTCTCTCTGTCGCCCGAGTGTTTCTCTCTCTCTCCTCCCACAGTGATTCTCTGTCTCTCCCCCAATGTTTCCCTCTCTCTCTCTCTCTCTCTCCCCCCAGTATTTCTCTCTCCACCAGTGTTTCTCCTTCCCTCCCCCACGGTTTCTCTCTCTCCCCCAATGTTTCTCACTCTCTCCTCGCTCCAGTATTTCCCTCTATCACCCCAGTGTTTCTCTCTCTCTCTCTCTCTCTCTCTCTCTCTCCCCAGTGTTTGTCTCTCTCACCCACTCTTTCTCTCTCTCTCTTTCTCCCCCCAGTGTTTCTCTCTCTCTCTCTCTCTCTCCCAGCAGTGTTTCTCCATCTCTCCCCCAGTGTTTCTCTCTCTCTCTCCCCCAGTGTTTCTCTCTATCTCTTTCTCCCCCCAGTGTTTCTCTATATCCCTCTCTCCCTCCCCCAGTGTTTCTCTCTCTCTCTAACCCAGTGTTTCTCTCTCTCTTCCCCCAGTGTTTCTCTCTCTCTCCTCCCCCGAGTGTTTTTCTCTCTCCCCCCAGTGTTTCTCTCTTTCTCCCCATTGTGTTTCTCTCTCTTCCCCAGTGTTTCTCTCTCTCTCTCTCTCTCTCTCTCTCTCTGTCTCTCTCTCTCTCCCCAGTGTTTGTCTCTCTCACCCACTCTTTCTCTCTCTCTCTTTCTCCCCCCCAGTGTTTCTCTCTCTCTCTTTCTCTCCCACCAGTGTTTCTCCATCTCTCCCCCAGTGTTTCTCTCTCTCTCTCCCCCAGTGTTTCTCTCTCTCTCTTTCTCCCCCCAGTGTTTCTCTATATCCCTCTCTCCCTCCCCCTGTGTTTCTCTCTCTCTCTCTAACCCAGTGTTTCACTCTCTCTTCCCCCAGTGTTTCTCTCTTTCTCCCCATTGTGTTTCTCTCTCTTCCCCAGTGTTTCTCTCTCTCTCTATCTCTCTCCAACCAGATTTTCTCTGTCTCTCCCCCAGTGTTTTTCTCTCTCTATCACTCCCGTGTTTCACTCTCTCTCTCTCTCCTCCCCCCGTGTTTCTCTCACTCTCTCCCCCCAGTGTTTCTCTCTCCCTCTCCCCAGTGTTTCTCTCTCTCCCCCCAGTGTCTCTCTCTCTCCCCCCCAGTTTATCTCAATATCTCCCCCAGTGTTTCTCTCTCTCTCACCAGTGTTTCTCTCTCATTCCCCCAGTGTTTCCCATTCTCACCTCAGTGCTTCTCTCTCTCTCTCTCCCCAGTGTTTCTCTCTCTCCCCCAGTTTTTCTCTCTCTCTCTTTCTCACCCCAGTGTTTCTCTCTCTCTCTCTCCCACCAGTGTTTCTCCCTCTCTCCCCCAGTGTTTCTCTCTCTCTCTCCCCGCAGTGTTTCTCTCTCTCTTTCTACCCCCAGTGTTTCTCTATATCCCTCTCTCCCTCCCCCAGTGTTTCTCTCTCTCTCTCCCCCAGTGTTTATCTCCATCACCCCAGTGTTACGCTCTCTCTCTCTCTCCTCCCCCAGTGTTCCTCTCTCTCTCACCCCCCATTGTCTCTCTCTCTCTCCCCCCAGTTTTTCTCACTATCTCTCCCCCCAGTGTTTCTCTCTGTCTCCCCAGTGTTTCTCTCTCTCTCCCCCAGGGAATCTCTCTCTCCCCACAATGATTCTCACTCTCTCATCCCCCCAGTGTTTCCCATTCTCACCCCAGTGCTTCTCTCTCTCTCTCTCTCCCCAGTGTTTCTCTCTCTCCCCCAGTTTTTCTCTCTCTCTCTTTCCCACCCCAGTGTTTCTCTCTCTCTCTCCCACCAGTTTTTCTCCCTCTCTCCCCCATTGATTCTCTCTCTCTCTACCCCCAGTGTTTCTCTCTCTCTCCCCCAGTGTTTCTCTCTCTCTCACCCCAGTGTTTCTCTCTCTCTCCCCACAGTGTTTCTCTCTCTCTCCTCCCCCCAGTGTTAATCTCTCTCTCTCTCCCCACAGTGTTTCTCTCTCTCTCTCTGTCTCTCTCTCCGACCAGTTTTTTTCTCTCTCTCCCCGCAGTGTTTCTCTCTCATTTCCCCTCAGTGTTTCACTCACTCTCTCTCCCTCCAGTGTTTCTCTCCCTCTATCCCTCCAGTGTTACACTCTCTCTCTCTCCTCCCCCAGTGTTTCTCTCTTTCTATCCCCCCAGTTTTTCTCTCTCTCCCTCTCTCCTCAACCAGTGTTTCTCTCTCTCTCTCTCCCCCCAGTGTTCCTCTCTCTGTCGCCCCAGTGTTTCTCTCTCTCTCCTCCCACAGTGATTCTCTGTCTCTCCCCCAATGTTTCCCTCTCTCTCTCTCTCTCTCTCCCCCCAGTATTTCTCTCTCCACCAGTGTTTCTCCTTCCCTCCCCCACGGTTTCTCTCTCTCCCCCAATGTTTCTCACTCTCTCCTCGCTCCAGTGTTTCTCTCTCTCACCCCAGTGTTTCTCACTCTCTCTCTCTCCTCCCCCAGTGTTCCTCTCTCTCTCTCCCCCAGTGTCTCTCTCTCTCTCTCCCCCGCAGTATTTCTCACTATCTCCCCCAGTGTTTCTCTCTCTCCCCGCAGTTTTTCTCTCTCTCCCCCCCAGTGTTTCACTCTGTCTCTCTCCCCTCAGTGTTTCTCCCACTCTATCCCTCCACTGTTTCTCTCTCTCCCTCTGTCCTCCCCCATTGTCTCTCTCTCTCTCTCCCCCCAGTGTTTCTCTCTCTCTCCCCAGTGTTTCTCTCTCTACCCCCAGTGTTTATCTCCATCACCCCAGTGTTTAGCTCTCTCTCTCTCTCCTCCCCCAGTGTTCCTCTCTCTCTCACCCCCCATTGTCTCTCTCTCTCCCCCCAGTTTTTTTCACTATCTCCCCCCAGTGTTTCTCTCTCTCTCCCCAGTGTTTCTCTCTCTCTCCCCCAGGGTTTCTCTCTCTCCCCACAATGATTCTCACTCTCTCATCCCCCCAGTGTTTCCCATTCTCACCCCAGTGCTTCTCTCTCTCTCTCTCTCCCCAGTGTTTCTCTCTCTCCCCCAGTTTTTCTCTCTCTCTCTTTCTCACCCCAGTGTTTCTCTCTCTCTCTCTCCCACCAGTTTTTCTCCCTCTCTCCCCCAGTGTTTCTCTCTCTCTCTACCCCCAGTGTTTCTCTCTCTCTCCCCCAGTGTTTCTCTCTCTCTCACCCCAGTGTTTCTCTCTCTCTCCCCACAGTGTTTCTCTCTCTCTCCTCCCCCCAGTGTTAATCTCTCTCTCTCTCCCCACAGTGTTTCTCTCTCTCTCCCCCAGTGTTTCTCTCTCTCTTTCTCCTCACAGTGTTTCTCTCTCTCTCTCTGTCTCTCTCTCCGACCAGTTTTTTTCTCTCTCTCCCCGCATTGTTTCTCTCTCATTTCCCCTCAGTGTTTCACTCACTCTCTCTCCCTCCAGTGTTTCTCTCCCTCTATCCCTCCAGTGTTACACTCTCTCTCTCTCCTCCCCCAGTGTTTCTCTCTTTCTATCCCCCCAGTTTTTCTCTCTCTCCCTCTCTCCTCCACCAGTGTTTCTCTCTCTTTCTCTCCCCCCAGTGTTCCTCTCTCTGTCGCCCCAGTGTTTCTCTCTCTCTCCTCCCACAGTGATTCTCTGTCTCTCCCCCAATGTTTCCCTCTCTCTCTCTCTCTCTCTCTCCCCCCAGTATTTCTCTCTCCACCAGTGTTTCTCCTTCCCTCCCCCACGGTTTCTCTCTCTCCCCCAATGTTTCTCTCTCTCTCTCTCTCTCTCTCTCTCCCCAGTGTTTGTCTCTCTCACCCACTCTTTCTCTCTCTGTCTTTCTCCCCCCCAGTGTTTCTCTCTCTCTCTCTCTCCCCCCAGTTTTTCTCTATATCCCTCTCTCCCTCCCCCTGTGTTTCTCTCTCTCTCTAACCCAGTGTTTCTCTCTCTCTTCCCCCAGTGTTTCTCTCTCTCTCCTCCCCCGAGTGTTTTTCTCTCTCCCCCCAGTTTTTCTCTCTCTCTCCCCCAGTGCTTTTCTCTCTCTATCACTCCAGTGTTTCACTCTCTCTCTCTCCTCCCCCCGTGTTTCTCTCACTCTCTCCCCCCAGTGTTTCTCTCTCTCTCTCCCCAGTGTTTCTCTCTCTCCCCCCAGTGTCTCTCTCTCTCCCCCCAGTTTTTCTCACTATCTCCCCACAGTGTTTCTCTCTCTCGCCCCAGTGTTTCTCTCTGTCTCATGCCCCCAGTGTTTCCCAATCTCACCGCAGTGCTTCTCCCTCTCTCCCCCAGTTTTTCTCTCTCTCTCTTTCTCACCCCAGTGTTTCTCTCTCTCTCTCTCCCACCAGTGTTTCTCCCTCTCTCCCCCAGTGTTTCTCTCTCTCTCCCCCCGCAGTGTTTCTCTATCTCTCTCCCCCAGTGTTAATCTCTCTCCCCCAGTCTCTTTCTATCTCTCTCCCCCCAGTGTTTCTCTCTCTCTCTTTCTCCCCCCAGTGTTTCTCTCTCTCTCTCTGCCTCTCTCTCCGACCACTTTTTTTTCCTCTCTCCCCGCAGTGTTTCTCTCTCATTTCCCCTCAGTGTTTCACTCACTCTCTATCCCCCCAGTGTTCCTCTCTCTGTCGTCCCAGTGTTTCTCTCTCTCTCCTCCCACAGTGATTCTCTGTCTCTCCCCCAATGTTTCTCTCTCTCTCTCTCTCTCTCCCCCCCCCCAGTATTTCTCTCTCCACCAGTGTTTCTCCTTCCCTGCCCGACGGTTTCTCTCTCTCCCCCAATGTTTCTCACTCTCTCCTCGCTCCAGTGTTTCCCTCTATCACACCAGTGTTTCTCTCTCTCTCTCTCTCTCTCTCTCTCTCCCCCCAGTGTTTGTCTCTCTCACCCACTCTTTCTCTCTCTCTCTTTCACCCCCCAGTGTTTCTCTCTCTCTCTCTCTCTCTCTCTCTCCCACCAGTGTTTCTCCATCTCTCCCCCAGTGTTTCTCTCTCTCTCCCCCAGTGTTTCTCTCTCTCTCTTTCTCCCACCAGTGTTTCTCTATATCCCTCTCTCCCTCCCCCAGTGTTTCTCTCTCTCGAACCCAGTGTTTCTCTCTCTCTTCCCCCAGTGTTTCTCTCTCTCCTCCCCCGAGTGTTTTTCTCTCTCCGCCCAGTGTTTTTCTCTCTCTCACCCAGTGTTTCTCTCTCTCTATCACTCCAGTGTTTCTCTCTCTCTCTCCCCAGTGTTTCTCTCTCTATCCCCAGTGTTTCTCTCTCTCAAACCAGTGTTTCGCTCTCTCTCTCTCCTCCCCCAGTGTTCCTCTCTCTCTCCCCCCAGTGTTTCTCTCTCTCTCATGCCCCCAGTGTTTCCCATTCTCACCGCTGTGCTTCTCTCTCTCTCTCTCTCTCTCTCCCCAGTGTTTCTCTCTCTCACCCAGTTTTTCTCTCTCTCTCTTTCTCACCCCAGTGTTTCTCTCAATCTCTCTCCGACCAGTGTTTCTCCTTCTCTCCCCCAGTGTTTCTCTCTCTCCCCCCCGCAGTGTTTCTCTATCTCTCTCCCCCAGTGTTTCTGTCCCTCTCCCCCCAGTGTTTCTCTCTCCCCACAGTGTTTCTCTCTCTCTCCTCCACCCAGTACTTATCTCTCTCCCCCCAGTGTCTTTCTCTCTCGCTCCCCCCAGTGTTTCGCTCCTTCTCTCTCTCCCCAGTGTTTCTCTCTCCCCCCCCCCCAGTGTTTCTCTCTCTCTCCCCAGGGTTTCTCTCTCTCCCCAAAATGTTTCTCACTCACTCATCCCCTAGTGTTTCCCTTTCTCACCTCAGTGCTTCTCTCTCTCTCTCTCTCCCCAGTGTTTCTCTCCCTCCCCCAGTTTTTTTCTCTCTCTCTTTCTCACCCCAGTGTTTCCCTCTCTCTCTCTCCCACCAGTGTTTCTCCCTCTCTCCCCCAGTGTTTCTCTCTCTCTCTCCCCCCAGTGTTTATCTCTCTCCCCCCAGTGTTTCTCTCTCTTTCTGCCCCCAGTGTTTCTCTATATCCCTCTCTCCCTCCCCCCAGTATTTCTCTCTTTCTCCCCCAGTGTTTCTCTCTCTCTCCTCCCCCCAGTGTTTATCTCTCTCCCCCCAGTGTTTCTCTCCCTCTCTCCCCCCAGTGTTTCTCACTCTCTCCCCCAGGGTTTCTCTCTCTCCCCAAAATGTTTCTCACTCTCTCATCCCCCAGTGTTTCCCTTTCTCACCTCAGTGCTTCTCTCTCTCTCTCTCTCTCCCCAGTGTTTCTCTCTCTCCCCCAGTTTTCTCTCTCTCTCTCTTTCTCACCCCAGTGTTTCCCTCTCTCTCTCTCCCACCAGTGTTTCTCCCTCTCTCCCCCAGTGTTTCTCTCTCTCTCCCCCCCCCAGTGTTTCTCTCTCTCTCTCTTTCTGCCCCCAGTGTTTCCCTATATCCCTCTCTCCCTCCCCCCAGTGTTTCTCTCTCTCTCCCCCAGTGTTTCCCTCTCTCTCCCCCCAGTGTTTCTCTCTCTTTCTCCCCAGTGTTTCTCTCTCTCTCCTCCCCCCAGTGTTTATCTCTCTCCCCCCAGTGTTTCTCTCTCTCTCTCTCTCCCCAGTGTTTCTCTCTCCCCCCATTGTTTCTCTCTCTCTCCCCACAGTGTTTCTCTCTCTCCCTTTCCCCACAGTGTTTCTCTCTCTCTCCCCCAGTGTTTATCTCTCTCTCTTTCTCCCCCCAGTGTTTCACTCTCTCTCTCTGTCTCTCTCTCCCACCAGTTTTTTTCTCTCTCTCCCCGCAGTGTTTCTCTCTCTCTCCCCCCAGTGTTACACTCATTCTCTCGCTCCAGTGTTACTCTCCCTCTATCCCTCCAGTCTTTCACTCTCTCTTTCTCTCCTCCCCCAGTGATTCTCTCTTTCTCTCCCCCCAGTGTTTCTCTCTCTCCCTCTCTCCTCCCCCAGTGTTTCTCTCTCTCTCTCTCCCCCCAGTGTTTCTCTCTCTGTCGCCGCAGTGTTTCTCTCTCTCTCCCCCAAGTGTTTCTCTCTCTCTCCTCCCACAGTGATTCTCTGTCTCTCCCCCAATGTTTCTCTCTCTCTCTCTCTCTCTCTCTCTCTCTCCCCCCAGTATTTCTCTCTCCCCCAATTTTCTCTTTCCCTCCCCCACGGTTTCTCTCTCTGCCCCAATGATTTTCACTCTCTCCTCGCTCCAGTGTTTCCCTCTATCACCTCAGTGTTTCTCTCTCTCTCACTCTCTCCCCAGTGTTTCTCTCTCTCCCCCAGTCTTTCTCTCTCTCTCTTTCTCCCCCAGTGTTTCTCTCTCTCTCTCCCTCTCTCCCACCAGTGTTTCGCCCTCTCTCCCCCAGTGTTTCTCTCTTTCTCTCCCCCCAGTGTTTCTCTCTCTCTCTTTCTCCCCCCAGTGTTTCTCTCTATCCCTCTCTACCTCCCCCAGTGTTTCTCTGTCTCTCTCCCCCAGTATCTCTCTCTCTACCCCCAGTGTTTCTCTCTCTCTCCCCCCAGTGTTTCTCACTCTCTCCTCCCCCGAGTGTTTATCTCTCTCCCCCTCTGTTTCTCGCTCTCTCACCCCCAGTATTTCTATCTCTCTCCCCACAGAGTTTCTCTCTCTCTCCCCGCATTGTTTCTCTCTCTTCCCCAGTGTTTCTCTCTCTCTCTCCAACCAGTTTTCTCTCTCTATCCCTCCAGTGTTTCACTCTCTCTCTCTCCTCCCACCGTGTTTCTTTCTTTCTCTCCAACCAGTGTTTCTCTCTCTCTCTCCCCAGTGTTCCTCTCACTTTCTCTCTCCCCAGTGTCTCTCTGTCTCTCTCCCCCCAGTTTTTCTCCCTCTCTCCCCAGTGTTTCTCTCTCTCCCGCAGGTTTTCTCACTCTCCCCACAATGATTCTCACTCTCTCATCACCCCAGTGTTTCCCATTCTCACCCCAGTGCTTCTCTCTCTCTCTCTCTCCCCAGTGTTTCTCTCTCTCTCCCAGTTTTTCTCTCTCTCTCTCTCACCCCAGTGTTTCTCTCTCTCTCTCTCCCACCAGTTTTTCTCCCTCTCTCCCCCAGTGTTTCTCTCTCTCTCTCCCCACTGTTTCTCTCTCTCTCCCCACAGTGTTTCTCTGTCTCTCCTCCCCCCAGTGTTTATCTCTCTCCCCCCAGTGTCTTTCTCACTTTCTCCCCCCCGTGTTTCTCTCTCTCCCCAGTGTTTCTCTCTCTCCACCCCAGTGTTTCTCTCTCTCTCCCCACAGTGTTTCTCGCTCTACCTCTCCCCCCAGTGTTTCTCTCTCTCTCTCCCCCAGTGTTTCTCTTTCTCTCTCTCTCTCTCCTCCCCCAGTGTTTCTCTCTTTCTCTCCCCCCAGTGTTTCTCTCTCTCCCTCTCTCCTCCCCCATTGTTTCTCTCTCTCTCTACCCCCAGTGTTTATCTATCTCTCTCTTTCTGCCCCCAGTTTTTCTCTATATCCCTCTCTCCCTCCCCACAGTGTTTCTCTCTCTCTCCCCCAGTGTTTCCCTCTCTCTCCCCCCCAGTGTTTCTCTCTCTCTCTCCCCAGTGTTTCTCTCTCTCTCCTCCACCCAGTGCTTATCTCTCTCCCCTCAGTGTCTTTCTCTCTCGCTCCTCCCAGTGTTTCGCTCTTTCTCTCTATCCCCAGTGTTTCTCTCTCCCCCCCCCACCAGTGTTTCTCTCTCTCTCCCCAGGGTTTCTCTCTCTCCCCAAAATGTTTCTCACTCACTCATCCCCCAGTGTTTCCCTTTCTCACCTCAGTGCTTCTCTCTCTCTCTCTCTCCCCAGTGTTTCTCTCACTCCACCAGTTTTTTTCTCTCTCTCTTTATCACCCCAGTGTTTCCCTCTCTCTCTCTCCCACCAGTGTTTCTACCTCTCTCCCCCAGTGTCTCTCTCTCTCGCTCCCCCCAGTGTTTATCTCTCTCCCCCCAGTGTTTCTCTCTCTTTCTGCCCCCAGTGTTTCTCTATATCCCTCTCTCCCTCCCCCCAGTATTTCTCTCTTTCTCCCCCAGTGTTTCTCTCTCTCTCCTCCCCCCAGTGTTTATCTCTCTCCCCCCAGTGTTTCTCTCTCTCTCTCCCCCCAGTGTTTCTCACTCTCTCCCCCAGGGTTTCTCTCTCTCCCCAAAATGTTTCTCACTCTCTCATCCCCCAGTGTTTCCCTTTCTCACCTCAGTGCTTCTCTCTCTCTCTCTCTCTCCCCAGTGTTTCTCTCTCTCCCCCAGTTTTTCTCTCTCTCTCTTTCGCACCCCAGTGTTTCCCTCTCTCTCCCACCAGTGTTTATCCCTCTCTCCCCCAGTGTTTCTCTCTCTCTCCCCCCCCCAGTGTTTCTCTCTCTCTCTCTCTTTCTGCCCCCATTGTTTCCCTATATCCCTCTCTCCCTCCCCCCAGTGTTTCTCTCTCTCCTCCCCCCAGTGTTTCTCTCTCTCTCCTCCCACAGTGATTCTCTGTCTCTCCCCCAATGTTTCTCTCTCTCTCTCTCTCTCCCCCCCCCAGTATTTCTCTCTCCCCAATGTTTCTCTTTCCCTCCCCCACGGTTTCTCTCTCTGCCCCAATGTTTCTCACTCTCTCCTCGCTCCAATGTTTCCCTCTATCACCTCAGTGTTTCTCTCTCTCTCACTCTCTCCCCAGTGTTTCTCTCTCTCCCCCAGTCTTTCTCTCTCTCTCTTTCTCCCCCCAGTGTTTCTCTCTCTCTCTCCCTCTCTCCCACCAGTGTTTCTCAATCTCTCCCCCAGTGTTTCTCTCTTTCTCTCCCCCCAGTGTTTCTCTCTCTCTCTTTCTCCCCCCAGTGTTTCTCTCTATCCCTCTCTACCTCCCCCAGTGTTGCTCTGTCTCTCTCCCCCAGTATCTCTCTCTCTACCCCCAGTGTTTCTCTCTCTCTCCCCCCAGTGTTTCTCACTCTCTCCTCCCCCGAGTGTTTATCTCTCTCCCCCTCTGTTTCTCGCTCTCTCACCCCCAGTATTTCTCTCTCTCTCCCCACAGTGTTTCTCTCTCTCTCCCCGCATTGTTTCTCTCTCTTCCCCAGTGTTTCTCTCTCTCTCTCCAACCAGTTTTCTCTCTCTCTCCCCCAGTGTTTCTCTCTCTCTATCCCTCCAGTGTTTCACTCTCTCTCTCTCCTCCAACCGTGTTTCTTTCTTTCTCTCCCACCAGTGTTTCTCTCTCTCCCTCTCCCCAGTGTATCTCTCTCTAACCCCAGTGTTTCTCTCTCTCAGCCCAGTGTTCCTTTCTCTATCTCTCCCCAGTGTCTCTCTCTCGCTCTCCCCCCAGTTTTTCTCACTATCTCCCCCCAGTGTTTCTCTCTCTCTCCCGCAGGTTTTCTCACTCTCCCCACAATGATTCTCACTCTCTCATCACCCCAGTGTTGCCCATTCTCACCCCAGTGCTTCTCTCTCTCTCTCTCTCTCTCCCTCTCCCCAGTGTTTCTCTCTCTCTCCCAGTTTTTCTCTCTCTCTCTCTCTCACCCCAGTGTTTCTATCTCTCTCTCTCCCACCAGTTTTTCTCCCTCTCTCCCCCAGTGTCTCTCTCTCTCTCTTCCCACTGTCTCTCTCTCTCTCCCCACAGTGTTTCTCTCTCTCTCCTCCCCCCAGTGTTTATCTCTCTCCCCCCAGTGTCTTTCTCACTCTCTCCCCCCTGTGTTTCTCTCTCTCCCAAGTGTTTCTCTCTCTCCACCCCAGTGTTTCTCTCTCTCTCCCCACAGTGTTTCTCTCTCTATCTCTCCCCCCAGTGTTTCTCTCTCTCTCTCCCCCAGTGTTTCTCTTTCTCTCTTTGTCCCCGCAGTGTTTTTCTCTCTCTCCCCCCAGTGTTTCACTCTGTCTCTTTCCCCTCAGTGTTTCTCTCTCTCTCTCTCTCTCTCTCTCCTCCCCCAGTGTTTCTCTCTTTCTCTCCCCCCAGTGTTTCTCTCTCTCCCTCTCTCCTCCCCCATTGTTTCTCTCTCTCTCTACCCCCAGTGTTTATCTCTCTCTCTCTCTTTCTGCCCCCAGTTTTTCTCTATATCCCTCTCTCCCTCCCCACAGTGTTTCTCTCTCTCTCCCCCAGTGTTTCCCTTTCTCTCCCCCCAGTGTTTCTCTCTCTCTCTCCCCAGTGTTTCTCTCTCTCTCCTCCCCCCAGTGTTTATCTCTCTCCCCCCAGTGTTTATCTCTCTCTCTCTTTCTGCCCCCAGTTTTTCTCTATATCCCTCTCTCCCTCCCCCCATTGTTTCTCTCTCTCTCCCCACAGTGTTTCTCTCTCTCCCTTTCCCCACAGTGTTTCTCTCTCTCTTCCCCAGTGTTTATCTCTCTCTCTTTCTCCGCCCAGTGTTTCACTCTCTCCCTGTCTCTCTCTCCCACGAGTTTTTTTCTCTCTCTCCCCGCAGTGTTTCTGTCTCTCTCCCCCCTGTGTTTCACACACTCTCTCTCGCTCCAGTGTTACTCTCCCTCTATCCCTCCAGTGTTTCACTCGCTCTCTCTCTCCTCCCCCAGTGTTTCTCTCTTTCTCTCCCCCCAGTGTTTCTCTCTCTCCCTCTCTCCTCCCCCAGTGTTTCTCTCTCTCTCTCCCCCCAGTGTTCCTCTCTCTGTCGCCGCAGTGTTTATCTCTCTCTCCCCCAAGTGTTTCTCTCTCTCTCCTCCCACAGTGATTCTCTGTCTCTCCCCCAATGTTTCTCTCTCTCTCTCTCTCTCTCTCTCTCCCCCCCCAGTATTTCTCTCTCCCCCATTGTTTCTCTTTCCCTCCCCCACGGTTTCTCTCTCTGCCCCAATGTTTCTCACTCTCTCCTCGCTCCAGTGTTTACCTCTATCACCTCAGTGTTTCTCTCTCTCTCACACTCTCCCCAGTGTTTCTCTCTCTCGCCGACTCTTTCTCTCTCTCTTTCTCCCCCCAGTGTTTCTCTCTCTCTCTCTCCCTCTCTCCCCTCAGTGTTTCTCCCTCTCTCCCCCAGTGTTTCTCTCTTTCTCTCCCGCCAGTGTTTCTCTCTCTCTCTTTCTCCCCCCAGTGTTTCTCTATATCCCTCTCTACCTTCCCCAGTGTTTCTCTCTCTCTCTCTCCCAGTGTCTCTCTCTCTCTTCCCCCAGTGTTTCTCTCTCTCTCCCCCCAGTGTTTCTCACTCTCTCCTCCCCCGAGTGTTTATCTCTCTCCCCCCGTGTTTCTCGCTCTCTCACCCCCAGTATTTCTCTATCTCTCTCTCCACAGTGTTTCTCTCTCTCCCCCCAGTGTTTCTCTCTCTCTCCCCACAGTGTTTCTCTCTCTCTCCCCCATTGTTTCTCTCTCTTACCCAGTGTCTCTCTCTCTCTCTCTCTCTCCAACCAGTTTTTCTCTCTCTCTCCCCCAGTGTTTCTCTCTCTCTATCCCTCCAGTGTTTCACTCTCTCTCTCTCCTCCCACCGTGTTTCTTTCTTTCTCTCCCCCCAGTGTTTCGCTCTCTCTCTCTCTCCTCCCCGAGTCTTCCTCTCTCTCTCTCTCCCCAGTATCTCTCTCTCACTTCCCCCAGTTTTTCACACTATCACCCCCAGTGTTTCTCTCTCTCCCCCCAGTGTTTCTCTCTCTCTCCCGCAGGGTTTCTCACTCTCCCCACAATGATTCTCACTCTCTCATCCCCCCAGTGTTTCCCATTCTCACCCCAGTGCTTCTCTCTCTCTCTCTCTCCCCAGTGTTTCTCTCTCTCCCCCAGTTTTTTTCTCTCTCTCTCTCTCACCCCAGTGTTTCTCTCTCTCTCTCTCCCACCAGTTTTTCTCCCTCTCTCCCTCGGTGTTTCTCTCTCTCTCCCCACTGTTTCTCTCTCTCTCCCCACATTGTTTCTCTCTCTCTCCTCCCCCCAGTGTTTATCTCTCTCCCTCCAGTGACTTTCTCACTCTCTCCCCCCTGTGTTTCTCTCTCTCCCCAGTGTTTCTCTCTCTCCCCCCCAGTGTTTCTCTCTCTCTCCCCACAGTGTTTCTCTCTCACCCTCTCCCCCCAGTGTTTC
The DNA here is from genome assembly GCF_035084215.1 of Heptranchias perlo. Taxonomy (NCBI): domain Eukaryota; kingdom Metazoa; phylum Chordata; class Chondrichthyes; order Hexanchiformes; family Hexanchidae; genus Heptranchias; species Heptranchias perlo. The sequence continues at coordinate 17,986,808 of NC_090363.1, forward strand.
TCACTCTCTCTCCCCAGTGTTTCTCTTTCTCTCTTTCTCCCCGCAGTGTTTTTCTCTCTCTCCCCCCAGTGTTTCACTCTGTCTCTCTCCCCTCAGTGTTTCTCTCTCTCTATCCCTCCAGTGTTTCTCTCTCTCTCTCCTCCCCCAGTGTTTCTCTCTTTCTCTCCTCCCAGTGTTTCTCTCTCTCCCTCTCTCCTCCCCCATTGTTTCTCTCTCTCTCTCCCCCCAGTGTTTCTCTCTCTCTCACCATTTTTTCATCTCTCTAACCCCAGTGTTTCTCTCTCTCCCCCCAGTGTTTCTCTCTCTCCCTCTCTCCTCCCCCATTGTTTCTCTATCTCTCTACCCACAGTGTTTCTCTCTCAACAGTTTTTCTCTCTCTAACCCCAGTGTTTCTCTCTCTCACCCCAGTGTCTCTCTCTCTCTCCCCCGCAGTGTATCTCACTATCTCCCCCAGTGTTTCTCTCTCTCTCCCCAGTGTTTTTCTCTCTCTCCCCCCAGTGTTTCTCTCTCTCCCTCTCTCTCCCCCCGCAGTTTTCCTCCCTCTTTCGCCCCAGTGTTTCTCTCGCTCTCCCCCAAGTGTTTCTCTCTCTCTCTTCCCACAGTGATTCTCTCTCTCTCCCCAGTGTTTCTCTCTCTCTCTCTCTCTCTCCCCTCAATATTTCTATCTCTCTCCCCCATTGTTTCTCTCTCCCTCCCACACGGTTTCTCTCTCTCCCACCAAATGTTTCTCACTCCCTCCTCCCTCCAGTGTTTCCCTCTCTCACCCCAGTGTTTCTCTCTCTCTCTCTCTCTCCCCTCAGTGTTTCTCTCTCTCCCCCACTCTTTCTCTCTCTCTTTCTCCCCCCAGTGTTTCTCTCTCTCTCTCTCTCTCTCTCTCTCTCTCTCTCCCACCAGTGTTTCTCCCTTTCTCCCCCAATGTTTCTCTCTCTCCCTCCCCCAATGTTTCTCTCTCTCTCTCCGCACAATGTTTCTCTCTCACACCCCCCACAGTTTCTCTCTCTCTCTCCCCGCAGTGTTCCTCCCTCTTTCGCCCCATTGTTTCTCTCGCTCTCCACGAAGTGTTTCTCTCTTTCTCTTCCAACAGTGATTCTCTCTCTCTCCCCAGTGTTTCTCTCTTTCTCTCTCTCTCTCTCCCCCCAATATTTCTCTCTCTCTCCCCCAGTGTTTCTCTCTCCCTCCCACATGGTTTCTCTCTCTCCCACCAAATGTTTCTCACTCCCTCCTCCCACCAGTGTTTCACTCTCTCACCCCACTGTTTCTCTCTCTCTTTCTCTCTCTCTTTCTCCCCCCAGTGTTTCTCACTCTCTCTCACTCTCTCTCCCACCAGTGTTTCTCCCTCTCTCCCCCAGTGTTTCTCTCTATCTCTCCCGCCAGTATTTCTCTATCTCTCATTCTCCCCCCAGTGTTTCTACATATCCCTCTCTCCCTCCCCCCAATGTTTCTCTCTCTCTCTCCCCCAGTGTTTCTCTCTCTCTCCCCACAGTGTTTCTCTCTCTCTCCTCCCCCAGTGTTTATCTCTCTCCCCCACTGTCTTTCTCTCTCTCTCCCCCCAGTGTTTCTCTCTCTCTCTCTCTCCCCAGTGTTTCTCTCTCCCCCCCCCCCCTGTGTTTCTCTCTCTCTCCCCCAGGGTTTCTCTCTCTCCCCAAAATGATTCTCACTCTCTCATCCCCCAGTGTTTCCCTTTCTCACCCCAGTGCTTCTCTCTCTCTCTCTCTCTCTCCCCAGTGTTTCTGCCTCTCCCCCAGTTTTTTTCTCTCTCTCTTTCTCACCCCAGTGCTTCCCTCTCTCTCTCTCCAACCAGTGTTTCCCCCTCTCTCCCCCAGTGTTTCACTCTCTCTCTCCCCAGTGTTTCACTCTCTCTCTCTTTCTGCCCCCAGTGTTTCTCTATATCCCTCTCTCCCTCCCCCCAGTGTTTCTCTCTCTCTCCCCCAGTGATTCCCTCTCTCTCCCCCAAGTGTTTCTCTTTCTCTCTCCCTCAGTGTTTCTCTCTCTCTCTCCCCAGTGTTTCTCTCTCTCTCCCCACAGTGTTTCTCTCTCTCTCCCCCCCTGTGTTTCTCTCTCTCCCCAGTGTTTCTCTCTCTCCCCCCCCAGTGTTTCTCTCTCTCCCTCGCAGTGTTTTACTCTCTCTCCCCACAGTGTTTCTCTCTCTCCCTCTCCCCCCAGTGTTTCTCTCTGTCTCCCCCAGTGTTTCTCTTTCTCTCTTTCTCCCCGCAGTGTTTCTCTCTCTCTCCCCCCAGTGTTTCACTCTCTCTCTCCCCTCAGTGTTTCTCTCTCTGTCTCTCTCCTCCCCCAGTGTTTCTCTCTTTCGCTCCCCCCAGTGTTTCTCTCTCTCCCTCTCTCCTCCCCCATTGTTTCTCTCTCTCTCTCCCCACAGTGTTTCTCTCTCTCTCCCCAGTGTTTTTCTCTCTCTCCCTCCATTGTTTCACTCTCTCAATCTCCTCCCCCAGTTTTTCTCTCTTTCTCTCCCCCCAGTTTTTCTCTCTCTCCCTCTCTCTCTCCCCACCGTGTTCCTCCCTCCGTCGCCCCAGTGTTTCTCTCGCTCTCCCCCAAGTGTTTCTCTCTCTCTCTTCCCACAGTGATTCTCTCTCTCTCCCCAGTGTTTCTCTCTCTCTCTCTCTCTCTCCCCCCAGTATTTCTCTCTCTCTCCCCCAGTTTTTCTCTCTCTCTCTTTCTCACCCCAGTGTTTCCCTCTCTCTCTCTCCAACCAGTGTTTCCCCCTCTCTCCCCCAGTGTTTCACTCTCTCTCTCCCCAGTGTTTCTCTCTCTCTCTTTCTGCCCCCAGTGTTTCTCTATATACCTCTCTCCCTCCCCCAGTGTTTCTCTCTTTCTCCCCCACTGTTTCCCTCTCTCTCCCCCCAATGTTTCTCTCTCTCTCTCCCCAGTGTTTGTTTCTCTCTCCTCCCCCCAGTGTTTATCTCTCTCCCCCCAAGTGTTTCTCTCTCTCTCTCCCCCCAGTGATTCTCTCTCTCTCTCTCTCTCCCCAGTGATTCTCTCTCCCCCCATTGTTTGTCTCTCTCTCCCCACAGTGTTTCTCTCTCTCCCTTTCCCCACAGTGTTTCTCTCTCTCTCCCCGCAGTGTTTCTCTCTCTCTCCCTCCAGTGTTTCTCTCCCTCTTTCCCTCCAGTGTTTCTCTCTCTCTCTCTCTCCTCCCCCAGTGTTTCTCTCTTTCTCTCCCCCCAGTGTTTATCTCTCTCCCTCTCTCCTCCCCCATTGTTTCTCTCTCTCTCTCCCCACAGTGTTTGTCTCTCTCTCCCCAGTTTTTTCTCTCTCTACCCCCAGTGTTTCTCTCTCTCACCCCAGTGTTTCTCACTCTCTCTCTCTCCTCCCCCAGTGTTCCTCTCTCTCTCTCCCCCAGTGTCTCTCTCTCTCTCTCCCCCGCAGTGTTTCTCACTATCTTCCCCAGTGTTTCTCTCTCTCTCCCCAGTGTTTTTCTCTCTCTCCCTCCAGTGTTTCACTCTCTCTCTCTCTCTCTCCTCCCCCAGTTTTTCTCTCTTTCTCTCCCCCCAGTTTTTCTCTCTCTCCCTCTCTCTCTCCCCCCAGTGTTTTTCTCTCTCCCTCTCTCTCTCCCCACCGTGTTCCTCCCTCTGTCGCCCCAGTGTTTCTCTCGCTCTCCCCCAAGTGTTTCTCTCTCTCTCTTCCCACAGTGATTCTCTCTCTCTCCCCAGTGTTTCTCTCTCTCTCTCTCTCTCTCTCTCTCTCTCCCCCCAGTATTTCTCTCTCTCTCCCCCAGTTTTTCTCTCTCTCTCTTTCTCACCCCAGTGTTTCCCTCTCTCTCTCTCTCCAACCAGTATTTCCCTCTCTATCCACCAGTGTTTCACTCTCTCTCTCCCCAGTGTTTCTCTCTCTCTCTTTCTGCCCCCAGTATTTCTCTATATCCCTCTCTCCCTCCCCCCAGTGTTTCTCTCTCTCTCCCCCACTGTTTCCCTCTCTCTCCCCCCAGTGTTTCTCTCTCTCTCTCCACCCATTGTTTCTCTCTCTCTCCCCACAGTGTTTCTCTCTCTCCCTTTCCCCACAGTGTTTCTCTCTCTCTCCCCGCAGTGTTTCTCTCTCTCTCCCTCCAGTGTTTCTCTCCCTCTTTCCCTCCAGTGTTTCACTCTCTCTCTCTCTCCTCCCCCAGTGTTTCTCTCTTTCTCTCCCCCCAGTGTTTCTCTCTCTCTCTCTCCTCCCCCAGCGTTTCTCTCTCTCTCTCTCCCACCAGTGTTCCTCTCTCTGTCGCCCCAGTGTTTCTCTCTCTCTCCTCCCACAGTGATTCTCTGTCTCTCCCCCATTGTTTCTCTCTCTCTCTCTCTCTCTCTCTCCCCAGTATTTCTCTCCCCCCCAGTGTTTCTCTTTCCCTCCCACACGGTTTCTCTCTCTGCCCCAATGTTTCTCACTCTCTCCTCGCTTCAGTGTTTCCCTCTATCACCTCAGTGTTTCTCTCTCTCTCACTCTCTCCCCAGTGTTTCTCTCTCTCCCTCTCTCCTCCCCCAGTGTTTCTCTCTCTCTCTCTCCCACCAGTGTTCCTCTCTCTGTCGCCCCAGTGTTTCTCTCTCTCTCCTCCCACAGTGATTCTCTGTCTCTCCCCCATTGTTTCTCTCTCTCTCTCTCTCTCTCTCTCTCTCTCTCTCTCTCTCCCCAGTATTTCTCTCCCCCCCAGTGTTTCTCTTTCCCTCCCACACGGTTTCTCTCTCTGCCCCAATGTTTCTCACTCTCTCCTCGCTTCAGTGTTTCCCTCTATCACCTCAGTGTTTCTCTCTCTCTCACTCTCTCCCCAGTGTTTCTCTCTCTCCCTCTCTCCTCCCCCAGTGTTTCTCTCTCTCTCTCTCCCACCAGTGTTCCTCTCTCTGTCGCCCCAGTGTTTCTCTCTCTCTCCTCCCACAGTGATTCTCTGTCTCTCCCCCATTGTTTCACTCTCTCTCTCTGTCTCTCTCTCCCACCAGTTTTTTCTCTCTCTCCCCGCAGTGTTTCTCTCTCTCTCCCCCCAGTGTTTCACTCACTCTCTCACCCTCCAGTTGTTTCTCTCCGTCTTTCCCTCCAGTGTTTCACTCTCTCTCTCTCTCCTCCCCCAGTGTTTCTCTCTTTCTCTCCCCCTAGTGTTTCTCTCTCTCCCTCTCTCCTCCCCCAGTGTTTCTCTCTCTCTCTCTCTCTCCCACCAGTGTTCCTCTCTCTGTCGCCCCAGTGTTTCTCTCTCTCTCCCCCAAGTGGTTCTCTCTCTCTCCTCCCACAGTGATTCTCTGTCTCTCCCCCAATGTTTCTCTCTCTCTCTCTCTCTCTCTCTCTCCCCAGTATTTCTCTCTCCCCCAGTGTTTCTCTTTCCCTCCCACATGGTTTCTTTCTCTGCCCCAATGTTTCTCACTCTCTCCTCGCTCCAGTGTTTCCCTCTATCGCCCCAGTGTTTCTCTCTCTCTCTCTCTCTCTGCCCAGTGTTTCTCTCTCTCTCCCACTCTTTCTCTCTCTCTCTTTCTCCCACCAGTGTTTCTCTCTCTCTCTCCCTCTCTCCAACCAGTTTTTCTCCCTCTATCCCCCAGGGTTTCTCTCTTTCTCTTTCTCCCCCCAGTGTTTCTCTATATCCCTCTCTCCCTCCCCCAGTGTTTCTCTTTCTCTCTCCCCCAGTGTTTCTCTGTCTCTTCCCCCAGTGTTTCTCTCTCTCTCCCACTCAGTGTTTCTCTCTATCTCCTCCCCCGAGTGTTTATCTCTCTCCCCCCGTGTTTCTCGCTCTCTCACCCCCAGTGTTTCTCTCTCTCTCTCCCCCCAGTGTTTCTCTCTCTCTCTCTCCCCACTGTTTCTCTCTCTACCCCCAGTGTTTCTCTCTCTCACCCCAGTGTTTCGCTCTCTCTCTCTCCTCCCCCAGTGTTCCTCTCTCCCTCTCCCCCCAGTGTCTCTCTCTCTCTCTCCCCCCAGTTAGTCTCAATATCTCCCGCCAGTGTTTCTCCCTCTCTCCCCAGTGTTTCTCTCTCTCTCCCCCAGGGTTTCTCTCTCTCCCCACAATGATTCTCACTCTCTCATCAACCCAGTGTTTCCCATTCTAACCCCAGTGCTTCTCTCTCTCTCTCTCTCTCTCCCCAGTGTTTCTCTCTCGCCCGCAGATTTTCTCTCTCTCTCTTTCTGACCCCAGTGTTTCTCTCTCTATCTCTCCCACCAGTTTTTCTCCCTCTATCCCCCAGTGTTTCTATTTCTCACCCCCCGGTGTTTCTCTTTCTCTCTCCCCCAGTGTTTCTCTCTCTCTCTCCCCAGTGTTTCTCTCTCCCTCCCCGCAGTGTTTCTCTCTCTCTCTCTCCCCAGTGTTTCTCTCTCTCCCCCCAGTGTTTCTCTCTCTCTCCCCCAAGTATTTCTCTCTCTCTCCTCCCACAGTGATTCTCTCTCTCTCCCCAGTGTTTCTCTCTCTCTCTCTCTCATTCCCCTCAGTGTTTCTCTCTCTTCAACACTCTTTCTCTCTCTCTCTTTCTCCCCCCAGTGTTTCTCTCTCTCTCTCTCCTCTCTCTCCCACCAGTGTTTCTCCCTCTCTCCCCCAGTGTTTCTCTCTCTCTCTCCCGCCAGTGTTTCTCTCTCTCTCTTTCTCCCCCCAGTGTTTCTCCATATCCCTCTCTCCCTACCCCCAATGTTTCTCTTTCTCTCTCCCCCAGTGTTTCTCTCTCTCCCCAGTGTTTCTCTCTCCCTCCCCACAGTGTTTCTCTCTCTCTCCTCCCCCCAGTGTTTATCTCTCTCCCTCCAGTGTGTTTCTCTCTCTCTCCTCCCAGTGTTTCTCTCTCTCTCTCTCTCTCTCCCCAGTGTTTCTCTCTCTCCCCCCCAGTGTTTCTCTCTCTCCCCACAGTGTTTCTCTCTCTCCCTCTCCCCCCAGTGTTTCTCTCACTCCCCCAGTGTTTCTCTCTCTCTCTTTCTCCCCCCAGTGTTTCTCTGTCTCTCTGTCTCTCTCTGCCACCAGTTTATTTCTCTCTCTCCCCGCAGTGTTTCTCTCTCTCTCCCCCCAGTGCTTTACTCTGTCTCTCTCCCCTCAGTGTTTATCTCTCTCTATCCCTCCAGTGTTTCTCTCTCTCTCTCTCTCCTCCCCCAGTGTTTCACTCTTTCTCTCCCCCCAGTGTTTCTCTCTCTCCCTCTCTCCTCCCCCACTGTTTCTCTCTCTCTCTCCCCCCAGTGTTTCTCTCTCTCTCCACAGTTTTTCTCTCTCTACCCCCAGTGTTTCTCTCTCTCACCCCAGTGTTTCTCACTCTCTCTCTCTCCTCCCCCAGTGTTCCTCTTTCTCTCTCCCCCAGTATCTCTCTCTCTCTCTCCCCCCAGTGTTTCCTTCTCTCTCCCCAGTGTTTCTCTCTCTCTCTCCCTCCAGTGTTTCACTCTCTCTCTCTCTCCTACCCCAGTGTTCCTCTTTCTCTCTCCCCCAGTATCTCTCTCTCTCTCCCCCGCATTGTTTCTAACTATCTCCCCCAGTGTTTCTCTCTCTCCCCAGTGTTTCTCTCTCTCTCCCTCCAGTGTTTCACTCTCTCTCTCTCTCCTCCCCCAGTTTTTCTCTCTTTCTCTCCCCTCAGTGTTTCTCTCTCCCCCCAACTCTTTCTCTCTCTCTCTTTCTCCCCCCAGTGTTTCTCTCTCTCTCTCTCTATCTCCCACCAGTGTGTCTCCCTCTCTCCCCCAGTGTTTCTCTCTCTCTCTTTCTCCCCCCAGTGTTTCTCCATATCCCTCTCTCCCTCCCCCCAATGTTTCTCGCTCTCTCTTCCCCAGTGTTTCTCTCTCTCTTCGCCCAGCGTTTCTCTCTCACTACCCCCCAGTGTTTTCCTCTCTCTCTCTCCCCAGTGTTTTTCTCTCTCCCCCCAGTGTTTCTCTCTCTTCCCCTGTGTTTCTCTCTCTCTCTCTCTCTATCTCTCTCCAACCAGTTTTTCTCTCTCTCTCCCCCAGTGTTTCTCTCTCTTTTTCCCTCCAGTGTTGCACTCTCTCTCTCCTCCCCCCGTGTTTCTCTCTTTCTCTCCCCCCAGTGTTTCTCTCTGTCCCTCTCTCCTCCCCAACTATTTCTCTCACTCTCTCCCACCAGTGTTTCTCTCTCTCTCCCCAGTGTTTCTCTCTCTACCCCCAGTGTTTCTCTCTCTCACCCCAGTGTTTCGCTCTCTCTCTCTCTCCTCCCCCAGTGTTCCTCTCTCTCTCTCCCCCCATTGTCTCTCTCTCTCTCTCCACCCAGTTTTTCTAACTATCTCCCCCCAGTGATTCTCTCTCTCTCCCCAGTGTTTCTCTCGCTCTCATCCCCCCAGTGTTTCCCATTCTCACCGCAGTGCTTCTCTCTCTCTCTCTCTCCCCAGTGTTTCTCTCTCTCCCCCAGTTTTTCTCTCCCTCTCTTTCTCACCCCAGTGTTTCTCTCTCTCTCTCCCACCAGTGTTTATCCCTCTCTCTCCCAGTGTTTCCCCCTCTCTCTCCCCCCAGTGTTGCTCTATCTCTCTCCCCCAGTGTTTCTCTCTCTCTCCCCCCCAGTGTTTCTCTCTCTCTCCTCCCCCCCAGTGTTTATCTCTCTCCCCCCCAGTGTCTTTCTCTCTCTCCCCCCCAGTGTTTCTCTCTCTCTCCCCCAGGGTTTCTCTCTCTCCCCAAAATGTTTCTCACTCTCTCATCCCCAGTGTTTCACTTTCTCACCTCAGTGCTTCTCTCTCTCTCTCTCTCTCCCCAGTGATTCTCTCTCCCCCCCCCAGTTTTTCTCTCTCTCTCTTTCTCACCCCATTGTTTCCCTCTCTCTCTCTCCCACCAGTTTTTCTCCCTCTCTCCCTCAGTGTTTCTCTCTCTCTCTCTTTCTGCCCCCATTGTTTCTCTATATGCCTCTCTCCCTCCCCCCATTGTTTCTCTCTCTCTCCCCACAGTGTTTCTCTCTCTCCCTTTCCCCACAGTGTTTCTCTCTCTCTCCCCCAGTGTTTCTCTCTCTCTCTTTCTCCCCCCAGTGTTTCTCTCTCTCTCTGTCTCTCTCTCCCACCAGTTTTTTTCTCTCTTTCCCCGCAGTGTTTCTCTCTCTCTCCGCCCAGTGTTTCACTCACTCTCTCTCCCTCCAGTGTTACTATCCCTCTATCCCTCCAGTGTTTCACTCTCTCTCTCTCTCCTCCCCCAGTGTTTCACTCTTTCTCTCCCCCCAGTGTTTATCTCTCTCCCTCTCTCCTCCCCCAGTGTTTCTCTCTCTCTCTCTCTCCTCCCCCAGTGTTTCTCTCTCTCTCTCTCTCCCCAGTGTTCCTCTCTCTGTCGCCCCAATGTTTCTCTCTCTCTCCCCCAAATGTTTCTCTCTCTCTCCTCCCACAGTGATTCTCTGTCTCTCCCCCAATGTTTCTCTCTCTCTCTCTCTCCCCCCAGTATTTCTCTCTCCCCCAGTGTTTCTCTTTCCCTCCCCCACGGTTTCTCTCTCTGCCCCAATGTTTCTCACTATCTCCTCGCTCCAGTGTTTCTCTCTCTCTCCTCCCCCCAGTGTTTATCTCTCTCCCCCCAGTGTATTTCTCTCTCTCTCCCCCCAGTGTTTCTCTCTCTCTCTCTCTCCCCAGTGTTTCTCTCTCTCCCCCCCCCCAGTGTTTCTCTCTCTCTCCCCCCCAGGGTTTCTCTCTCTCCCCAAAATGTTTCTCACTCTCTCATCCCCCAGTGTTTCCCTTTCTCACCCCAGTGCTTCTCTCTCTCTCTCTCTCTCTCTCTCTCTCTCCCCAGTGTTTCTCTCTCTCCCCCAGTTTTTCTCTCTCTCTCTTTCTCACCGCAGTGTTTCCCTCTCTCTCTGTCCAAACAATGTTTCCCCCTCTCTCCCCCAGTGTTTCACTCTCTCTCTCCCCAGTGTTTCTCTCTCTCTCTTTCTGCCCCCAGTGTTTCTCTATATCCCTCTCTCCCTCCCCCCAGTGTTTCTCTCTCTCTCCCCCAGTGTTTCCCTCTCTCTCCCCCCACTGTTTCTCTCTCTCTCTCCACAGTGTTTCCCTCTCTCTCCTCCCCCCAGTGTTTACCTCTCCCCCTAGTGTTTATCGCTCTCTCCACCCCCAGTGTTTCTCTCTCTCTCTCTCTCCCCAGTGATTCTCTCTCCCCCCATTGTTTCTCTCTCTCTCCCCCAGTGTTTCTCTCTCTCTTTCTACCCCCAGTGTTTCTCTCTCTCTCTCTCTGTCTCTCTCTGTCACCAGTTTATTTCTCTCTCTCTCCGCAGTGTTTCTCTCTCTATCCCCCCACTGTTTCTCTCTCTCTCTCCCCCCAGTGTTTCTCTCTCTCTCTCCACAGTTTTTCTCTCTCTACCCCCAGTGTTTCTCTCTCTCACCCCAGTGTTTCTCACTCTCTCTCTCTCCTCCCCCAGTGTTCCACTCTCTCTCTCCCCCAGTATCTCTCTCTCTCTCTCCCCCGCAGTGTTTCTCACTATCTCCCCCAGTGATTCTCTCTCTCTCCCCAGTGTTTCTCTCTCTCTCTCTCTTTCCCCTCAGTGTTTCTCTCTCTCCCCCACTCTTTCTCTCTCTCTCTTTCTCCCCCCAGTGTCTCTCTCTCTCTCTCTCTCTCCCACCAGTGTTTCTCCCTCTCTCCCCCAGTGTTTCTCTCTCTCTCTCCCGCCAGTGTTTCTCTCTCTCTCTTTCTCCCCCCAGTGTTTCTCCATATCCCTCTCTCCCTACCCCCAATGTTTCTCTTTCCCTCTCCCCCAGTGTTTCTCTCTCTCCCCAGTGTTTCTCTCTCCCTCCCCACAGTGTTTCTCTCTCTCTCCTCACCCCAGTGTTTATCTCTCTCCCTCCAGTGTCTTTCTCTCTCTCTCCTCCCCAGTGTTTCTTTCTCTCTCTCTCTCTCTCTCCCCAGTGTTTCTCTCTCTCCCCCCCCAGTGTTTCTCTCTCTCCCCACAGTGTTTCTCTCTCTCCCTCTCCCCCCAGTGTTTCTCTCTCTCCCCCAGTGTTTCTCTCTCTCTCTTTCTCCCCCCAGTGTTTCTCTCTCTCTCTGTCTCTCTCTGCCACCAGTTTATTTCTCTCTCTCCCCGCAGTGTTTCTCTCTCTCTCCCCCCAGTGTTTTACTCTGTCTCTCTCCCCTCAGTGTTTATCTATCTCTATCCCTCCAGTGTTTCTCTCTCTCTCTCTCTCCTCCCCCAGTGTTTCACTCTTTCTCTCCCCCCAGTGTTTCTCTCTCTCCCTCTCTCCTCCCCCACTGTTTCTCTCTCTCTCTCCCCCCAGTGTTTCTCTCTCTCTCCACAGTTTTTCTCTCTCTACCCCGAGTGTTTCTCTCTCTCACCCCAGTGTTTCTCACTCTCTCTCTCTCTCCTCCCCCAGTGTTCCTCTTTCTCTCTCCCCCAGTATCTCTCTCTCTCTCTCCCCCCAGTGTTTCCTTCTCTCTCCCCAGTGTTTCTCTCTCTCTCTCCCTCCAGTGTTTCACTCTCTCTCTCTCTCCTACCCCAATGTTCCTCTTTCTCTCTCCCCCAGTATCTCTCTCTCTCTCCCCCGCATTGTTTCTAACTATCTCCCCCAGTGTTTCTCTCTCTCCCCAGTGTTTCTCTCTCTCTCCCTCCAGTGTTTCACTCTCTCTCTCTCTCCTCCCCCAGTTTTTCTCTCTTTCTCTCCCCTCAGTGTTTCTCTCTCCCCCCAACTCTTTCTCTCTCTCTCTTTCTCCACCCAGTGTTTCTCTCTCTCTCTCTCTATCTCCCACCAGTGTTTCTCCCTCTCTCCCCCAGTGTTTTTCTCTCTCTCTTTCTCCCCCCAGTGTTTCTCCATATCCCTCTCTCCCTCCCCCTAATGTTTCTCGCTCTCTCTCCCCCAGTGTTTCTCTCTCTCTTCGCCCAGCGTTTCTCTCTCACTACCCCCCAGTGTTTTCCTCTCTCTCTCTCCCCAGTGTTTTTCTCTCTCCCCCCAGTGTTTCTCTCTCTTCCCCTGTGTTTCTCTCTCTCTCTCTCTCTCCAACCAGTTTTTCTCTCTCTCTCCCCCAGTGTTTCTCTCTCTTTATCCCTCCAGTGTTGCACTCTCTCTCTCCTCCCCCCGTGTTTCTCTCTTTCTCTCCCCTCAGTGTTTCTCTCTGTCCCTCTCTCCTCTCCCAGTGTTTCTCTCTCTCTCTCTCTCCCCAGTGTTCCTCTCTCTGTCGCCCCAATGTTTCTCTCTCTCTCCCCCAAATGTTTCTCACTCTCTCATCCCCCAGTGTTTCCCTTTCTCACCCCAGTGCTTCTCTCTCTCTCTCTCTCTCTCTCCCCAGTGTTTCTCTCTCTCCCCCAGTTTTTCTCTCTCTCTCTTTCTCACCGCAGTGTTTCCCTCTCTCTCTGTCCAAACAATGTTTCCCCCTCTCTCCCCCAGTGTTTCACTCTCTCTCCCCAGTGTTTCTCTCTCTCTCTTTCTGCCCCCAGTGTTTCTCTATATCCCTCTCTCCCTCCCCCCAGTGTTTCTCTCTCTCTCCCCCAGTGTTTCCCTCTCTCTCCCCCCACTGTTTCTCTCTCTCTCTCCACAGTGTTTCCCTCTCTCTCCTCCCCCCAGTGTTTACCTCTCCCCCTAGTGTTTATCGCTCTCTCCACCCCCAGTGTTTCTCTCTCTCTCTCTCTCCCCAGTGATTCTCTCTCCCTCCATTGTTTCTCTCTCTCTCCCCACAGTGTTTCTCTCTCTCCCTCTCCCCCAGTGTTTCTCTCTCTCCCCCAGTGTTTCTCTCTCTCTCTCTGACTCTCTCTGTCACCAGTTTATTTCTCTCTCTCTCCGCAGTGTTTCTCTCTCTATCCCCCCACTGTTTCTCTCTCTCTCTCCCCCCAGTGTTTCTCTCTCTCTCTCCACAGTTTTTCTCTCTCTACCCCCAGTGTTTCTCTCTCTCACCCCAGTGTTTCTCACTCTCTCTCTCTCCTCCCCCAGTGTTCCACTCTCTCTCTCCCCCAGTATCTCTCTCTCTCTCTCTCTCCCCCGCAGTGTTTCTCACTATCTCCCCCAGTGTTTCTCTCTCTCTCCCCAGTGTTTCTCTATCTCTCCCTCCAGTCTTTCACTCTCTCTCTCCTCCCCCAGTTTTTCTCTCTTTCTCTCCCCCCAGTGTTTCTCTCTCTCCCTAACTCCTCCCCCACTGTTTCTCTCTCTCTCCGCACAATGTTTCTCTCTATCACCCCCCAGAGTTTCTCTCTCTCTCTCTCCCCGCAGTGATCCTCCCTCTGTCGCCCCAGTGTTTCTCTCTCTCTCCCCGAAGTGTTTCTCTCTCTCTCCTCCCACAGTGAATCTCTCTCTCTCCCCAGTGTTTCTCTCTCTCTCTCTCTCTCCCCCCAGTATTTCTCTCTCTCTCCCTCCAGTGTTACTATCCCTCTATCCCTCCAGTGTTTCACTCTCTCTCTCTCTCCTCCCCCAGTGTTTCACTCTTTCTCTCCCCCCAGTGTTTATCTCTCTCCCTCTCTCCTCCCCCAGTGTTTCTCTCTCTCTCTCTCCCCAGTGTTCCTCTCTCTGTCGCCCCAATGTTTCTCTCTCTCTCCCCCAAATGTTTCTCTCTCTCTCCTCCCACAGTGATTCTCTGTCTCTCCCTCAATGTTTCTCTCTCTCTCTCTCTCCCCCCAGTATTTCTCTCTCCCCCTGTGTTTCTCTTTCCCTCCCCCACGATTTCTCTCTCTGCCCCAATGTTTCTCACTATCTCCTCGCTCCAGTGTTTCTCTCTCTCTCCTCCCCCCCAGTGTTTATCTCTCTCCCCCCAGTGTATTTCTCTCCCCCCCCCCAGTGTTTCTCTCTCTCTCCCCCCCCAGGGTTTCCCTCTCTCCCCAAAATGTTTCTCACTCTCTCATCCCCCAGTGTTTCCCTTTCTCACCCCAGTGCTTCTCTCTCTCTCTCTCTCTCTCTCTCCCCAGTGTTTCTCTCTCTCCCCCAGTTTTTCTCTCTCTCTCTTTCTCACCGCAGTGTTTCCCTCTCTCTCTGTCCAAACAATGTCTCCCCCTCTCTCCCCCAGTGTTTCACTCTCTCTCTCCCCAGTGTTTCTCTCTCTCTCTTTCTGCCCCCAGTGTTTCTCTATATCCCTCTCTCCCTCCCCCCAGTGTTTCTCTCTCTCTCCCCCAGTGTTTCCCTCTCTCTCCCCCCACTGTTTCTCTCTCTCTCTCCACAGTGTTTCCCTCTCTCTCCTCCCCCCAGTGTTTACCTCTCCCCCTAGTGTTTATCGCTCTCTCCACCCCCAGTGTTTCTCTCTCTCTCTCTCTCCCCAGTGATTCTCTCTCCCCCCATTGTTTCTCTCTCTCTCCCCACAGTGTTTCTCTCTCTCCCTCTCCCCCAGTGTTTCTCTCTCTCTCTTTCTCCCCCCAGTGTTTCTCTCTCTCTGTCTCTCTCTCCCACCAGTTTTTTTCTCTCTCTCCCCGCAGTGTTTCTCTCTCTCTCCACCCAGTGTTTCACTCACTCTCTCTCCCTCCAGTGTTATTCTCCCTCTATCCCTCCAGTGTTTCACTCTCTCTCTCTCCTCCCCCAGTGTTTCTCTCTTTCTCTCCCCCCAGTGTTTCTCTCTCTCCCTCTCTCCTTCCCAAGTGTTTCTCTCTCTCTCTCTCCCCCCAGTGTTCCTCTCTCTGTCGCCCCAGTGTTTCTCTCTCTCTCCCCCAAGTGGTTCTCTCTCTCTCCTCCCACAGTGATTCTCTGTCTCTCCCCCAATGTTTCTCTCTCACACTCTCTCTCTCTCCCCAGTATTTCTTTCTCCCCCAGTGTTTCTCTTTCCCTCCCCCACGGTTTCTCTCTCTGCCCCAATGTTTCTCACTCTGTCCTCGCTCCAGTGTTTCCCTCTATCACCTCAGTGTCTCTCTCTCTCTCTCTCTCCCCAGTGTTTCTCTCTCTCCCCACTCTTTCTCTCTTTCTCTTTCTCCCCCCAGTGTTTCTCTCTCTCTCTCCCTCTCTCCCACCAGTGTTTCTCCCTCTCTCCCCCAGTGTTTCTCTCGTTCTCTCCCCCCAGTGTTTCTCTCTCTCTCTTTCACCCCCCAGTGTTTCTCTATATCCCTCTCTACCTCCCCCAGTGTTTCTCTCTCTCTCCTCCCCCGAGTGTTTATATTTCTCCCCCCGTGTTTCTCTCTCTCCCTCCACAGTGTTTCTCTCTCTTCCCCCAGTGTTTCTCTCTCTCTCCCCACAGTGTTTCTCCCTCTCTCCCCCATTGTTTCACTCTCTTCCCCAGTTTCTCTCTCTCTCTCTCTCTCCAACCAGTTTTTCTCTCTCTCTCCCCCAGTGTTTCTCTCTCTCTATCCCTCCAGTGTTTCACTCTCTCTCTCTCTCCTCCCCCAGTGTTTCACTCTTTCTCTCCCCCCAGTGTTTATCTCTCTCCCTCTCTCCTCCCCCAGTGTTTCTCTCTCTCTCTCTCTCCTCCCCCAGTGTTTCTCTCTCTCTCTCTCTCCCCAGTGTTCCTCTCTCTGTCGCCCCAATGTTTCTCTCTCTTACCCCCAAATGTTTCTCTCTCTCTCCTCCCACATTGATTCTCTGTCTCTCCCCCAATGTTTCTCTCTCTCTCACTCTCCCCCCAGTATTTCTCTCTCCCCTAGTGTTTCTCTTTCCCTCCCCCACGGTTTCTCTCTCTGCCCCAATGTTTCTCACTATCTCCTCGCTCCAGTGTTTCTCTCTCTCTCCTCCCCCCAGTGTTTATCTCTCTCCCCCCAGTGTATTTCTCTCTCTCTCCCCCCAGTGTTTCTCTCTCTCTCTCTCTCCCCAGTGTTTCTCTCTCTTCCCCCCCCAGTGTTTCTCTCTCTCTCCCCCCCCCAGGGTTTCTCTCTCTCCCCAAAATGTTTCTCACTCTCTCATCCGCCAGTGTTTCCCTTTCTCACCCCAGTGCTTCTCTCTCTCTCTCTCTCTCTCTCCCCAGTGTTTCTCTCTCTCCCCCAGTTTTTCTCTCTCTCTCTTTCTCACCGCAGTGTTTCCCTCTCTCTCTGTCCAAACAATGTTTCCCCCTCTCTCCCCCAGTGTTTCACTCTCTCTCTCCCCAGTGTTTCTCTATCTCTCTTTCTGCCCCCAGTGTTTCTCTATATCCCTCTCTCCCTCCCCCCAGTGTTTCTCTCTCTCTCCCCCAGTGTTTCCCTCTCTCTCCCCCCACTGTTTCTCTCTCTCTCTCCACAGTGTTTCCCTCTCTCTCCTCCCCCCAGTGTTTACCTCTCCCCCTAGTGTTTATCGCTCTCTCCACCCCCAGTGTTTCTCTCTCTCTCTCTCTCCCCAGTGATTCTCTCTCCCCCCATTGTTTCTCTCTCTATCCCCCCACTGTTTCTCTCTCTCTCTCCCCCCAGTGTTTCTCTCTCTCTCTCCACAGTTTTTCTCTCTCTACCCCCAGTGTTTCTCTCTCTCACCCCAGTGTTTCTCACTCTCTCTCTCTCCTCCCCCAGTGTTCCACTCTCTCTCTCCCCCAGTATCTCTCTCTCTCTCTCTCCCCCGCAGTATTTCTCACTATCTCCCCCAGTGTTTCTCTCTCTCTCCCCAGTGTTTCTCTATCTCTCCCTCCAGTCTTTCACTCTCTCTCTCTCTCCTCCCCCAGTTTTTCTCTCTTTCTCTCCCCCCAGTGTTTCTCTCTCTCCCTAACTCCTCCCCCACTGTTTCTCTCTCTCTCTCTACGCACAATGTTTCTCTCTCTCACCCCCCAGAGTTTCTCTCTCTCTCTCTCCCCGCAGTGATCCTCCCTCTGTCGCCCCAGTGTTTCTCTCTCTCTCCCCCAAGTGTTTCTCTCTCTCTCCTCCCACAGTGAATCTCTCTCTCTCCCCAGTGTTTCTCTCTCTCTCTCTCTCTCCCCCCAGTATTTCTCTCTCTCTCCCCCAGTGTTTCTTTCTCCCTCCCCCACGGTTTCTCTCTCCCCCACTCTTTCTCTCTCTCTCTTTCTCCCCCCAGTGTTTCTCTCTATCTCTCTCTCTCTCTCTCCCACCAGTGTTTCTCCCTCTCTCCCCCAGTGTTTCTCTCTCTCTCTCCCCCCAGTGTTTCTCCATATCCCTCTCTCCCTCCCCCCAATGTTTCTCTCTCTCTCCCCAGTGTTTCTCACTCTCCCCCAGTGTTTCTCTCTCTCTCCCCACATTGTTTCTCTCACTCTCCCACCCCAGTGTTTCTCTCTCTCCCCCAGTTTTTCTCTCTCTCTCTCTCGCCAACCAGTTTTTCTCTCTTTCTCACCCCAGTGTTTCCCTCTCTCTCTCTCTCCAACCAGTGTTTCTCCCTCTCTCCCCCAGTGTTTCACTCTCTCTCTCCCCAGTGTTTCTCTCTCTATCTCTTTCTGCCCAAAGTGTTTATCTATATCCCTTTCTCCCTCCCCCCAGTGTTTCTCTCTCTCTCCCCAGTGTTTCTCTCTCTCTCCTCTCCCCAGTGTTTATCTCACTCCCCCCAGTGTTTCTCTCTCTCTCTACCCCCAGTGATTCTCTTTCCCCCCATTGTTTCTCTCTATCTCCCCACAGTGTTTCTCTCTCTCCCTCTCCCCCCAGTGTTTCTCTCTCTCCCCCAGTGTTTCTCTCTCTCTCTTTCTCCCCCCAGTCTCTCTCTCTCTCTCTCTCTGTCTCTCTCTGCCACCAGTTTATTTCTCTCTCTCCCCGCAGTGTTTCTCTCTCTCTCCCCTCAGTGTTTCACTCTGTCTCTCTCCCCTCAGTGTTTCTCTCTCTCTATCCCTCCAGTATTTCACTCTCTCTCATCTCCTCCCCCAGTGTTTCTCTCTTTCTCTCCCCCCAGTGTTTCTCTCTCTCCCTCTCTCCTCCCCCACTGTTTCTCTCTCTCTCTCCCCCCAGTGTTTCTCTCTCTCTCTCCACAGTTTTTCTCTCTCTCCCCTCAGTGTTTCTCTCTCTCTATCCCTCCAGTGTTTCTCTCTCTCTCTCTCTCCTCCCCCAGTGTTTCACTCTGTCACTCTCCCCTCAGTGTTTCTCTCTCTCTATCCCTCCAGTATTTCACTCTCTCTCATCTCCACTCCCAGTGTTTCTCTCTTTCGCTCCCCCCAGTGTTTCTCTCTCTCCCTCTCTCCTCCACCACTGTTTCTCTCTCTCTCTCCCCAGTATTTCTGTCCCTCTCTCCCCAGTTTTTCTCTCTCTAACCCCAGTGTTTCATTTTCTCCCCCCAGTGTTTCTCTCTCTCTCTCACCCCAGTGTTTCTCTCTCTCTCTCTCTCTCTCCCCAGTGTTTTTCTCTCTCCCCCCAGTGTTTCTCTCTTTCTCCCCATTGTGTTTCTCTCTCTCCCCCCCCCCAGTGTTTCTCTCTCTTCCCCAGTGTTTCTCTCTCTCTCTCTCTCCAACCAGTTTTTCTCTCTCTCTCCCCCAGCGTTTCTCTCTCTTTATCCCTCCAGTGTTGCACTCTCTCTCTCCTCCCCCCGTGTTTCTCTCTTTCTCTCCCCCCAGTGTTTCTCTCTCTCCCTCTCTCCTACCCAACTGTTTCTCTCACTCTCTCCCCCAAGTGTTTCTCTCTCTCTCTCCAGTGTTTCTCTCTCTACCCCCAGTGATTCTCTCTCTCACCCCAGTGTTTCGCTCTCTCTCTCTCTCCTCCCCCAGTGTTCCTCTCTCTCTCTCCCCGCAGTGTCTCTCTCTCTCTCCCCCCAGTTTTTCTCACTATCTCCCCCATTGTTTCTCTCTCTCTCCCCAGTGTTTCTCTCTCTCCCCCAGATTTTCTCTCCCTCTATTTCTCACCCCAGTGTTTCTCTCTCTCTCTCTCCACCAGTGTTTCGCTCTCTCTCTCTCTCCCCAGTGTTTCTCTCTCTCCCCCCCAGTGTTTCTCTCTCTCTCCCCCAGGGTTTCTCCCTCTCCCCAAAATTTTTCTCACTCTCTCATCCCCCAGTGTTTCCCTTTCTCACCTCAGTGTTTCTCTCTCTCTCTCTCTCTCCCCAGCGTTTCACTCTCTCCCCCAGTTTTTCTCTCTCTCTCTTTCTCACCCCAGTGTTTCCCTCTCTCTCTCTCCCACCAGGGTTTCTCCCTCTCTCCCCCAGTGTTTCTCTCTCTCTCTCCCCCCAATTGTTTCTCTATCTCTCTTTCTGCCCCCAGTGTTTCTCTATATCCCTCACTCCCTCCCCCCAGTGTTTCTCTCTCTCTCCCCCAGTGTTTCCCTCTCTCTCCCCAGTGTTTCTCTCTCTCTCCTCCCCCCAGTGTTGATCTCTCTCCCCCAGTGTTTCACTCTCTCTCTCCCCCCAGTGCTTCTCTCTCTCTCTCTCACCCCAGTGTTTCTCTCTCCCCCCATTGTTTCTCTCACTCTCCCCACAGTGTGTCTCTCTCTCCCTTTCCGCACAGTGTTTTTCTCTCTCTCCCCCAGTGTTTCTCTCTCTCTCTTTCTCCCCCCAGTGTTTCTCTCTCTCTGTCTCTCTCTCCCACCAGTTTTTTTCTCTCTCTCCCCGCAGTGTTTCTCTCTCTCTCCACCCAGTGTTTCACTCACTCTCTCTCCCTCCAGTGTTATTCTCCCTCTATCCCTCCAGTGTTTCACTCTCTCTCTCTCCTCCCCCAGTGTTTCTCTCTTTCTCTCCCCCCAGTGTTTCTCTCTCTCCCTCTCTCCTCCCCAAGAGTTTCTCTCTCTCTCTCTCCCCCCAGTGTTCCTCTCTCTGTCGCCCCAGTGTTTCTTTCTCTCTCCCCCAAGTGGTTCTCTCTCTCTCCTCCCACAGTGATTCTCTGTCTCTCCCCCAATGTTTCTCTCTCACACTCTCTCTCTCTCCCCAGTATTTCTTTCTCCCCCAGAGTTTCTCTTTCCCTCCCCCACGGTTTCTCTCTCTGCCCCAATGTTTCTCACTCTGTCCTCGCTCCAGTGTTTCCCTCTATCACCTCAGTGTCTCTCTCTCTCTCTCTCTCCCCAGTGTTTCTCTCTCTCCCCACTCTTTCTCTCTTTCTCTTTCTCCCCCCAGTGTTTCTCTCTCTCTCTCCCTCTCTCCCACCAGTGTTTCTCCCTCTCTCCCCCAGTGTTTCTCTCTTTCTCTCCCCCCAGTGTTTCTCTCTCTCTCTTTCACCCCCCAGTGTTTCTCTCTCTGTCGCCCCAGTGTTTCTCTCTCTCTCCCCCAAGTGTTTCTCTCTCTCTCTTTCTCCCCCCAGTGTCTCTCTCTCTCTATCTCCCACCAGTTTTTTTCTCTCTCTCCCCCAGTGTTTCTCTCTTTCTCTCCCCCCAGTGTTTCTCTCTCTCTCTTTCACCCGCCAGTGTTTCTCTATATCCCTCTCTACCTCCCCCAGTGTTTCTCTCTCTCTCCTCCCCCGAGTGTTTATATTTCTCCCCCCGTGTTTCTCTCTCTCTCTCCACAGTGTTTCTCTCTCTTCCCCCAGTGTTTCTCTCTCTCTCCCCACAGTGTTTCTCTCTCTCTCCCCCATTGTTTCACTCTCTTCCCCAGTTTCTCTCTCTCTCTCTCTCTCCAACCAGTTTTTCTCTCTCTCTCCCCCAGTGTTTCTCTCTCTCTATCCCTCCAGTGTTTCACTCTCTCTCTCTCCTCCCCCCGTGTTTCCCTCTCTCACTCCCCCCAGTGTCTCTCTCTCTCTCTCTCCCCAGTGTATCTCTCTCTAACCCCAGTGTTTCTCTCTCTCACCCCAGTGTTTCGCTCTCTCTCTCTCTCCTCCCCCAGTGTTCCACTCTCTCTCTCCCCCCAGTGTCTCTCTCTCTCTCCTCCCTGTTTTTCTCACTATCTCCCCCCAGTTTTTCTCTCTCTCTCCCCAGTGTTTCTCTCTCTCTCTCCCGCAGGGTTTCTCACTCTCCCCACAATGATTCTCACTCTCTCATCCCCCCAGTGTTTCCCATTCTCATCCCAGTGCTTCTCTCTCTCTCTCTCTCTCCCCAGTGTTTCTCTCTCTCCCCCAGTTTTTCTCTCTCTATCTTTCTCCGCCCAGTGTTTCTCTCTCTCTCTCTGTCTCTCTCTCCCAACCAGTTTTTTTCTCTCTCTCCACCCAGTGTTTCACTCACTCTCTCTCCCTCCAGTGTTACTCTCCCTCTATCCCTCCAGTGTTTCACTCTCTCTCACTCTCCTCCCGCAGTGTTTCTCTCTTTCTCTCCCCCCAGTGTTTCTCTCTCTCCCTCTCTCCTCCCCCAGTGTTTCTCTCTCTCTCTCTCTCCCCCCAGTGTTCCTCTCTCTGTCGCCACAGTGTTTCTCTCTCTCTCCCTCAAGTGTTTCTCTCTCTCTCTTTCTCCCCCCAGTGTCTCTCTCTCTCTATCTCCCACCAGTTTTTTTATCTCTCTCCCCGCAGTGTTTCTCTCTATCTCCACCCAGTGTTTCACTCACTCTCTCTCCCTCCAGTTTTACTCTCCCTCTATCCCTCCAGTGTTTCACTCTCTCTCTCCTCCCCCAGTCTTTCTCTCTTTCTCTCCACCCAGTGTTTCTCTCTCTCCCTCTCTCCTCCCCCAGTGTTTCTCTCTCTCTCTCTCCCCCCAGTGTTCCTCTCTGTGTCGCCCCAGTGTTTCTCTCTCTCTCCCCCAAGTGTTTCTCTCTCTCTCCTCCCACAGTGATACTCTGTCTCTCCCCCAATGTTTCTCTCTCACTCTCTCTCTCTCCCCAGTATTTCTCTCTCCCCCAGTGTTTCTCTTTCCCTCCCCCACGGTTTCTCTCTCTGCCCCAATGTTTCTCACTCTCTCCTCGCTCCAGTGTTTCCCTCTATCACCTCAGTGTTTCTCTCTCTCTCTCTCCCCAGTGTTTCTCTCTATCCCCCACTCTTTCTCTCTCTCTCTTTCTCCCCCCAGTGTTTCTCTCTCTCTCCCTCTCTCCCACCAGTGTTTCTCCCTCTCTCCCAAAGTGTTTCTCTCTTTCTCTCCCCCCAGTGTTTCTCTCTCTCTCTTTCTCCCCCCAGTGTTTCTCTATATCCCTCTCTACCTCCGCCAGTGTTTCTCTCTCTCTCTCCCCCAGTTTCTCTCTCTCTCTTCCCCCAGTGTTTCTCTCTCTCTCCCCCCAGTGTTTCTCTCTCTCTCCTCCCCCGAGTGTTTATCTCTCTCCCCCCGTGTTTCTCGCTCTCTCACCCCCAGTGTTTCTCTCTCTCTCTCCCCACAGTGTTTCTCTCTCTCTCCCCCCATTGTTTCTCTCTCTTCCCCAGTTTTTCTCTCTCTCTCTCCAACCAGTTTTTCTCTCTCTCTCCCCCAGTGTTTCTCTCTCTCCTCCCCCCGTGTTTCTTTCTTTCTCTCCCCTCAGTGTTTCTCTCTCTCCCTCTCTCCTCCCCAACTGTTTCCCTCTCTCTCTCCCCCCAGTGTTTCTCTCTCTCTCTCTCTCCCCAGTTTTTCTCTCTCTACCCCCAGTGTTTCTCTCTCTCACCACAGTGTTTCGCTCTCTCTCTCTCTCCTCCCCCAGTGTTCCTCTGTCTCTCTCCCCCCAGTGTCTCTCTCTCTCCCCCCAGTTTTTCTCACTATCTCCCCCCAGTGTTTCTCTCTCTCTCCCCAGTGTTTCTCTCTCTCTCCCGCAGGCTTTCTCACTCTCCCCACAATGATTCTCACTCTCTCATCCTCCAGTGTTTCCCATTCTCACCCCAGTGCTTCTCTCTCTCTCTCTCTCCCCCCAGTGTTTCTCTCTCTCTCCCCCAGTTTTTTTCTCTCTCTCTTTCTCACCCCAGTGTTTCTCTCTCTCTCTCTCTCCCACCAGTTTTTCTCCCTCTCTCCCCCAGTGTTTCTCTCTCTCCCTTCCCCCAGTGTTTATCTTTCTCTCTCCCCCAGTGTTTCTCTCTCTCTCTCCCCACCGTTTCTCTCTCTCTCCTCCCCCCAGTGTTTATCTCTCACCCCCAGTGTCTTTCTCTCTCTCTCCCCCCTGTGTTTCTCTCTCTCCCCAGTGTTTCTCTTTCTCTCCCCACAGTGTCTCTCTCTCTCCCTCTCCCCCCAGTGTTTCTCTCTCTCTCCCCAGTTTTTCTCTCTCTACCCCCAGTGTTTCTCTCTCTCACCCCAGTGTTTCTCACTCTCTCTCTCCTCCCCCAGTGTTCCTCTCTCTCTCTCCAGTGTTTTTCTCTCTCTCCCTCCATTGTTTCACTCTCACTCTCTCTCCTCCCCCAGTTTTTGTCTCTTTCTCTCCCCCAGTGTTTCTCTCTCTCTCTCTCTCTCCCCGCAGTGTTCCTCCCTCTGTCGCCCCAGTGTTTCTCTCGCTCCCCCCCAAGTGTTTATCTCTCTCTCTTCCCACAGTGATTCTCTCTCTCTCCCCAGTGTTTCTCTCTCGCTCCCACACGGTTTCTCTCTCTCCCACCAAATGTTTCTCACTCCCTCCTCCCTCCAGTGTTTCACTCTCTCACCCGTGTCTCTCTCTCTCTCTCTCTCTCTCTCTCTCCCCTCAGTGTTTCTCTCTCTCCCCCACTCTTTCTCTTTCTCTTTCTCCCCCCAGTGTTTCTCTCACTCTCCCGCCAGTGTTTCTCTCTCTCTCATTCTCCCCCCAGTGTTTCTACATATCCCTCTCTCCCTCCCCACAATGTTTCACTCTCTCTCTCCCCCAGTGTTTGCTCTCTCTCCCCACAATGTTTATCGCTCTCGCCCCAGTGTCTTTCTCTCTCTCTCCCCCCAGTGTTTCTCTCTCTCACTCTCTCCCCAGTGTTTCTCTCTCTCCCCAAAATGTTTCTCACTCTCTCATCCCCCAGTGTTTCCCTTTCTCACCCCAGTGCTTCTTTCTCTCTCTCTCTCTCTCTCTCTCTCTCTCTCCCCAGTGTTTCTCTCTCTCCCCACTCTTTCTCTCTTTCTCTTTCTCCCCCCAGTGTTTCTCTCTCTCTCTCCCTCTCTCCCACCAGTGTTTCTCCCTCTCTCCCCCAGTGTTTCTCTCTTTCTCTCCCCCCAGTGTTTCTCTCTCTCTCTTTCACCCCCCAGTGTTTCTCTATATCCCTCTCTACCTCCCCCAGTGTTTCTCTCTCTCTCCTCCCCCGAGTGTTTATATTTCTCCCCCCGTGTTTCTCTCTCTCTCTCCACAGTGTTTCTCTCTCTTCCCCCAGTGTTTCTCTCTCTCTCCCCACAGTGTTTCTCTCTCTCTCCCCCATTGTTTCACTCTCTTCCCCAGTTTCTCTCTCTCTCTCTCTCTCCAACCAGTTTTTCTCTCTCTCTCCCCTAGTGTTTCTCTCTCTCTATCCCTCCAGTGTTTCACTCTCTCTCTCTCCTCTCCCCTTGTTTCCCTCTCTCACTCCCCCCAGTCTCTCTCTCTCTCTCTCTCTCTCCCCAGTGTATCTCTCTCTAACCCCAGTGTTT
Source organism: Heptranchias perlo (assembly GCF_035084215.1). NCBI lineage: Eukaryota > Metazoa > Chordata > Chondrichthyes > Hexanchiformes > Hexanchidae > Heptranchias > Heptranchias perlo. The sequence goes on from NC_090363.1 coordinate 18,010,707, forward strand.
CTCTCTCTCACCCCAGTGTTTCGCTCTCTCTCTCTCTCCTCCCCCAGTGTTCCACTCTCTCTCTCCCCCCAGTGTCTCTCTCTCTCTCCTCCCAGTTTTTCTCACTATCTCCCCCCAGTTTTTCTCTCTCTCGCCCCAGTGTTTCTCTCTCTCTCCCGCAGGGTTTCTCACTCTCCCCACAATGATTCTCACTCTCTCATCCCCCCAGTGTTTCCCATTCTCATCCCAGTGCTTCTCTCTCTCTCTCTATCTCCCCAGTGTTTCTCTCTCTCCCCCAGTTTTTCTCTCTCTATCTTTCTCCGCCCAGTGTTTCTCTCTCTCTCTCTGTCTCTCTCTCCCACCAGTTTTTTTTCTCTCTCTCCACCCAGTGTTTCACTCACTCTCTCTCCCTCCAGTGTTACTCTCCCTCTATCCCTCCAGTGTTTCACTCTCTCTCAATCTCCTCCCGCAGTGTTTCTCTCTTTCTCTCCCCCCAGTGTTTCTCTCTCTCCCTCTCTCCTCCCCCAGTGTTTCTCTCTCTCTCTCTCTCCCCCCAGTGTTCCTCTCTCTGTCGCCCCAGTGTTTCTCTCTCTCTCCCCCAAGTGTTTCTCTCTCTCTCTTTCTCCCCCCAGTGTCTCTCTCTCTCTATCTCCCACCAGTTTTTTTCTCTCTCTCCCCGCAGTGTTTCTCTCTATCTCCACCCAGTGTTTCACTCACTCTCTCTCCCTCCAGTGTTACTCTCCCTCTATCCCTCCAGTGTTTCACTCTCTCTCTCCTCCCCCAGTCTTTCTCTCTTTCTCTCCACCCAGTGTTTCTCTCTCTCCCTCTCTCCTCCCCCAGTGTTTCTCTCTCTCTCTCTCCCCCCAGTGTTCCTCTCTGTGTCGCCCCAGTGTTTCTCTCTCTCTCCCCCAAGTGTTTCTCTCTCTCTCCTCCCACAGTGATACTCTGTCTCTCCCCCAATGTTTCTCTCTCACTCTCTCTCTCCCCAGTATTTCTCTCTCCCCCAGTGTTTCTCTTTCCCTCCCCCACGGTTTCTCTCTCTGCCCCAATGTTTCTCACTCTCTCCTCGCTCCAGTGTTTCCCTCTATCACCTCAGTGTTTCTCTCTCTCTCTCTCCCCAGTGTTTCTCTCTATCCCCCACTCTTTCTCTCTCTCTCTTTCTCCCCCCAGTGTTTCTCTCTCTCTCTCCCTCTCTCCCACCAGTGTTTCTCCCTCTCTCCCAAAGTGTTTCTCTCTTTCTCTCCCCCCAATGTTTCTCTCTCTCTCTTTCTCCCCCCAGTGTTTCTCTATATCCCTCTCTACCTCCGCCAGTGTTTCTCTCTCTCTCTCCCCCAGTTTCTCTCTCTCTCTTCCCCCAGTGTTTCTCTCTCTCTCCCCCCAGTGTTTCTCTCTCTCTCCTCCCCCGAGTGTTTATCTCTCTCCCCCCGTGTTTCTCGCTCTCTCACCCCCAGTGTTTCTCTCTCTCTCTCTCCCCACAGTGTTTCTCTCTCTCTCTCCCCATTGTTTCTCTCTCTTCCCCAGTTTTTCTCTCTCTCTCTCCAACCAGTTTTTCTCTCTCTCTCCCCCAGTGTTTCTCTCTCTCTCTCCCTCCAGTGTTTCACTCTCTCTCTCTCCTCCCCCCGTGTTTCTTTCTTTCTCTCCCCTCAGTGTTTCTCTCTCTCCCTCTCTCCTCCCCAACTGTTTCCCTCTCTCTCTCCCCCCAGTGTTTCTCTCTCTCTCTCTCTCCCCAGTTTTTCTCTCTCTACCCCCAGTGTTTCTCTCTCTCACCCCAGTGTTTCGCTCTCTCTCTCTCTCCTCCCCCAGTGTTCCTCTCTCTCTCTCCCCCCAGTGTCTCTCTCTCTCCCCCCGGTTTTTCTCACTATCTCCCCCCAGTGTTTCTCTGTCTCTCCCCAGTGTTTCTCTCTCTCTCCCGCAGGCTTTCTCACTCTCCCCACAATGATTCTCACTCTCTCATCCCCCAGTGTTTCCCATTCTCACCCCAGTGCTTCTCTCTCTCTCTCTCTCCCCCCAGTGTTTCTCTCTCTCTCCCCCAGTTTTTTTTCTCTCTCTCTTTCTCACCCCAGTGTTTCTCTCTCTCTCTCTCTCCCACCAGTTTTTCTCCCTCTCTCCCCCAGTGTTTCTCTCTCTCCCTTCCCCCAGTGTTTATCTTTCTCTCTCCCCCAGTGTTTCTCTCTCTCTCTCCCCACTGTTTCTCTCTCTCTCCTCCCCCCAGTGTTTATCTGTCACCCCCAGTGTCTTTCTCTCTCTCTCCCCCCTGTGTTTCTCTCTCTCCCCAGTGTTTCTCTCTCTCTCCCCACAGTGTCTCTCTCTCTCCCTCTCCCGCCAGTGTTTCTCTCTCTCTCTCCCCCAGTGTTTCTCTTTCTCTCTTTCTCCCCGCAGTATTTCTCTCTCTCTCTCCCCAGTGTTTCACTCTGTAACTCTCTCCTCCCCATTGTTTCTCTCTCTCTCTCCCCCCAGTGTTTCTCTCTCTCTCCCCAGTTTTTTTCTCTCTCTCTCCCTCTCTCCCACCAGTGTTTCTCAATCTCTCCCCCAGTGTTTCTCTCTTTCTCTCCCCCCAGTGTTTCTCTCTCTCTCTTTCTCCCCCCAGTGTTTCTCTATATCCCTCTCTACCTCCGCCAGTGTTTCTCTCTCTCTCTCCCCCAGTTTCTCTCTCTCTCTTCCCCCAGTGTTTCTCTCTCTCTCCCCCCAGTGTTTCTCTCTCTCTCCTCCCCCGAGTGTTTATCTCTCTCCCCCCGTGTTTCTCGCTCTCTCACCCCCAGTGTTTCTCTCTCTCTCTCTCCCCACAGTGTTTCTCTCTCTCTCCCCCCATTGTTTCTCTCTCTTCCCCAGTTTTTCTCTCTCTCTCTCCAACCAGTTTTTCTCTCTCTCTCCCCCAGTGTTTCTCTCTCTCTCTCCCTCCAGTGTTTCACTCTCTCTCTCTCCTCCCCCCGTGTTTCTTTCTTTCTCTCCCCTCAGTGTTTCTCTCTCTCCCTCTCTCCTCCCCAACTGTTTCCCTCTCTCTCTCCCCCCAGTTCTTCTCTCTCTCTCTCTCTCCCCAGTTTTTCTCTCTCTACCCCCAGTGTTTCTCTCTCTCACCCCAGTGTTTCGCTCTCTCTCTCTCTCCTCCCCCAGTGTTCCTCTCTCTCTCTCCCCCCAGTGTCTCTCTCTCTCCCCCCAGTTTTTCTCACTATCTCCCCCCAGTGTTTCTCTGTCTCTCCCCAGTGTTTCTCTCTCTCTCCCGCAGGCTTTCTCACTCTCCCCACAATGATTCTCACTCTCTCATCCCCCAGTGTTTCCCATTCTCACCCCAGTGCTTCTCTCTCTCTCTCTCTCTCTCCCCCCAGTGTTTCTCTCTCTCTCCCCCAGTTTTTCTCTCTCTCTCTTTCTCACCCCAGTGTTTCTCTCTCTCCCTTCCCCCAGTGTTTATCTTTCTCTCTCCCCCAGTGTTTCTCTCTCTCTCTCCCCACTGTTTCTCTCTCTCTCCTCCCCCCAGTGTTTATCTCTCACCCCCAGTGTCTTTCTCTCTCTCTCCCCCCTGTGTTTCTCTCTCTCCCCAGTGTTTCTCTCTCTCTCCCCACAGTGTCTCTCTCTCTCCCTCTCCCCCCAGTGTTTCTCTCTCTCTCTCCCCCAGTGTTTCTCTTTCTCTCTTTCTCCCCGCAGTATTTCTCTCTCTCTCTCCCCAGTGTTTCACTCTGTAACTCTCTCCTCCCCATTGTTTCTCTCTCTCTCTCCCCCCAGTGTTTATCTCTCTCTCCCCAGTTTTTCTCTCTCTACCCCCAGTGTTTCTCTCTCTCACCCCAGTGTTTCTCACTCTCTCTCTCCTCCCCCAGTGTTCCTCTCTCTCTCTCCAGTGTTTTTCTCTCTCTCCCTCCATTGTTTCACTCTCACTCTCTCTCCTCCCCCAGTTTTTCTCTCTTTCTCTCCCCCAGTGTTTCTCTCTCTCCCTCTCGCCTCCCCCAGTGTTTCTCTCTCTCTCCACACAATGTTTCTCTCTCTCAACCCCCAGAGTTTCTCTCTCTCTCTCCCCGCAGTGTTCCTCCCTCTGTCGCCCCAGTGTTTCTCTCGCTCTCCCCCAAGTGTTTCTCTCTCTCTCTTCCCACAGTGATTCTCTCTCTCTCCCCAGTGTTTCTCTCTCGCTCCCACACGGTTTCTCTCTCTCCCACCAAATGTTTCTCACTCCCTCCTCCCTCCAGTGTTTCACTCTCTCACCCGTGTCTCTCTCTCTCTCTCTCTCTCTCCCCTCAGTGTTTCTCTCTCTCCCCCACTCTTTCTCTTTCTCTTTCTCCCCCCAGTGTTTCTCTCACTCTCCCGCCAGTGTTTCTCTCTCTCTCATTCTCCCCCCAGTGTTTCTACATATCCCTCTCTCCCTCCCCACAATGTTTCACTCTCTCTCTCCCCCAGTGTTTGCTCTCTCTCCCCACAATGTTTATCGCTCTCGCCCCAGTGTCTTTCTCTCTCTCTCCCCCCAGTGTTTCTATCTCTCTCTCTCTCCCCAGTGTTTCTCTCTCTCCCCAAAATGTTTCTCACTCTCTCATCCCCCAGTGTTTCCCTTTCTCACCCCAGTGCTTCTCTCTCTCTCTCTCTCCCTCTCTCTCCCCGGTGTTTCTCTCTCTCCCCCAATTTTTCTCTCACTCTCTTTCTCCCCCCAGTGTTTCCCTCTCTCTCTCTCCAACCAGTGTTTCCCCCTCTCTCCCCCAGTGTTTCACTCTCTCTCCCCAGTTTATCTCTCTCTCTCTTTCTGCCCCCAGTATTTCTCTGTATCCCTCTCTCCCTCCCCCCAGTGTTTCTCTCTCTCTCCCCCAGTGTTTCCCTCTCTCTCCCCCCAGTGTCTCTCTCCCCCCAGTGTTTCTCTATCTCTCTCTCCCCCCAGTGTTTATCTCTATCTCCCCCCAGTGTTTCACTCTCTCTCCCCAGTGTTTCTCTCTCTCTCCCCCCAGTGTATCTTCCTCAACCCCCAGTGTTTCTCTCTCTCTCTCCCCCCGTGTTTCTATCTCCCTCTCTTTCTCTCCGCAGTGTTTCTCTCTCCCTCTCTCTCTCTCTCTCCCACCAGTGTTTCTCCCTCTCTCCCCAAGTGTTTCTCTCTCTCTCTCTCCCCCAAGTATTTATCTCTCTCTTTCTCTCCCCACTGTTTAACTCTCTCCCACCAGTTTTTCTCTCTCTCTCCCCCCAGCGTTCCTCTCTCTCTATCCCTCCAGTGTTTCACTCCCTCTCACTCCTCCCCCAGTGTTTCTCTCTCTCTCTCTCCCCCCAGCGTTCCTCTCTCTCTATCCCTCCAGTGTTTCACTCCCTCTCACTCCTCCCCCAGTGTTTCTCTCTCTCTCTCTCCCCCCAGCGTTCCTCTCTCTCTATCCCTCCAGTGTTTCACTCCCTCTCACTCCTCCCCCAGTGTTTCTCTCTTTCTCTCCCACCAGTGTTTCTCTCTCTCCCTCTCTCCACACCACTGTTCCTCTTTCTCTCTCCCCCCAGTGTCTCTCTCTCTCCCCGCCGTGTTTCTCTCTATCTACCCCCAGTGTTTCTCTCTCTCTCCCCAGTGTTTCCCTCTCTCTCCCTCCAGTGTTTCACTCTCTCTACCACTAGTGTTTCTCTCTCTCCCCCCAGTGTTTCTCCCTCACCCCCCATTGTTTTTCTCTCTCTCTCTCTCTCTCTCCCCTCAGTGTTTCTCTGTCTCTCTCTCACCCCAGTGTTTCTCTCTCTCTCGCTCTCCCCAATGTTTCTCTCTCTCCCCAGTGTTTCTCTCTCTCCCCACAGTGTTTCTCTCTGTCTCCCCCCAGTGTTTCTCCCCCACCTCACCAGTGTTTCTCTCTCTCACTCTCCCTCTCCCCCCCATTGTTTCTCTCTCGCTCGCTCTCCCCAATGTTTCTCTCTCTCTCTCCCACCTGTGTTTCTCTCTCTCTCTCCCCAGTGTTCCTCTCCCCCCCATTGTTTCTCTCTCGCTCGCTCTCCCCAATGTTTCTCTCTCTCTCTCCCACCTGTGTTTCTCCCTCTCTACCCCAGTGTTTTTCTCTCTCTCTCCCCCAAGTATTTCTGTCCCTCTTTCTCCCCCCAGTGTTTATCTCTCTCCCCCCAGTGTTTCTCGCTCTCCCCACCCCCCAGTATTTCTCTCTCTCTCTCTGGTGGGAGAGAGAGAGAAACACAGGGGGAAGAAAGAGAGAGAGAGAGAGAAACACTGGGGAGAGAGAGAAACACTGGGGAGAGAGAGAGAGAAACACAGGTGGGAGAGAGAGAGAGAAACATTGGGGAGAGCGAGCGAGAGAGAAACAATGGGGGGGAGAGGGAGAGTGAGAGAGAGAAACACTGGTGAGGTGGGGGAGAAACACTGGGGGGAGACAGAGAGAAACAGGGAGTTAGGAGGTAAATTAAAAAATAGGACCTCAAAGGTAGTAATCTCAGGATTGCTGCCAGTGCCACGTGCTAGTCAGAGTAGAAATAGGAGGATATTTCAAATGAATACGTGGCTAGAGGAATGGTGCAAGGGGGAGGGATTCAAATTCCTGGGACACTGGAAACGGTTCTGGGGGAGGTGGGACCAGTACAAACCGGATGGTCTGCACCTGGGCAGGGCCGGGACCGCTGTCCTAGGAGGAGTGTTTGCTAGTGCTGTTGGGGAGGGTTTAAACTAAAGTGGCAGGGGTTTGGGAACCTGAGCAGGGAGAGAGAGGAAAGCGTAACAGGAAGGGACAGAAGGTATGGAGTAATAGGTAAAGTGTTAAAAAAGGAAAAAGCAGGAACTAAGCATCACAAAACAGATTTGAAAGTTGTTTATCTGAATGCACGTAGCATTCGTAATAAAATGGACGAGTTAACGGCACAAATACCTACGTATGGGTATGATCTTGTGGCCATTACAGAAACATGGCTGCAGGGTGACAACGACTGGGAATTAAATATGCCAGGTTATTTAACAATCAGGAAGGACAGGCAGGAAGGAAGGGGAGGTGGGGTGGCTATGTTAATAAAGGAAGGAAACACTGTAATACAGAGAAATGATATTGGGACAAAGCATCAAGATAATGAAACAGTTTGGGTGGAGATAAGGAATAATAAGGGAAAAAAAAACATTAGTGGGCGTAGTATATAGGCCTCCTAATAGTTGCAACTCTGCTGGAAGAAGTATTAATCAGGAGATAGTCGGGGCATGTAGTAAGGGAACAGCCATAATTATGGGGGATTTTAATTATCATATTAACTGGACAAATCAAATTGGGCAGAGCAGCCTTGAGGACGAGTTCATTGAGTGCATCAGGGATGGATTTCTTGAGCAGTATGTAACTGATCCTACAAGGGGGCAGGCAACCTTGGACCTGGTCCTGTGTAATGAGTCAGGATTAATTAATAATGTCCTAGTTAAGGATCCCCTTGGAACGAGCGACCACAACATGGTTGAATTCCATATCCAATTAGAGGGTGAGAAGGTTGATTCTCAAACAAGCGTACTGAGCTTGAATAAAGGAGACTATGATGGTATGAGAGCGGAATTGATTAAAGTGGACTGGGAAAATAGATTAAAGGGTAAGACGGTACATGAGCAGTGGTGTTCATTGAGGGAGTTATTTTACAACTTTCAAAATAAATATATTCCACTGAGGAAAAAAGGGTGTAAAAGAAATGACAGCCATCCGTGGCTAAGTAAAGAAATCAAGGATAGTATCCGACTAAAAACAAGGACATATAAGGTAGCCAAACTTAGTGGGAGGATAGAAGATTGGGAATTCTTCAAAAGACAGCAAAAAGTAACTAAAGGATTGATTAAGAAAGGGAAGTTAGATTATGAAAAGAAATTAGCAAAAAATATAAAAACAGATAGCAAGAGTTTCTATAGTTATATAAAAAGAAAAAGGGTGGCTAAGGCAAACATAGGTCCCTTAGAGGATGAGACCGGGAAATTAATGGTGGGAAACATGGAGATGGCAAAAATGCTGAACAAATATTTTGTTTCAGTCTTTACAGTAGAGGACACTAAGAATATCCCAACACTGGACAAACAGGGGACTCTCGGGGGGGAGGAGCTAAATACGATTAAAATCACTCAGGAGATGGTACTCAGTAAAATAATGGGACTCAAGGCGGATAAATCCCCTGGACCTGATGGCTTCCATCCTAGGGTCTTGAGGGAAGTGGCAGTAGGGATTGTGGATGCTTTGGTGATAGTTTTCCAAAATTCCCTGGACTCAGGAGAGGTCCCGGCAGATTGGAAAACTGCTAATGTAACACCGTTATTTAAAAAGGGTAGTAGGCAGAAGGCTGGAAATTATAGGCCAGTTAGCTTAACATCTGTGGTGGGTAAAATTTTGGAGTCTATTATTAAGGAGACAGTAACGGAACATTTAGATAAGCATAATTTAATAGGACAAAGTCAGCATGGCTTTATGAAGGGGAAGTCATGTCTGACAAATTTGCTTGAGTTCTTCGAGGATATAACGTATAGGGTGGATAAAGGGGAACCAGTGGACATAGTGTATTTCGACTTCCAGAAGGCATTCGACAAGGTGCCACATAAAAGATTATTACTTAAGATAAAAAATCACGGGATTGGGGGTAATATTCTGGCATGGGTGGAGGATTGGTTATCGAACAGGAAGCAGAGAGTTGGGATAAATGGTTCATTTTCGGACTGGCAACCAGTAACCAGTGGTGTTCCACAGGGGTCGGTGCTGGGTCCCCAACTCTTTACAATCTATATTAACGATTTGGAGGAGGGGACCGAGTGCAACATATCAAAATTTGCAGATGATACAAAGATGGGAGGGAAAGTAGAGAGTGAGGAGGACATAAAAAACCTGCAAGGGGATATAGACAGGCTGGGTGAGTGGGCGGAGATTTGGCAGATGCAATATAATATTGGAAAATGTGAGGTTATGCACTTTGGCAGGAAAAATCAGAGAGCAAGTTATTTTCTTAATGGCGAGAGACTGGAAAGTACTGCAGTACAAAGGGATCTGGGGGTCCTAGTGCAAGAAAATCAAAAAGTTGGTATGCAGGTGCAGCAGGTGATCAAGAAAGCCAACGGAATGTTGGCTTTTATTGCTAGGGGGATAGAATATAAAAACAAGGAGGTATTGCTGCAGTTATATAGGGTATTGGTGAGACCGCACCTGGAATACCGCATACAGTTTTGGTCTCCATACTTAAGAAAAGACATACTTGCTCTCGAGGCAGTACAAAGAAGGTTCACTCGGTTAATCCCGGGGATGAGGGGGCGGACATATGAGAAGAGGTTGAGTAGATTGGGACTCTACTCATTGGAGTTCAGAAGAATGAGAGGCGATCTTATTGAAACATATAAGATTGTGAAGGGTCTTGATCGGGTGGATGCAGTAAGGATGTTCCCAAAGATGGGTGAAACTAGAACTAGGGGGCATAATCTTAGAATAAGGGGCTGCTCTTTCAAAACTGAGATGAGGAGAAACTTCTTCACTCAGAGGGTGGTAGGTCTGTGGAATTTGCTGCCCCAGGAAGCTGTGGAAGCTACATCATCAGATAAATTTAAAACAGAAATAGACAGTTTCCTAGAAGTAAAGGGAATTAGGGGTTATGGGGAGCGGGCAGGAAATTGGACATGAAGCTGAGTTCGGATCGGTCAATGCCCTGTGGGTGGCGGAGAGGGCCCAGGGGCTATGTGGCCGGGTCCTGCTCCGACTTCTTGTGTTCTTTACATTTGTGGTTGGGATCAGATCAGCCATGATCTCATTGAATGGTGGAGCAGGCTCGAGGGGCCGATTGGCCTACTCCTGCTCCAATTTCTTATGTTCTTATGTTCTTATGTACCCCAGTGTTTCTCTCTCTCCCCCAGTGTTTATCTCTCTCTCTCCACGGTGTTTCTCTCTCTCCCTCACCCCTAGTGTTTCTCTCTCTCTCCCCCCAGTATTTCTCTCTCTCACTTTCTCCCCCATTGTCTCTCTCTCTCTTTCTCTCTCCCAGCAGTTTTTCTCTCTCTCTCTCCCCAGTGTTTCTCTCTCTCTCCCCCCAGTGTTTCTCTCTCTCCCCCCAGTGTTTCTCTCTCTCTCCCCACAGTGTTTCTCTCTCTCCCTCACCCCCCAGTGTTTCTCTCTCTCTCCCCCCAGTGTTTCTCTCTCTCTTTCTCCCCCAGTGTCTCTCTCTCTCTCCAACCAGGTTTTCTCTCTCTCTCCCCACAGTGTTTCTCTCTCTCTCTCCCCCCGTGTTTCTGTCTCTCTCTCTCCCCCCAGTTTTCCTCTCTCTTTATCCCTCCAGTATTTCACTCTCTCTCTCTCCTCCCCCAGTGTTTCTCTCTTTCTCTCCCCCTAGTGTATCTCTCTCTCCCTCTCTCCACTCCCACTGTTCCTCTCTCTCTCCCCTCAGTGTCTCTCTCTCTCTCCCCGCAGTGTTTCCCTCTATCCCTCCAGTGTTTCACTCTCTCTCTCCCTCCTCCCCCAGTCTTTCTCTCTTTCTCTCCCCCCAGTGTTTCTCTCTCTCTCCGTCCAGTGTTTCACTCTCTCTCGCCACAGCGTTTCTCTCTCTCTCCACCCGTGTTTCTCTCTCTCTCTCTCCCCCAGTGTTTCTCTCTCTCTCTCTCTCCACCCGTGTTTCTCTCTCTCTCTCTCCCCCAGTGTTTCTCTCTCTCTCGCTCTCCCGAATGTTTCTCTCTCTCCCCAGTCTTCCTCTCTCTCCCCACAGTGTTTCTCTCTCTCTCCCCCCAGTGTTTCTCCCTCAACCCCCAGTGTTTCTCTGTCTCTCTCCCCCAGTGTTTCTCACTCTCTCTCTATCCCTCTGTCCCCATTGTTTCTGTCTCTCTCGCTCTCCCAAATGTTTCTCCCTCTCTCTCCCCCCTGTGTTTCTCTCTCTCTCTCCCCAGTATTTCTCTCTCTTCCCCAGTGTTTCTCGCTCTCCTCCCCCAGTGTTTCTCTCTCTCTCTCCCCCCAGTGTTTCTCTCTCTCCGCCCGTGTTTCACTCTCTCTCTCTTTCTCCCCCCAGTGTTTCTCTCTCTCTCTCTCTCTTTCCCACCAGTGTTTCTCCCTCTCTCCCCCAGTGTTTCTCTCTCTCTCTCCCCCAAGTATTTCTCTCTCTCTTTCTCTCCCCAGTGTTTAACTCTCTCCCCCCAGTGTTTCTCTCTCTCTCTTTCTCCCCAAGTGTTTCTCTCTCTCTCTCTCTCTCCCACCAGTTTATCTCTCTCTCTCCCCACAGTGTTTCTCTCTCCCTCCCCAGTGTTTCACTCTCTCTCTCTCCCCCCAGTGTTCCTCTCTCTCTATCCCTCCAGTGTTTCACTCTCTCTCACTCCTCCCCCAGTGTTTCTCTCTTTCTCTCCCACCAGTGTTTCTCTCTCTCCCTCTCTCCACCCCACTGTTCCTCCCTCTCTCTTCCCCCAGTCTCTCTCTCTCTCTCTCCCCCAAGTGTTTCTCTCCATCGACGCCCAGTGTTTCTCTCTCTCTCCCCACTGTTTCCCTCTCTGTCCCTCCAGTGTTTCTCTCTCTCTACCCCCAGTGTTTCTCTCTCTCCCCCCAGAGTTTCTCCCTCACCCCCCATTATTTCTCTCTCTCTCTCTCCCCCCAGTGTTTCTCTGTCTCTCTCTCCCCCCAGTGTCTCTCTCTCTCTCCCCCCAGTGTTTCTCGATATCTCCCCCCAGTGTTTCACTCTCTCTCCCCCGTGTTTCTCTCTCTCTCTCTCTCTTTACCCCCAGTGTTTCTCTCTCTCTCTCCCCCCAGTGTTTCTCTCTCTCCCCCCAGTGTTTCTCTCTCTCCCCCCGTGTTTCACTCTCTCTCTCTTTCTCCCACCAGTGTTTCTCCCTCTCTCCCCCAGTGTTTCTCTCTCTCTCTCCCCCAAGTATTTCTCTCTCTCTTTCTCTCCCCCGTGTTTAACTCTCTCCCCACAGTGTTTCTCTCTCTCTCTTTCTCCCCAAGTGTTTCTCTCTCTCTCTCTCTCCCACCAGTTTATCTCTCTCTCTCCCCCCAGTGTTTCTCTCTCCCTCCCCAGTGTTTCACTCTCTCTCTCTCTCCCCAGTGTTCCTCTCTCTCTATCCCTCCAGTGTTTCACTCTCTCTCACTCCTCCACCAGTGTTTCTCTCTTTCTCTCCCACCAGTGTTTCTCTCTCTCCCTCTCTCCACCCCACTGTTCCTCTCTCTCTCTTCCCCCAGTGTCTCTCTCTCTCTCTCCCCCAAGTGCTTCTCTCTATCAACGCCCAGTGTTTCTCTCTCTCTCCCCAGTGTTTCCCTCTCTCTCCCTCCAGTGTTTCACTCTCTCTACCCCCAGTGTTTCTCTCTCTCTCCCCCCAGAGTTTCTCCCTCACCCCCCATTATTTCTCTCCCTTTCTCTCCCACCAGTGTTTCTCTCTCTCCCTCTCTCCACCCCACTGTTCCTCCCTCTCTCTTCCCCCAGTGTCTCTCTCTCTCTCTCCCCCAAGTGTTTCTTTCTATCGACGCCCAGTGTTTCTCTCTCTCTCCCCACTGTTTCCCTCTCTCTCCCTCCAGTGTTTCACTCTCTCTACCCCCAGTGTTTCTCTCTCTCTCCCCCCAGAGTTTCTCCCACACCCCCCATTATTTCTCTCTCTCTCTCTCCCCCCAGTGTTTATCTGTCTCTCTCTCCCCCCAGTGTCTCTCTCTGTCTCTCCCCCCCAGTGTTTCTCGATATCTCCCCCCAGTGTTTCACTCTCTCTCCCCAGTGTTTCTCTCTCTCTCTCTTTACCCCCAGTGTTTCTTTCTCACTCTCCCCCCAGTGTTTCTCTCTCTCCTCCCAGTGTTTCTCTCTCTCCCCCCGTGTTTCACTCTCTCTCTCTTTTTTTTCCCACCAGTGTTTCTCCCTCTCTCCCCCAGTGTTTCTCTCTCTCTCTCCCCCAAGTATTTCTCTCTCTCTTTCTCTCCCCAGTGTTTAACTCTCTCCTCACAGTGTTTCTCTCTCTACCCCCAGTTTTTCTCTCTCTCACCACAGTGTTTCTCTCTCTCTCTCCATCCTCCCCCAGTGTTCCTCTCTCTCTCTCCCCCCAGTCTCTCTCTCTCTCTCTCACTCCCCCCCCACTGTTTCTCTCTATCTCCCCCCAGTGTTTCTCTCTCTCTCCCCAGTGTGTCTCTCTCTCTCCTTCCAGTGTTTCACTCTCTCTCCCCCCAGTGCTTCTCTCTCTCTCCCCCCAGTGTTTCTCTCTCTCACCCCATTGTTTCTCTCTCTCTCCCTTCAGTGTTTCACTCTTTCTCCCCCCAGTTATTCTCTCTCTCTCCCCCCAGTGTTTCTCTCTCTCTCCTCCCCAGTGTTCCTCTCTCTCTCCCCAGTGCTTCTCTCTCTCCCCCCGTGTTTCTCTCTCACACCCCAGTGTTTCTCTTTCTCTCGCTCTCCCCAATGTTTCTCTCTCTCTCCCCCCAGTGTTTCTCTCTCTCTCCTCCCCAGTGTTCCTCTCTCTCTCCCCAGTGCTTCTCTCTCTCCCCCCGTGTTTCTCTCTCACTCACCCCAGTGTTTCTCTCTCTCACCCCAGTGTTTCTCTTCTCTCTCTTCCCCCAGTTTTCCTCTCACTCTCCCCAGTGTTTCTCTCTCTCCCCTCAGTGTTTCTCTCTCTCACCCCAGTGTTTCTCTCTCCCTCGCTCTCCCCAATGTTTTTCTCTCTCTCTCCCCACAGTGTTTCTCTCTCTCTCCCACCAGTGTTTATCTCTCTCTCCCCACAGTGTTTCTCTCTCTCTCCACCCCCAGTGTTTCTCTCTCTCTCCCCCAGTGTTTCTCTCTCTCTCTCTCTCCCCCCAGTGTTTCTCTAAATCCCTCTCTCCCTCCCCGCAGTGTTTCTTTCTCTCTCTCCCCGAGTTTTTCTCTCTCTCTCTCCCACCAGTTTTTCTCTCACTCTCCCCCAGTGTTTCTCTCTCTCTCCCCCCAGTGTTTCACTCCCTCGCTCTCACCCCAGTGTTTCTCTCTCTCTCCCCCCAGTGTTTCACTCCCTCGCTCTCCCCCCATTGTTTCTCTCTCTCCTCCCCCAGTGTTCCTCTCTCTGTCGCCTCAGTGTTTCTCTCTCTCTCCTCCCACAGTGTTTCTCACTCTCTCCCCTCAGTGTTTCTTTCTCTCTCCTCCCACAGTGTTTCTCTCTCTCTCCCCCAGTGTTTCTCTCTTTCTTTCTCTATCTCTCTCCCCCCAGTGTTTCGCTCTCTCTTCCCCAGTGTTTCTCTATCTCTCTCCCCCAGGGTTTCTCTCTCTCCCCCCTATGTTTCTCACTCTCTCCACCCCCCAGTGTTTATATCTCTCCAACCACTGGTTCTCTCTCTCTCTCCCCCCAGTGTTTCTCTCTCTCTCTCTCCCGTGTTTTTCTCTTCCCCCCAGTGTTTCTCTCTTTCTGCCCACAGTGTTTCTCTCTCTCCCTCTCCCCAAGTGTTTCTCTCTCTCTCTCCCCCAGTGTTTCTCTCTCTCTCTTTCACCTCCCAGTGTTTCTCTCTCTCTCTCTCACACCAGTTTTTCTCTCTCTCTCCCCCCAGTGTTTCTCTCTCTCTCTCTCCCGTGTTTTTCTCTTCCCCCCAGTGTTTCTCTCTTTCTGCCCACAGTGTTTCTCTCTCTCCCTCTCCCCAAGTGTTTCTCTCTCTCTCTCCCCCCAGTGTTTCTCTCTCTATATTCCTCCAGTGTTTCACTCTCTCTCTCCTCCCCCAGTGTTTCTGTCTTTCTCTCCCCCCAGTGTTTCTCTCTCTCCCTCTCTCCTCCCCCACGGTTTCGCTCTCTCTCCCCCTAGTTTTTCTCTCTCTCCCTCTCCCTAGTGTTTCTCTCTCTAACCCCAGTTTTTCTCTCTCTCACCCCAGTGTTACTCTCTTTCTCTCTCCCTCCTCCCCCAGTGTTCCTCTCTCTCTCTCCCCCAGTCTCTCTCTCTCTCTCTCTCTCACCCCCCCCCCAGTGTTTCTCTCTATCTCCCCCAGTGTTTCTCTCGCTTCCCAGTGTGTCTCTCTCTCTCCCTCCAGTGTTTCACTCTCTCTCCCCCCAGTGTTTCTCTCTCCCTCCCCCCAGTGTATCTCTCTATCACCCCAGTGTTTATCTCTCTCTCCATCCAGTGTTTCACTCTCTCCCCCCATTGTTTCTCTCTCTCACCCCAGTGTTTCTCTCTCTATCTCACCCCAGTGTTTCACTCTCTCCTCCCCCCAGTGTTTCTCTCTCTCTCCCCCCAGTGTTACTCTCTCTCTCCTCCCACAGTGTTTCTCTCCCCAGTGTTTATCTCTCTCCACTCAGTGTTTCTCTCTCTATCTCTCCAGTGTTCCTCTCTCTGTCGCCTCAGTGTTTCTATCTCTCTCCTCCCACAGTGTTTCTCACTTTCTCCCCTCAGTGTTTCTTTCTCTATATTCCTCCAGTGTTTCACTCTCTCTCTCCTCCCCCAGTGTTTCTGTCTTTCTCTCCCCCCAGTGTTTCTCTCTCTCCCTCTCTCCTCCCCCACGATATAACGTATAGGGTGGATAAAGGGGAACCAGTGGACGTAGTGTATTTAGACTTCCAGAAGGCATTCGACAAGGTGCCACATAAAAGATTATTACTTAAGATAAAAAATCACGGGATTGGGGGTAATATTCTGGCATGGGTGGAGGATTGGTTATCAAACAGGAAGCAGAGAGTTGGGATAAATGGTTCATTTTCGGACTGGCAACCAGTAACCAGTGGTGTTCCACAGGGGTCGGTGCTGGGTCCCCAACTCTTTACAATCTATATTAACGATTTGGAGGAGGGGACCGAGTGCAACATATCAAAATTTGCAGATGATACAAAGATGGGAGGGAAAGTAGAGAGTGAGGAGGACATAAAAAACCTGCAAGGGGATATAGACAGGCTGGGTGAGTGGGCGGAGATTTGGCAGATGCAATATAATATTGGAAAATGTGAGGTTATGCACTTTGGCAGGAAAAATCAGAGAGCAAGTTATTTTCTTAATGGCAAGAAACTGGAAAGTAGTGCAGTACAAAGGGATCTGGGGGTCCTAGTGCAAGAAAATCAAAAAGTTGGTATGCAGGTGCAGCAGGTGATCAAGAAAGCCAACGGAATGTTGGCTTTTATTGCTAGGGGGATAGAATATAAAAACAAGGAGGTATTGCTGCAGTTATATAAGGTATTGGTGAGACTGCACCTGGAATATTGCATACCGTTTTGGTCTCCATACTTAAGAAAAGACATACTTGCTCTCGAGGCAGTACAAAGAAGGTTCACTCGGTTAATCCCGGGGATGAGGGGGCGGACATATGATGAGAGGTTGAGTAGATTGGGACTCTACTCATTGGAGTTCAGAAGAATGAGAGGCGATCTTATTGAAACATATAAGATTGTGAAGGGTCTTGATCGGGTGGATGCAGTAAGGATGTTCCCAAAGATGGGTGAAACTAGAACTAGGGGGCATAATCTTAGAATAAGGGGCTGCTCTTTCAAAACTGAGATGAGGAGAAACTTCTTCACTCAGAGGGTGGTAGGTCTGTGGAATTTGCTGCCCCAGGAAGCTGTGGAAGCTACATCATGAGATAAATTTAAAACAGAAATAGACAGTTTCCGAGAAGTAAAGGGAATTAGGGGTTATGGGGAGCGGGCAGGAAATTGGACATGAAGCTGAGTTCGGATCGGTCAATGCCCTGTGGGTGGCGGAGAGGGCCCAGGGGCTATGTGGCCGGGTCCTGCTCCGACTTCTTGTGTTCTTTAGATTTGTGGTTGGGATCAGATCAGCCATGATCTTATTGAATGGCGGAGCAGGCTCGAGGGGCCGATTGGCCTACTCCTGCTCCAATTTCTTATGTTCTTATGTTCTTATGTTCTCCCACAGTGTTTCTCTCTCTCCCCCCAGTGTTTCTCTCTCTCTTTCTCAATCTCTCTCCCCCCAGTGTTTCGCTCTCTCTTCCCCAGTGTTTCGCTATCTCTCTCCCCCAGGGTTTCTTTCTCTCCCCCCTATGTTTCTCACTCTCTCCACCCCCCACTGTTTATCTCTCTCCAACCACTGGTTCTCTCTCTCTCTCCCCCCAGTGTTTCTCTCTCTCTCTCTCTCTCCCGTGTTTTTCTCTTCCCCCCAGTGTTTCTCTCTTTCTGCCCACAGTGTTTCTCTCTCTCCCTCTCCCCAAGTGTTTCTCTCTCTCTCTCCCCCAGTGTTTCTCTCTCTCTCTTTCACCTCCCAGTGTTTCTCTCTCTCTCCCACCAGTTTTTCTCTCTCTCTCCCCCCAGTGTTTCTATCTCTCTCTCCCCCCTGTGTTTCACTCTCTCTCTCTCCCCCCAGTGTTTCTCTCTCTATATCCCTCCAGTGTTTCACTCTCTCTCTCCTCCCCCAGTGTTTCTGTCTTTCTCTCCCCCCAGTGTTTCTCTCTCTCCCTCTCTCCTCCCCCACGGTTTCGCTCTCTCTCCCCCGAGTTTTTCTCTCTCTCCCTCTCCCCAGTGTTTCTCTCTCTACCCCCAGTTTTTCTCTCTCTCACCCAGTGTTACTCTCTCTCTCTCTCCCTCCTCCCCCAGTGTTCCTCTCTCTCTCTCCCCCAGTCTCTCTCTCTCTCTCTCTCTCTCTCACCACCCCCCCCCAGTGTTTCTCTCTATCTCCCCCCAGTGTTTCTCTCGCTCCCCAGTGTTTCTCTCTCTCTCCCTCCAGTGTTTCACTCTCTCTCCCCCCAGTGTTTCTCTCTCCCTCCCCCCAGTGTATCTCTCTATCTCCCCAGTGTTTCTCTCTCTCTCCATCCAGTGTTTCACTCTCTCCCCCCCATTGTTTCTCTCTCTCACCCCAGTGTTTCTCTCTCTCTCACCCCAGTGTTTCACTCTCTCCTCCCCCCAGTGTTTCTCTCTCTCTCCCCCCAGTGTTACTCTCTCTCTCCTCCCACAGTGTTTCTCTCCCCAGTGTTTATCTCTCTCCACTCAGTGTTTCTCTCTATCTATCTCTCCAGTGTTCCTCTCTCTGTCGCCTCAGTGTTTCTATCTCTCTCCTCCCAGAGTGTATCTCACTCTCTCCCCCAAGTGTTTCTTTCTCTCTCCTCCCACAGTGATTCTCTCTCTCTCCCCCAGTGTTTCGCTCTCTCTCCCCCACTGTTTCTCTATCTCTCTCCCCCAGGGTTTCTCTCTCTCCCCCCAATGTTTCTCACTCTCTCCTCCACCCAGTATTTATCTCTATCCACCCAGTGTTTCTCTCTCTCTCCCCCAGTGTTTCTCTCTCTCTCTCTCTCCTCAGTGTTTTTCTCTCCCCCCATTGTTTCTCTCTTTCTGACCTCAGTGTTTCTCTCTCTCCCTCTCCACCAATGTTTCCCTCTCTCTAACCCAATGTTTCTCTCTCTCTCTTTCACCTCCCAGTGTTTTTCTCTCTCTCTCTCCCACCAGTTTTTCTCTCTCTCTCCCCCCAATGTTTCTCTCTCTCTCTCCCCACAGTGTTTAACTCTCTCTCTCTTCCCCCAGTTTTTCTCTCTCCATATTCCTCCAGTGTTTCACAATCTCTCCTCCCCCAGTGTTTCTCTCTTTCTCTCCCCCCAGTGTTTCTCTCTCTCCCTCTCTCCTCCCCCACTGTTTCTCTCTCTACCCCCAGTTTCTCTCTCTCTCCCCCAGTGTTTCTCTCTCTCTCTCCCTCCTCCCCCAGTGTTCCTCTCTCTCTCTCTCCCCCCCCCCATTGTCTCTCTCTCTCTCTCACCTCCCCCCAGTGTTTCCCTCTATCTCCCCCCAGTGTTTCTCTCTTTCTCCCCAGTGTTTCTCTCTCTCTCCCTCCAGTTTTTCTCTCTTTCTCCCCTGTGTTTCTCACTCTCTCCCCACAATGTTTCTCTCTCTCACCCCAGTGTTTCTCTCTCCCTCGCCCTCCCCAATGTTTCTCTCTCTCTCTCCACTCAGTGTATCTCTCTCTCCTCCCCCCAGTGATTCTCTCTCTCTCCCCCCAGTGTTTATCTATCTCTCTCAGCAGTATTTCTCTCTCTCTCTCACCCCAGTGTTTCTCTCTCTCTCTCACCCCAGTGTTTCACTCTCTCCTCCCCCCAGTGTTTCTCTCTCTCTCCCCCCAGTGTTTATCTCTCTCTCTCCCCAGTGTTTCTCTCTCTCTCCCCCCAGTGTTACTCTCTCTCTCCTCGCACAGTGTTTCTCTCCCCAGTGTTTATCTCTCTCCAATCAGTGTTTCTCTCTCTCTATCTCTCCAGTGTTCCTCTCTCTGTCGCCTCAGTGTTTCTCTCTCTCTCCTCCCACAGTGTTTCTCACTCTCCCCCTAGTGTTTCTTTCTCTCTCCTCCCACAGTGATTCTCTCTTTCTCTCCCCCCAGTGTTTCTCTCTCTCCCTCTCTCCTCCCCCACTGTTTCTCTCTCTCTCCCCCTAGTTTTTCTCTCTCTCCCTCTCCCCAGTGTTTCTCTCTCTACCCCCAGTTTCTCTCTCTCATCCCAGTGCTTCTCTCTCTCTCTCACCCCAGTGTTTCAGTCTCTCCTCCCCCCAGTGTTTCTCTCTCTCTCCCCCAGTGTTTCTCTCTCTCTCTCCCTCCTCCCCCAGTGTTCCTCTCTCTCTCTCCCCCCATTGTCTCTCTCTCTCTCTCACCCCCCCCCCAGTGTTTCCCTCTATCTCCCCCCAGTGTTTCTATCTTTCTCATCAGTGTTTCTCTGTCTCTCCCTCCAGTTTTTCTCTCTCTCTCCCCAGTGTTTCTCACTCTCTCTCCCCACTGTTTCTCTCTCTCACCCCAGTGTTTCTCTCTCTCTCCTCCCCCAGTGCTCCTCTCTCTCTCCCCAGTGTTTCTCTCTCTCACCCCAGTGTTTCTCTCTCCCTCGCTCTCCCCAATGTTTCTGTCTCTCTCTCCCCACAGTGTATCTCTCTCTCCTCCCCCCAGTGTTTCTCTCTCTCTCCCCCCAGTGTTTATCTATCTCTCTCCGCAGTATTTTTCTCTCTCTCTCACCCCAGTGTTTCACTCTCTCCTCCCCCCAGTGTTTCTCTCTCTCTCCCCCCAGTGTTTATCTCTCTCTCTCCCAAGTGTTTCTCTCTCTCCCCCCAGTGTTATTCTCTCTCTCCTCCCACAGTGTTTCTCTCCCCAGTGTTTTTCTCTCTCCACTCAGTGTTTCTCTCACTCTCCCTCCAGTGTTTCACTCTCTCTCCTCCCAGTGTTTCTCTCTACCTCCCCCCAGTGTATCTCTCTATCTCCCCAGTGGTCCTCTCTCTCCATCCAGTGTTTCACTCTCTCACCCCATTGTTTCTCTCTCTCATCCCAGTGCTTCTCTCTCTCTCTCACCCCAGTGTTTCAGTCTCTCCTCCCCCCAGTGTTTCTCTCTCTCTCCCCCCAGTGTTTATCTCTCTCTCCCCAGTGTTTCTCTCTCTCTCCCCCCAGTGTTACTCTCTCTCTCCTCCCACAGTGTTTCTCTCCCCAGTGTTTATCTCTCTCCACTCAGTGTTTCTCTCTCTCTATCTCTCCAGTGTTCCTCTCTCTGTCGCCTCAGTGTTTCTATCTCTCTCCTCCCACAGTGTTTCTCACTCTCTCCCCCCAGTGTTTCTTTCTCTCTCCTCCCACAGTGATTCTCTCTCTCTGCCCCAGTGTTTCCTCTCTCTCTCTCTCTCTCTCTCTCTCTCTCTCCCCACAGTGTTTCGCTCTCTCTCCCCCACTGTTTCTCTATCTCTCTCCCCCAGGGTTTCTCTCTCTCCCCCAATGTTTCTCACTCTCTCCTCCCCCCAGTATTTATCTCTCTCCACCCAGTGGTTCTCTCTCTCTCTCCCCCAGTGTTTCCTCTCTCTCTCTCTCTCTCTCTCTCTCTCTCCCCACAGTGTTTCGCTCTCTCTCCCCCACTGTTTCTCTCTCTCTCTCCGCCCAGTGTTTCTCTCTTTCTGCCCACAGTGTATCTCTCTCTCCCTCTCCACCAGTTTTTCTCTCTCTCCCCCCAGTGTTTCTCTCTCTCTCTCCCCACAGTGTTTCACTCTCTCTCTCTTCCCCCAGTGTTTCTCTCTCCATATTCATCCAGTGTTTCACAATCTCTCCTCCCCCAGTGTTTCTCTCTATCTCTCCCCCCAGTGTTTCTCTCTCTCCCTCTCTCCTCCCCCACTGTTTCTCTCTCTCTCCCCCTAGTTTTTCTCTCCCACCCTCTCCCCAGTGTTTCTCTCTCTACCCCCAGTTTCTCTCTCTCTCCCCCAGTGTTTCTCTCTCTCTCTCCCTCCTCCCCCAGTGTTCCTCTCTCTCTCCCCCCCCATTGTCTCTCTCTCTCTTTCACCCCCCCCAGTGTTTCCCTCTATCGCCCCCCAGTGTTTCTCTCTTTCTCCCCAGTGTTTCTCTCTCTCTCCCTCCAGTTTTTCTTTCTCTCTCCCCAGTGTTTCTCACTCTCTCTCCCCAGTTTTTCTTTCTCTCACCCCAGTGTTTCTCTCTCCCTCGCGCTCCCCAATGTTTCTCTCTCTCTCTCCCCACAGTGTATCACTCTCTCCTCCCCCCAGTGTTTCTGTCTCTCTCTCTTTCACCTCCCAGTGTTTCTCTCTCTCTCTCTCCCACCAGTTTTTTTTCTCTCTCTCCCCCCAGTGTTTCTCTCTCTCTCTCCCCACAGTGTTTCACTCTCTCTCTCTTCCCGCAGTGTTTCTCTCTCCATATTCCTCCAGTGTTTCACTCTCTCTCCTCCCCCAGTGTTTCTCTCTTTCCCTCCCCCCAGTGTTTCTCTCTCTCCCTCTCTCCTCCCCCATTGTTTCTCTCTCTCTACCACTAGTTTTTCTCTCTCTCCCTCTCCCCAGTGTTTCTCTCTCTACCCCCAGTTTCTCTCTCTCTCCCCCAGTGTTTCTCTCTCTCCCTCCTCCCCCAGTGTTCCTCTCTCTCTCTCCACCCATTCTCTCTCTCTCTCTCTCTCTCTCTCTCTCACCCCCCCAGTGTTTCCCTCTATCTCCCCCCAGTGCTTTCTCTCTTTCTCCCCAGTGTTTCTCTCTCTCTCCCTCCAGTTTTTCTCTCTCTCTCCCCAGTGTTTCTCACTCTCTCCCCCCAGTGTTTCTCTCTCTCACCCCAGTGTTTCTCTCTCTCTCCTCCCCCAGTGTTGCTCTCTCTCTCCCCAGTGTTTCTCTCTCTCCCCCCAGTGTTTCTTTCTCTCACGCCAGTGTTTCTCTATCCCTCCCTCTCCCCAATATTTCTCTCTCTCTCTCCCCACAGTGTATCTCTCTCTCTCTCACCCCAGTGTTTCTCTCTCTCTCGCCCCCCAGTGTTTCTCTCTCTCTCCCCCCAGTGTTTATCTCTCTCTCCCCCCAGTGTTTATCTCTCTCTCTCCCCAGAGTTGCTCTCTCCCACCAAGTATTCCTCTCTCTCTCTCCCCCAGTGTTTCTCTCTCTCTCTCCCCCCAGTTTTTCTCTCTCTCTCCTCCCCCCAGTGTTTCTCTCTCTGTATCCCCAGTATTTCTTTCTCTCTCCTCCCACAGTGTTTCTCTCTCTCTCCTCCCCCAGTGTTTATCTCTCTCCACCCAGTGTTTCTCTCTCTATATTCCTCCAGTGTTTCACTCTCTCTCCTCCCCCAGTGTTTCTCTCTTTCTCTCCCCCAGTGTTTCTCTCTGTCCCTCTCTCCTCCCCCACTTTTTCTCTCTGTCTCCCCCTAGTTTTTCTCTCTCTCCCTCTCCCCAGTGTTTCTCTCTATACCCCCAATTTTTCTCTGTCTCCCCCATTGTTTCTCTCTCTCTCTCTCCCTCCACCCCTAGTGTTCCTCTCTCTCTCTGCCCCCATTGCCGCTCTCTCTCTCTCGCCCCTCCAGTGTTTCTCTCTCTCGCCCCAGTTTTTCTCTATCTCTCCTCCCCCAGTGTTCCTCTTTCTCTCCCCAGTGTTTCTCTCTCTCCCCCAGTGTTTCTTTCTATCACCCTATCTCTCCCTCGCTCTCCCCAATGTTTCTCTCTCTCTCTCCCCCACAGTGTTTGTCTATCTCTCTCCCCCCAGTGTTTCGGTCTCTCTCTCCCCCCAGTGTTTCACTCTCTCCTCCCCAAGTGTTTCTCTCTCTCTCCCCCCAGTGTTTCTCTTTCTCTCCTCCCCGCAGTGTTTCTCTCTCTGTACCCCCAGTATTTCTCTCTCTCTATCCTCCAACAGTGTTTCTCTCTCTCTCTACCCCAGTGTTTCTCTCTCTCTCTTTCTCCACCCAGTGTTTCTCTATATCCTTCTCTCCCCCCCCAAGTGTTTCTTTCTCTCTCTCCCCCAGTTTTTCTCTCACTCTCCCCCCAGTGCTTCTCTCTCTCTCTCACCCCAGTGTTTCACTCCCTCTCTCTCCTCCCAGTGTTTCTCTCTCTCCTCCCACAGTGTTTCTCACTCTCTCCCCCCAGTGTTTCTTTCTCTCTCCTCCCACAGTGTTTCTCTCTCTCCCCCAGTGTTTCTCTCACTCTATCTCTCTCTCTCTCCCCCCAGTGTTTCTCTATCTCTCTCCCCCAGGGATTCTCTCTCTCCCCCCAATGTTTCTCACTCTCTCCTCCCCCCATTGTTTATCTCTCTCCACCCAGTGGTTCTCTCTCTCTCTCCCCCCAGTGTTTCTCTCTCTCTCCTCCCCAGTGTTTCTCTCTTTCTGCCCACAGTGTTTCTCTCTCTCCCTCTCCCCCAGTGTTTCTCTCTCTCTCTCCCCCAGTGTTTCTCTCTCTCTCTTTCACCTCCCAGTGTTTCTCTCTCTCTCTCTCTCCCACCAGTTTTTCTCTCTCTCTCCCTCCAGTGTTTCTCTCTCTCTCCCCCCGTGTTTCACTCTCTCTCTCCCCTCAGTGTCTCTCTCTCTATATTCCTCCAGTGTTTCACTCTCTATCTCTCTCTCCTCCCCCATTGTTTCTCTCTCTCTCCACCTAGTTTTTCTCTCTCTCCCTCTCCCCAGTGTTTCTCTCTTTACCCCCAGTGTTTCTCTCTCTCACCCCAGTGTTTCTCTCTCTCTCCCTCTCTCCTCCCCCAGTGTTCCTTTCTCACTCTCTCCCCCCAGTGTTTCTCTCTCTCTCCCTCCAGTGTTTCACTCTCTCTCCCCCCAGTGTTTCTCTCTCTCACCGCAGCGTTTCTTTCTCTCTCCTCCCCCCGTGTTCCTCTCTCTCCCCACAGTGTTTCACTCTCTCTCTCTTCCCGCAGTGTTTCTCTCTCCATATTCCTCCAGTGTTTCACTCTCTCTCCTCCCCCAGTGTTTCTCTCTTTCCCTCCCCCCAGTGTTTCTCTCTCTCCCTCTCTCCTCCCCCATTGTTTCTCTCTCTCTACCACTAGTTTTTCTCTCTCTCCCTCTCCCCAGTGTTTCTCTCTCTACCCCCAGTTTCTCTCTCTCTCCCCCAGTGTTTCTCTCTCTCCCTCCTCCCCCAGTGTTCCTCTCTCTCTCTCCACCCATTCTCTCTCTCTCTCACCCTCCCCCAGTGTTTCCCTCTATCTCCCCCCAGTGCTTTCTCTCTTTCTCCCCAGTGTTTCTCTCTCTCTCCCTCCAGTTTTTCTCTCTCTCTCCCCAGTGTTTCTCACTCTCTCCCCCCAGTGTTTCTCTCTCTCACCCCAGTGTTTCTCTCTCTCTCCTCCCCCAGTGTTGCTCTCTCTCTCCCCAGTGTTTCTCTCTCTCCCCCCAGTGTTTCTCTCTCTCACCCCAGTGTTTCTCTATCCCTCCCTCTCCCCAATATTTCTCTCTCTCTCTCCCCACAGTGTATCTCTCTCTCTCACCCCAGTGTTTCTCTCTCTCTCGCCCCCCAGTGTTTCTCTCTCTCTCCCCCCAGTGTTTATCTCTCTCTCCCCCCAGTGTTTATCTCTCTCTCTCCCCAGAGTTGCTCTCTCCCACCAAGTATTCCTCTCTCTCTCTCCCCCAGTGTTTCTCTCTCTCTCTCCCCCCAGTTTTTCTCTCTCTCTCCTTCCCCCAGTGTTTCTCTCTCTGTATCCCCAGTATTTCTTTCTCTCTCCTCCCACAGTGTTTCTCTCTCTCTCCTCCCCCAGTGTTTATCTCTCTCCACCCAGTGTTTCTCTCTCTATATTCCTCCAGTGTTTCACTCTCTCTCCTCCCCCAGTGTTTCTCTCTTTCTCTCCCCCCAGTGTTTCTCTCTGTCCCTCTCTCCTCCCCCACTTTTTCTCTCTCTCTCCCCCTAGTTTTTCTCTCTCTCCCTCTCCCCAGTGTTTCTCTCTATACCCCCAATTTTTCTCTGTCTCCCCCATTGTTTCTCTCTCTCTCTCTCCCTCCTCCCCTAGTGTTCCTCACTCTCTCTGCCCCCATTGCCTCTCTCTCTCTCGCCCCTCCAGTGTTTCTCTCTCTCGCCCCAGTGTTTCTCTATCTCTCCTCCCCCAGTGTTCCTCTTTCTCTCCCCAGTGTTTCTCTCTCTCCCCCAGTGTTTCTTTCTCTCACCCTATCTCTCCCTCGCTCTCCCCAATGTTTCTCTCTCTCTCTCCCCCACAGTGTTTGTCTATCTCTCTCCCCCCAGTGTTTCGGTCTCTCTCTCCCCCCAGTGTTTCACTCTCTCCTCCCCAAGTGTTTCTCTCTCTCTCCCCCCAGTGTTTCTCTTTCTCTCCTCCCCGCAGTGTTTCTCTCTCTGTACCCCCAGTATTTCTCTCTCTCTATCCTCCAACAGTGTTTCTCTCTCTCTCTACACCAGTGTTTCTCTCTCTCTCTTTCTCCACCCAGTGTTTCTCTATATCCTTCTCTCCCCCCCCCCAAGTGTTTCTTTCTCTCTCTCACCCCAGTGTTTCACTCCCTCTCTCTCCTCCCAGTGTTTCTCTCTCTCCTCCCACAGTGTTTCTCACTCTCTCCCCCCAGTGTTTCTTTCTCTCTCCTCCCACAGTGTTTCTCCCTCTCCCCCAGTGTTTCTCTCACTCTATCTCTCTCTCTCTCCCCCCAGTGTTTCTCTATCTCTCTCCCCCAGGGTTTCTCTCTCTCCCCCCAATGTTTCTCACTCTCTCCTCCCCCCATTGTTTATCTCTCTCCACCCAGTGGTTCTCTCTCTCTCTCCCCCCCAGTGTTTCTCTCTCTCTCCTCCCCAGTGTTTCTCTCTTTCTGCCCACAGTGTTTCTCTCTCTCCCTCTCCCCCAGTGTTTCTCTCTCTCTCTCCCCCAGTGTTTCTCACTCTCTCTTTCACCTCCCAGTGTTTCTCTCTCTCTCTCTCTCCCACCAGTTTTTCTCTCTCTCTCCCTCCAGTGTTTCTCTCTCTCTCCCCCCGTGTTTCACTCTCTCTCTCCCCTCAGTGTCTCTCTCTCTATATTCCTCCAGTGTTTCACTCTCTATCTCTCTCTCCTCCCCCATTGTTTCTCTCTCTCTACACCGAGTTTTTCTCTCTCTCCCTCTCCCCAGTGTTTCTCTCTTTACCCCCAGTGTTTCTCTCTCTCACACCAGTGTTTTTCTCTCTCCCTCTCTCCTCCCCCAGTGTTCCTTTCTCACTCTCTCCCCCCAGTGTTTCTCTCTCTCTCCCTCCAGTGTTTCACTCTCTCTCCACCCAGTGTTTCTCTCACTCTCCCCCCAGTGTTTCTCTCTCTCACCGCAGCGTTTCTTTCTCTCTCCTCCCCCCGTGTTCCTCTCTCTCCCCGCAGTGTTTCTCTCTCTCTCCTCCCCCCAGTGTTTCTCTCTCTGTAACCCCAGTGTTTCTCTCTCTCTCCTCCCACAGTGTTTCTCTCTCTCTCCTCCCCCCAGTGTTTATCTCTCTCCACCCAGTGTTGCTCTCTCTCTCTCCCCACAGTGTTTCTCTCTCTCTCCCCCCCCAGTGTTTCTCTCTCTCTCTTTCTCCCCCCAGTGTTTCTGTCTCTCTCTCTCTCTCCCCCCAGTGTTTCTCTCTCTCTCCTCCCCAGTGTTTCTCTCTTTCTGCCCACAGTGTTTCTCTCTCTCCCTCTCCCCCAGTGTTTCTCTCTCTCTCTCCCCCAGTGTTTCTCTCTCTCTCTTTCACCTCCCAGTGTTTCTCTCTCTCTCTCTCTCCCACCAGTTTTTCTCTCTCTCTCCCCCCATTGTTTCTCTCTGTCTCCCCCGTGCTTCACTCTCTCTCTCCCCTCAGTGTCTCTCTCTCTATATTCCTCCAGTGTTTTACTCTCTCTCTCTCTCTCTCCTCCCCCACTGTTTCTCTCTCTCCACCTAGTTTTTCTCTCTCTCCATCTCCCCAGTGTTTCTGTCTCTACCCCCAGTGTTTCTCTCTCTCACCCCGGTGTTTCTCTCTCTCTCCCTCTCTCCTCCCCCAGTGTTCCTCTCTCTCTCTCTCCCCCCAGTGTTTCTCTCTCTCTCCCCAGTGTTTCTCTCTCTCTGCCTCCAGTGTTTCACTCTCTCTCCACCCAGTGTTTCTCTCACTCTCCCCTCAGTGTTTCTCTCTCTCACCGCAGCGTTTCTTTCCCTCTCCTCCCCCCGTGTTCCTCTCTCTCTCCCTAGTGTTTCTCTCTCCCCCCCCCCAGTGTTTCTCTCTCTCACCCCAGTGTTTCTCTCTCTCTCGCTCTCCCCAATGTTTCTCTCTCTCTCCCCCCAGTGTTTCTCTCTCTCCTCCCCCCAGTTTTTCTCTCTCTCTCTCCCCCCAGTGTTTATCTCACTCTCTCCCCAGTATTACTCTCTCCCCCCCAGTATTTCTTTCTCTCTCTCCCCAGTGTTTCTCTCTCTCTCTCCCCAGCAGTGTTTCTCTCTCTCTCCTCCCCCCAGTGTTTCTCTCTCTGTACCCCCAGTGTTTCTCTCTCTCTCCTCCCACAGTGTTTCTCTCTCTCTCCTCCCCCCAGTGTTTATCTCTCTCTACCCAGTGTTTTTCTCTCTCTCTCCCCCCAGTGTTTCTCTCTCTCTTTCTCCCCCCAGTGTTTCTCTCTCTCTCCCTCTCCCACCTGTGTTTCGCCCTCTCCCCCCAGTGTTTCTCTCTCTCTCTACCCCCAGTGTTTCTCTCTCTCTTTCTCCCCACAGTTTTTCTCTATATCCCTCTCTCCCTCACCCCAGTTTTTCTCTCACTCTCCCCCCATTTTTTCTCTCTCTCTCTCCCCCCAGTGCTTCTCTCTCTCTCCCCAGTTTTCCTCTCTCTGTCGCCTCAGTGTTTCTCTCTCTCTCCTCCCACAGTGTTTCCCATTCTCTCCCCCCAGTGTTTCTTTCTCTCTCCTCCCACAGTGTTTCCCTCTCTCACCCCAGTCTCTCTCTCTCTCTCTCTCTCTCTCTCTCCCCCCCCCTGTGTTTCTCTCTCTCCCCCAGTGATTCTCTATATCTCTTTCTCACCCCCAGTGTTTCTCGCTCTCCCTCCCACCAGTGTTTCTCCCTCTCTCCCCCAGTGATTCTCTCTCTCTCCCCCCAGTGTTTCTCTCTCTCTCTCTTTCTCCCCCCAGTGTTTCTCTATATACATCTCTCCCACCCCCAGTGTTTCTCTCTCTCTACCCCAGTGTTTCTCTCTCTCTCCCCCCAGTGTTTCTCTCCCTCTCCTCCCCCCAGTGTTTATCTCTCTCCAACCATTGGTTCTCTCTCTCTCTCCCCCCAGTGTTTCTATCTCTCTCTCTCCCCCCAGTGTTTTTTCTCTCTCCCCCCCAGCGTTTCTCTGTCTCTCTTTCACCTCTCAGTCTCTCTCTCTCTCTCCCACCAGTTTTTCTCTCTCTCTCCCCCCAGTGTTTCTCTCTCTCTCCCCACAGTGTTTCTCTCTCTCCCCCCCTAGTGTATCTCTCTCCATATTCCTCCAGTGTTTCACTCTCTCTCTCTCCTCCCACAGTGTTTCTCTCTTTCTCTGCCCCCAGTGTTTCTCTCTCTCCCTCTCTCCTCCCCCACTGTTTCTCTCTCTCTCTCCACCCAGTTTTTCTCTCTCTCCCTCTCCCCAGTGTTTCTCTCTCTACCCCCAGTGTTTCTCTCTCTCCTCCCAGTGTTTCTCTCTATCTCCCCCCAGTGTTTCTTTCTCTCCCCCAGTGTTTCTCTCTCTCTCCATCCAGTGTTTCACTCTCTCTCCCCCCAGTGTTGCTCTCTCTCATCCCAGTGTTTCTCTCTCTCTCGCTCTCCCCAATGTTTCTCTCTCTCATTCCCCACAGTATTTCTCTCTCTCCTCACCCCATTGTTTCTCTCTCTCTCTCCCCCCAGTGTTTATCTCTCTTTCTCTCCCCAGTGTTACTCTCTCCCCACCAGTATTTCTCTCTCTCTCTCCCCAGTGTTTCTCTCTCTCTCCCCCCAGTGTTTATCTCTCTCTCCTCCCTCCAGTGTTTCTCTCACTGTACCCCCAGTATTTCTCACTCTCTCCTCCCACAGTGTTTCTCTCTCTCTCACCCCAGTGTTTCTCTGTCTCCTCCTTCAGTGTTTCTCTCTCTCTCCTCCCACAGTGTTTCTGTCTCCCCCCCCAGTGTTTCTCTCTCTCCTCCCCCAGTGTTTCTCTCTCTCTCCCCCCAGTGTTTCACCCTCTCTCTCCCCCGCAGTGTTTTTCTCTCTCCTCCCCCCAGTGTTTCTCTCTCTATCCCCCCACTGTTTCTCTCTCTCTCCCCCCCAGTGTTTCTCTCTCTCACTTTCTCCCTATATTGTTTCTCTCTCTCTCTCCTACCAGTGTTTCTCATTCTCTCCGCCCAGTGTTTCTCTCTCACTCTCCCCCCCCCACCCGCCCAGTGTTTCGCTCTCTCTATCCCTCCAGTGTTTCTCTCTCTCTCTCTCTCCTCCCTCAGTGTTTCTCACTCTCTCCTCCCCCCAGAGTTTCCCTCTCTCACCCCAGTGTTTCTCTCTCTCTCTCTCTCCCCCAGTGATTCTCTCTCTCTCTCTCTCCCCCCAGTGTTCCTCTCTCTCCCCCAGTGATTCTCTCTCTCTCTCTTTCTCCCCCCAGTATTTCTCTCGCTATCTCTCTCCCACCAATGTTTCTCCCTCTCTCCCCTAGTGTTTCTCTCTCTCTCTCCCCCAGTGTTTCTCCCTCTCTCTTTCTCCCCCAAGTGTTTCTCTATATCCCTCCCTCCCTCCACCCAGTGTTTCTCTCTCTCCCACAGTGTTTCTCTCTCTCTCCCCCCAGTGGTTCTCTCTCTCCCCCCAGTGTTTCTCTCTCTCTCCTCCCCCCAGTGTTTATCTCTCTCCACCCAATGTTTCTCTCTCTCTCCCCCGAGTGTTTATCTCTCTCTCTCTCTCCCCAGTGTTTCTCTCTCCCCCCAGTGTTTGTCTCTCTCTGCCCACAATGTTTCTCTCTCTCCCTTTCCCCCCAGTATTTCTCTCTCTCTCTTCCCCAGTGATTCTCTCTCCCTCTTTCTCCCACCAGTGTTTCTCTCTCGCTCTCTTTCTCCCACCAGTTATTCTCTCTCTCCCCCCTGTGTTTCTCTCTCTCTCCTCCCCACAGTGTTTATCTCTCTCCACCCAATGTTTCTTTCTCTCTCTCCCCCGAGTGTTTCTCTCTCTCCCCTCCCACAGTGTTTCTCGCTCTCTCCCCGCAGTGTTTCTCTCTCTCCCCCAGTGTTTCTCTATCTCTCCCCCAATGTTTCTCACTCTCTCCTCCCCCCAGATTTTCCCTCTCTCACCCAAGTGTTTCTCTCTCTCTCTCCCCCCAGTGTTCCTCTCCCTCCCCCAGTGATTCTCTCCCTCTCTTTCTCCCCCCAGTGTTTCTCTCTCTCT
Organism: Heptranchias perlo; assembly: GCF_035084215.1. Taxonomy (NCBI): domain Eukaryota; kingdom Metazoa; phylum Chordata; class Chondrichthyes; order Hexanchiformes; family Hexanchidae; genus Heptranchias; species Heptranchias perlo. The sequence continues at coordinate 18,040,909 of NC_090363.1, forward strand.
CTCTCCCACCAGTGTTTCTCCCTCTCTCCCCCAGTGTTTCTCTCTCTCTCTCCCCCAGTGTTTCTCCCTCTCTCTTTCTCCCCCAAGTGTTTCTCTATGTCCCTCTCTCCCTCCACCCAGTGTTTCTCTCTCTCCCCCAATGTTTCTCTCTCTCTCCCCCAGTGGTTCTCTCTCTCCCCCCAGTGTTTCTCTCTCACTCCTCCCCCCAGTGTTTATCTCTCTACACCCAATGTTTCTCTCTCTCCCTTTCCCCCCAGTATTTTTCTCTCTCTCTCCCCCAGTGATTCTCTCTCTCTTTTTCTCCCACCAGTGTTTCTCTCTCTCTCGCTCTCTCTCTCCCACCAGTTATTCTCTCTCTCCCCCCAGTGTTTCTCTCTCGCTCTCCCTACAGTGTTTCACTCTCTTTCTCTCTCCTCCTCCAGTGTTTCTCTCTTTCTCTCCCCCCCCCCCAGTGTTTCTCTCTCTCCCTCTCTCCTCCCCACTGTTTTTCTCTCTCTCTCCCCCCAGTTTTTATCTCTCTCACTCTCTCTCCCCAGTGTTTCTCTCTCTACCCCCAGTGTTTTTCTCTCTCACCCCAGTGTCTCTCTCTCTCTCCCCCCCACCAGTGTTTCTCTCTATCTCCCCCCAGTGTGTCTCTCTCTCGATCCAGTGTTTGTCACTCTCTCCCTCCAGTGTTTCACTCTCTATCCCCCCAGTGTTTCTCTCTCTCCCCCCAGTGTTTCTCTCTCTCTCCCCCAGGGTTTTCTTTCTCTCCCCACAATGTTTCTCACTCTCTCATCCCCCCAGTGTTTCCCTTTCTCACCCCAGTGTTTCTCTCTCTCTCCCCCAGTGTTTCTCTCTCTCTCTCCCCCCAGTGGTTCTCTCTCCCTCTTTCTGCCCCCAGTGTTTCTCTATATCCCTCTCTCCCTCCCCCCAGTTATTCTCTCTCTGCCCCCCCCAGTGTTTCTCTCTCTCTCCTCCCCCCAGTGTTTATGTCTCTCCCCCCAGTGTTTCTCTCTCTCTCTCCCACCATTGTTTCTCTCTCTCTCTCTCTCTCTCTCCCCAGTGTTTCTCTCCCCCCCGCATTGTTTCTCTCTCTCCCCACAGTGTTTCTCTCTCTCCCTCTCCCCCCAATGTTTCGCTCTCTCTCCCCCAGTGTTTCTCTCTCTCTCTTTCTCCCCCCAGTGTTTCTCTCTCTCTCTATCTCTCTCTCCCACCAGTTTATTTCTCTCTCTCCACGCAGTGTTTCTCGATCTCTCCCCCCAGTGTTTCTCTCCCTCCATCCCTCCAGTGTTTCACTCTCTCTCTCTCTTCTCCAACAGTGTTTCTCTCTTTTTCCCCCCAGTGTTTCTCTCTCTCCCTCTCTCCTCCCCCAATGTTTCTCTTTCTCCCCCCCCCCCCAGTGTTCCTCTCTCTGTCGCCCCAGTGTTTCTCTCTCTCTCCCCCAAGTCATAGAGTCATAGAGTCATAGAGTTATACAGCACGGATGGAGTCCCTTCGGCCCATCGTGTCCGCGCCGGCCATCAAGCCCTGTCTACTCTAATCCCATATTCCAGCATTTGGTCCGTAGCCTTGTATGCTATGGCATTTCAAGTGCTCATCCAAATGCTTCTTGAATGTTGTGAGGGTTCCTGCCTGCACAACCCTTTCAGGCAGTGAGTTCCAGACTCCAACCACCCTCTGGCTGAAAAAGTTCTTTCTCAAATCCCCTCTGAACCTCCCGCCTTTTACCTTGATTCGATGCACCCTTGTAATAGAACCCTCAACGAAGGGAAAAAGCTCCTGATTATCCATTCTATCTTTGCCCCTCATAATTTTGTACACCTCAATCATGTAACCCCTCAGCCTCCTCTGCTCCAAGGAAAACAAACCCAATCTTCCCAGTCTCTCTTCACAGCTGAAGCGCTCCAGTTTCTCTCTCTCTCTCCTCCCACAGTGATTCTCTATCTCTCCCCCAATGTTTCTCTCTCTCTCTCTCTCTCTCTCCCCAGTGTTTCTCTCTCTCCCCCACTCTTTCTCTCTCTCTCTTCCTCCCCTCAGTGTTTCTCACTCTCTCTCTCTCTCCCACCAGTGTTTCTCCCTCTCTCCCCCAGTGTTTCTTTCTCTCTCCCTCCAGTGTTTCTCTCTCTCTCTTTCACCCCCCAGTGTTTCTCTATATCCATCTCTCCCTCCCCCCAGTGTTTTACTCTCTCTCTCTCCCACAGTGTTTCTCTCTCTCCCCCCACCAGTGTTTCTCTCTCTCTCCTCCCCCAAGTGTTTCTCTCTCTCCGCCAGTGTCTCTCTCTCTCTCCCCACAGTGTCTCTCTCTCACTCTCCCCCCCCACCCAGTGCTTCTCTCTCTTCCCCAGTGTTTCTCTCTCTCTCTCACCAACCAGTTTTTCTCTCTCTCTCCCCCAGTGTTTCTCTCTCTCTCCCCCCAGTGTTTCACTCTCTCTCTCCCTCCGCCCAGTGTTTCTCTCTCTCTATCCCTCCAGTGTTTCACTCTCCCTCTCTCCTCCCCAAGTGTTTCTCTATTTCTCTCCCCCGAGTGTTTCTCTCTATCCCTCTCTCCTCCCCAACTATTTCTCTCTCTCTCCCCCCCCCCCAGTGTTTCTCTCTCTCTCTCTATCCCCAGTGTTTCTCTCTCTACCCCCAGTGTTTCTCTCTCTCACCCCAGTGTTTCTCTCTCTCTCTCTCTCTCTCTCTCTCTCCCCAGTGTTTCTCGCTCTCTCCCCCAGGATTTCTCTCTCTCCCCACAATAATTCTCACTCTCTCATCACCTCAGTGTTTCCCATTCTCACCCGAGTGCTTCTCTCTCTCTCTCTCTCACCCCAGTGTTTCTCTCTCTCCCCCAGTTTTCTCTCTCTCTCTTTCTCACCCCAGTGTTTCTCTCTCTCTCACTCCCACCAGTGTTTCTCCCTTGCTCCCCCAGTGTTTCTCTCTCTCTCCCCCCGCAGTGTTTCTCTCTCTCTTTCTACCCCCAGTGTTTCTCTATATCCCTCTCTCCCTCCCCCAGTGTTTCTCTCTCTCTCTCCCCCAGTGTTTCTCTCTCTCTCCCCCCACTGTTTCTCTCTCTCTCTCTCCCAGTGTTTCTCCCTCTCTCCCCCCAGTGTTTCTCTCTCTCCTCCCCCCAGTGTTTATCTCTCTATCCCCAGTGTCTTTCTCTCCCTCTCCCCCCAGTGTTTCTCACTCTCTCTCTCTCCCCAGTGTTTCTCTCTCTACCCCCACAGTGTTTCTCTCTCTCCCTCTCCCCCCAGTGTCTCTCTCTCTCTCTCCCCCAGTGTTTCTCGCTCTCTCTTTCTCCCCCCAGTGTTTCTCTCTCTCTCTCTGTCTCTCTCCCCCACCAGTTTATTTATCTCTCTCCCCGCAGTGTTTCTCTCTCTCTCCCCCCAGTGTTTCACTCTCTTTCTCTCCCCCCAGTGTTTCTCTCTCTCCCTTTCTCCTCCCCCAGTGTTTCTCTCTCTCTCTCTCCGCACAATTTTTCTCTCTCTCTCCCCCCAGTGTTTCACTCTCTTTCTCTCCCCCCAGTGTTTCTCTCTCTCCCTTTCTCCTCCCCCAGTGTTTCTCTCTCTCTCTCTCCGCACAATGTTTCCCTCTCTCTCCCCGCAGTGTTCCTCCCTCTGTCGCCCCATTGTTTCTCTCTCACTCTCCCCACAGTGTTTCTCTCTCTCCCCCAGTGTTTCTCTCTCTCTCTCTCCAACCAGTTTTTCTCTCTCTCTCCCCCAGTGTTTCTCTCTCTCTCTACCCCCAGTGTTTCACTCTGTCTCTCTCCCCCCAATGTTTCTCCCTCTCTTTCCCTCCAATGTTTCACTCTCTCTCTCTCCTCCACCAGTGTTTCCCTCTTTCTCTCCCCCCAGTGTTTCTCCCCCTCCCTGTCTCCTCCCCCACTGTTTCTCTCTTTCTCTCCCCCCAGTGTTTCCCACTCTCCCTCTCTCCTTCCCCACTGTTTCTCTCTCTCTCTCCCCAGTGTTTCTCTCTCTCCCCCATTGTTTCTCTCTCTCTCTTTCTCCCCCCAGTGTTTCTCTCTCTTTCTCTCCCACCAGTGTTTCTCCCTCTCTCCCTCAGTCTTTCTCTCCTTCTCTCCCCCCAGTGTTTCTCTCTATCTCTTTCTCCCCCCAGTGTTTCTCCATATCCCTCTCTCCCTCCCGCCAGTGATTCTCTCACTCCCCCCCAGTCTTTCTCTCTCTCTCCCCACAGTGTTTCTCTCTCTCACTCTCCCCCCAGTATTTCTCTCTGTCTCTCCGCCCAGTGTTTCTCACTCTCTCTTTCTCCCCCAGTGTTTCTCTTTCTCTCTTTCCCACCAGTTTTTTTCTCTCTCTTCCCCCAGTGTTTCTCTCTCTCTCTCTCCCCCCAGTGTTTCACTCTCTCTATCTCCCCCCAGTGTTTCTCACGCTCCATCCCTCCAGTGTTTCACTCTCTCTCTCTCCTCAACCAGTGTTTCTCTCTTTTATCTTCCCCCAGTGTTTCTCTCTCTCCCTCTCTCCTCCCCCACTGTTCCTCTCTCTCTCTCCTCCCCCAGTGTTACACTCTCTCTCTCCCCCAGTGTCTCTCTCACTCTCCCCCCAGTGTTTCTCACAATCTCCCCCCAATTTTTCTCTCTCTCTCCCCAGTTTTTCTCTCTCTCTCCCTCCAGTATTTCACTCTCTTTCCCCCCAGAGTTTCTCTCTCTCTCTCCCCAGTGTTTCTCTCTCTGTCCCCAGTGTTTCTCTCTCCCTCCCCCAGGGTTTCTCTCTCTCCCCCCAATGTTTCTCACTTACTCCTCCCCCCAGTGTTTCCCTCTCACACCCCAGTATTCCTCTCTCTCTCTCCCCAGTGTTTCTCTCTCTCCCCCACTGATTCTCTCTCTCTCTTTCTCTCCCACCAGTGTTTCTCCCTCTCTCCCTCAGTCTTTCTCTCCTTCTCTCCCCCCCTGTTTCTCTCAATCTCTTTCTCCCCCCAGTGTTTCTCCATATCCCTCTCTCCCTCCCGCCAGTGTTTCCCTCTCTCTCTCTCCCACAATGTTTCTCACTCTCTCACCCCAGTGTTTCTCTCTCTCTCCCCCCAGTGTTTCTCCCTCTCTCCTCCCCCCTGTGTTTAACTCTCTCCCCCAGTGTTTCTCTCTCTCTCTCCCCCAGTGTTTCTCTCTCTCTCTCTCTCACCAGTGTTTCTCTCTCTCCCTCCCAGTGTTTCTCTCTCTCTCCCCACAGTGTTTCTCTCTCTCACTCTCCCCCCAGTGTTTCTCTCTGTCTCTCCCCCAGTGTTTCTCTCTCTCTCTTTTTCCCCCAGTGTTTCTCTCTCTCTCTCTCTCTCCCACCGGTTTTTCTCTCTCTCTCTCCCCAGTGTTTCTCTCTCTCTCTCCCCCCAGTGTTTCACTCTCTCTCTCCTCCACCAGTGTTTCTCTATTTTTCACCTCCCAGTGTTTCTCTCTCTCCCTCACTCCTCCCCCACTGGTCCTCTGTCTCTCTCCCCCCCCAGTGTCTCTACCTCTCTCTCTCCATCCAGTGTTTCTCTCTATCTCCCCCCAGTGTTTCTCTCTCACTCCCCAGTACTTCTCTCTTTCTCCCTCCAGTGTTTCACTCTCTCTCCCCCCAGTCTTTCTCTCTCTCTCCCCCCAGTGTTTCTCTCTCTCCCCACAGTGTTTCTCTCTCTCTCCCCCTGTCTTTCTCTCTCTCTCTCCACCCAGTGTTTATCTCTCTCTCTCCCCCCAGTGTTTCTCTCTCTCTACTCCCCCCAGTGTTTCTCTCTCTGTCCACCCAGTGATTCTCTCCGTCCTCCCACTGTGTTCTCTCTCTCTCTACCCAGTGTTTCTCTCTCTCCTCCCCCAGTGTTTCTCTCTCTCTCCTCCCCAGTGTTTCTCGCTCTCCCTCCCCCCAGTGTTTCTCTCACTCTCCCCCCCAGTGTTTCTCTCTCTCTCTCTCCAACCAGTTTTTCTCTCTCTCTCCCCCCAGTGTTTCTCTCTCTCTCGCCCCAGTGTTTCACTCTGTCTCTCTCCCTCCAGTGTTTCTCTCTCTCTATCCCTCCAGTGTTTCACTCCCTCTCTCCTCCCGCAGTGTTTCTCTCTTTCTGTCCCCCCATTGTTTCTCTTTCTCCCTCTCTCCTCCCCCACTGTTTCTCTCACTCTCTCCCCCAGTGTTTCTCTCTCTCTCTCTCTCTCTCTATCTCTCTCCCCAGTGTTTCTCTCTACCCCCAGTGTTTCTCTCTCTCACCCCAATGTTTCTCTCTATCTCTCTCCTCCCCCGTGTTCCTCCCTCTCTCTCCCCCAGTGTCTCTCTCTCTCTCTCCCCCCACTGTTTCTCACTATCTCCCCCCAGTGTTTCTCTCTCTCTCCCCATTGTTTCTCTCTCACTCCCTCCAGTTTTTCACTCCCTCTCCCCCCAGTGTTTCTCTCTGTCTCCCCCCGCTGTTTCTCTCTGTCCCCTCAGTGTCTCTCTCTCTCTCTCCCCCCACTGTTTCTCACTATCTCCCCCCAGTGTTTCTCTCTCTCTCCCCATTGTTTCTCTCTCACTCCCTCCAGTTTTTCACTCCCTCTCCCCCCAGTCTTTCTCTCTCTCTCCCCCCGCTGTTTCTCTCTGTCCCCTCAGTGTTTCTATCTCTCTCCCCAGAGTTTCTCTCCCTCCCCCCAATGTTTCTCACTCTCTCCACCCCCCAGTGTCTCCCTCTCTCCCCCCACTGTTTCTCACTATCTCCCCACAGTGTTTCTGCTCTCCCCAGTATTTCTCTCTCTCCTCCCCCCTCTGTTTAACTCCCTCCCCCCAGTGTCTCTCTCTCTCTCTCCCCCCAGTGTTTCTCTCTCTCTCCCCAGTGTTTCTCTCTCTCCCCCCCTTTGTTTCTCTCTCTCTCCCCACAGTGTTTCTCTCTCTCACTCTCCCCCCAATGTTTCACTCTGTCTTTCACCCCAGTGTTTCTCTCTCTCTTTTTCTCCCCCAGTGTTTCTCTCTCTCTCTCGCTCTCTTTCTCCCACCAGTTATTCTCTCTCTCCCCCCAGTGTTTCTCTCTCTCTCCTCCCCACAGTGTTTATCTCTCTCCACCCAATGTTTCTTTCTCTCTCTCCCCCGAGTGTTTCTCTCTCTCCCCTCCCACAGTGTGTCTCGCTCTCTCCCCGCAGTGTTTCTCTCTCTCCCCCCAGTGTTTCTCTCTCTCCCCCAATGTTTCTCACTCTCTCCTCCCCCCAGATTTTCCCTCTCTCACCCAAGTGTTTCTCTCTCTCTCTCCCCCCAGTGTTCCTCTCCCTCCCCCAGTGATTCTCTCTCTCTCTTTCTCCCCCCAGTGTTTCTCTCTCTCTCTCTCTCCCACCAGTGTTTCTCCCTCTCACCCCCAATGTTTCTCTCACTCTCTCCCCCAGTGTTTCTCCCTCTCTCTCTCTCCCCCAATGTTTCTCTCTCTCTCCCCCCAGTGGTTCTCTCTCTCCCCCCAGTGTTTCTCTCTCACTCCTCCCCCCAGTGTTTATCTCTCTCCACCCAATGTTTCTCTCTCTCCCTTTCCCCCCAGTATTTCTCTCTCTCTCCCCCAGTGTTTCTCTCTCTCACCCCAGTGTCTCTCTCTCTCTCCCCCCAGTGTTTCTCTCTATCTCCCCCCAGTGTTTCTCTCTCTCGATCCAGTGTTTGTCACTCTCTCCCTCCAGTGTTTCACTCTCTATCCCCCCAGTGTTTCTCTCTCTCCCCCCAGTGTTTCTCTCTCTCTCCCCCAGGGTTCTCTTTCTCTCCCCACAATGTTTCTCACTCTCTCATCCCCCCAGTGTTTCCCTTTCTCACTCCAGTGCTTCTCTCTCTCCCCAGTGTTTCTCTCTCTTCCCCAGTTTGTCTCTCTCTCTCTTTCTCACCCCAGTGTTTCTCTCTCTCTCCCCCAGTGTTTCTCTCTCTCTCTCCCCCCAGTGCTTCTCTCTCCCTCTTTCTGCCCCCAGTGTTTCTCTATATCCCTCTCTCCCTCCCCCCAGTTATTCTCTCTCTGCCCCCCCCAGTGTTTCTCTCTCTCTCCTCCCCCGTGTTTATGTATCTCCCCCCAGTGTTTCTCTCTCTCTCTCCCATCATTGTTTCTCTCTCTATCTCTCTCCCCAGTGTTTCTCTCCCCCCCACCATTGTTTCTCTCTCTCCCCACAGTGTTTCTCTCTCTCCCTCTCCCCCCAATGTTTCGCTCTCTCTCCCCCAGTGTTTCTCTCTCTCTCTTTCTCCCCCCAGTGTTTCTCTCTCTCTCTCTATCTCTCTCTCCCACCAGTTTATTTCTCTCTCTCCACGCAGTGTTTCTCTATCTCTCCCCCCAGTGTTTCTCTCCCTCCATCCCTCCAGTGTTTCACTCTCTCTCTTCTCCAACAGTGTTTCTCTCTTTTTCCCCCCAGTGTTTCTCTCTCTCCCTCTCTCCTCCCCCAATGTTGCTCTTTCTCTCTCTCCCCCCCCCAGTGTTCCTCTCTCTGTCGCCCCAGTGTTTCTCTCTCTCTCCCCCAAGTCATAGAGTCATAGAGTCATAGAGTTATACAGGACGGATGGAGTCCCTTCGGCCCATCGTGTCCGCGCCGGCCATCAAGCCCTGTCTACTCTAATCCCATATTCCAGCATTTGGTCCGTAGCCTTGTATGCTATGGCACTTCAAGTGCTCATCCAAATGCTTCTTGAATGTTGTGAGGGTTCCTGCCTGCACAACCCTTTCAGGCAGTGAGTTCCAGACTCCAACCACCCTCTGGCTGAAAAAGTTCTTTCTCAAATCCCCTCTGAACCTCCCGCCTTTTACCTTGATTCGATGCACCCTTGTAATAGAACCCTCAACGAAGGGAAAAGCTCCTGATTATCCATTCTATCTGTGCCCATCATAATTTTGTACACCTCAATCATGTCCCCCCTCAGCCTCCTCTGCTCCAAGGAAAACAAACCCAATCTTCCCAGTCTCTCTTCACAGCTGAAGCGCTCCAGTTTTTCTCTCTCTCTCCTCCCACAGTGATTCTCTATCTCTCCCCCAATGTCTCTCTCTCTCTCTCTCTCTCTCTCCCCAGTGTTTCTCTCTCTCCTCCACTCTCTCTCTCTCTCTCTTCCTCCCCTCAGTGTTTCTCACTCTCTCTCTCTCCCACCAGTGTTTCTCCCTCTCTCCCCCAGTGTTTCTTTCTCTCTCCCACCAGTGTTTCTCTCTCTCTCTTTCACCCCCCAGTGTTTCTCTATATCCATCTCTCCCTCCCCCCAGTGTTTTACTCTCTCTCTCTCCCACAGTGTTTCTCTCTCTCTTCCCCCAGTGTTTCTCTCTCTCTCCCCCCACCAGTGTTTCTCTCTCTCTCCTCCCACAAGTGTTTCTCTCTCTCCGCCAGTGTCTCTCTCTCTCTCCCCACAGTGTCTCTCTCTCTCTCCCCCCCCAGTGCTTCTCTCTCTTCCCCAGTGTTTCTCTCTCTCTCTCACCAACCAGTTTTTCTCTCTCTCTCCCCCAGTGTTTCTCTCTCTCTCTCCCCCCAGTGTTTCACTCTCTCTCTCCCTCCGCCCAGTGTTTCTCTCTCTCTATCCCTCCAGTGTTTCACTCTCCCTCTCTCCTCCCCCAGTGTTTCTCTCTTTCTCTCCCCCGAGTGTTTCTCTCTATCCCTCTCTCCTCCCCAACTATTTCTCTCTCTCTCCCCTCCCCAGTGTTTCTCTCTCTCTCTCTATCCCCAGTGTTTCTCTCTCTACCAAGGATAGTATCCGACTAAAAACAAGGACATATAAGGTAGCCAAACTTAGTGGCAGGATAGAAGATTGGGAATTCTTCAAAAGACAGCAAAAAGTAACTAAAGGATTGATTAAGAAAGGGAAGTTAGATTATGAAAAGAAATTAGCAAAAAATATAAAAACAGATAGCAAGAGTTTCTATAGTTATATAAAAAGAAAAAGGGTGGCTAAGGCAAACATAGGTCCCTTAGAGGATGAGACCGGGAAATTAATGGTGGGAAACATGGAGATGGCAAAAATGCTGAACAAATATTTTGTTTCAGTCTTTACAGTAGAGGACACTAAGAATATCCCAACACTGGACAAACAGGGGACTCTCGGGGGGGAGGAGCTAAATACGATTAAAATCACTCAGGAGATGGTACTCAGTAAAATAATGGTGGATAAATCCCCTGGACCTGATGGCTTCCATCCTAGGGTCTTGAGGGAAGTGGCAGTAGGGATTGTGGATGCTTTGGTGATAGTTTTCCAAAATTCCCTGGACTCAGGAGAGGTCCCGGCAGATTGGAAAACTGCTAATGTAACACCGTTATTTAAAAAGGGTAGTAGGCAGAAGGCTGGAAATTATAGGCCAGTTAGCTTAACATCTGTGGTGGGTAAAATTTTGGAGTCTATTATTAAGGAGACAGTAACGGAACATTTAGATAAGCATAATTTAATAGGACAAAGTCAGCATGGCTTTATGAAGGGGAAGTCATGTCTGACAAATTTGCTTGAGTTCTTCGAGGATATAACGTATAGGGTGGATAAAGGGGAACCAGTGGACGTAGTGTATTTAGACTTCCAGAAGGCATTCGACAAGGTGCCACATAAAAGATTATTTCTTAAGATAAAAAATCACGGGATTAGGGGTAATATTCTGGCATGGGTGGAGGATTGGTTATCAAACAGGAAGCAGAGAGTTGGGATAAATGGTTCATTTTCGGACTGGCAACCAGTAACCAGTGGTGTTCCACAGGGGTCGGTGCTGGGTCCCCAACTCTTTACAATCTATATTAACGATTTGGAGGAGGGGACCGAGTGCAACATATCAAAATTTGCAGATGATACAAAGATGGGAGGGAAAGTAGAGAGTGAGGAGGACATAAAAAACCTGCAAGGGGATATAGACAGGCTGGGTGAGTGGGCGGAGATTTGGCAGATGCAATATAATATTGGAAAATGTGAGGTTATGCACTTTGGCAGGAAAAATCAGAGAGCAAGTTATTTTCTTAATGGCGAGAGACTGGAAAGTACTGCAGTACAAAGGGATCTGGGGGTCCTCGTGCAAGAAAATCAAAAAGTTGGTATGCAGGTGCAGCAGGTGATCAAGAAAGCCAACGGAATGTTGGCTTTTATTGCTAGTGGGATAGAATATAAAAACAAGGAGGTATTGCTGCAGTTATATAAGGTATTGGTGAGACCGCACCTGGAATACTGCATACCGTTTTGGTCTCCATACTTAAGAAAAGACATACTTGCTCTCGAGGCAGTACAAAGAAGGTTCACTCGGTTAATCCCGGGGATGAGGGGGCGGACATATGAGGAGAGGTTGAGTAGATTGGGACTCTACTCATTGGAGTTCAGAAGAATGAGAGGCGATCTTATTGAAACATCTTGTGAAGGGTCTTAATCGGGTGGATGCATTAAGGATGTTCCCAAAGATGGGTGAAACGAGAACTCGGGGGCATAATCTTAGAATAAGGGGCTGCTCTTTCAAAACTGAGATGAGGAGAAACTTCTTCACTCAGAGGGTGGTAGGTCTGTGGAATGTGCTGCCCCAGGAAGCTGTGGAAGCTACATCATTAGATAAATTTAAAACAGAAATAGACAGTTTCCTAGAAGTAAAGGGAATTAGGGGTTATGGGGAGCGGGCAGGAAATTGGACATGAAGCTGAGTTCGGATCGGTCAATGCCCTGTGGGTGGCGGAGAGGGCCCAGGGGCGATGTGGCCGGGTCCTGCTCCGACTTCTTGTGTTCTTTAGATTTGTGGTTGGGATCAGATCAGCCATGATCTTATTGAATGGCGGAGCAGGCTCGAGGGGTCGATTGGCCTACTCCTGCTCCAATTTCTTATGTTCTTATGTTCTTATGTTCCTCTCTCTCTCTCTCCCCAGTGTCTCTCCCTCTCTCTCTCCCTCCAGTGTTTCTCTCTATCTCCCCGCAGTGTTTCTCTCTCTCTCCCCAGTGTTTCTCTCTTTCTCCCTACTGTGTTTCTCTCTCTCTCCACCCACTGTTTCTCTCTCTCGCTCTCCCCAGTGTTTCTCTCTCTCTCTCCCCCCACTGTGTTTCACTCTCTCTCCCCACAGTATTTCTCTCTCTCTCTCCCACCAGTGTTTCTCTCGCTCTCTCCTCCCAGTGATTATCTCTCTCCCCCAGTGTTTCTCTCTCTCTGCTCCCCCCAGTGTTTCTCTCTCTGTCCACCCAGTGATTCTCTCTCTCCTCCCATTGTGTTTCTCTCTCTCTCTCCCCAGTGTTTCTCTCTCTCCTCCCCCAGCGATTCTCTCTCTCTCCTCCCCAGTGTATCTCTCTCTCTCTCCCCCCAGTGTTTCTCTCGCACTCTCTCTCTACTCCCAGTATTTCTCTCTCTCTCTCCCAGTGTTTCACTCTCTCCCCCAGCGTTTCTCTCTCTCACCCCCCAGTGTTTCTCTCTCTCTCCTCCAACCAGCGTTTCTCTCTCTCCCCCAGTGTTTCACTCTCTCTCTCGTTCTCCCCCCAGTGTTTCTCTGTCTCTCTCTATCTCCCACCAGTGAGTCCTCCTCTCACCCCAGCGTTTCTCTCTCTCACCCCCCAGTGTCTCTCTCTCTCTATCTCCCACCAGTGATTCTCCCTCTCTCCCCCAGTGTTTACCTCTCTCCCCCCCGTGTTACTCTCTCTCTCCACCCCGCAGTGTCTCTCTCTCTCTCTCTCCACCCAGTGTTTCTCTCTCTCACCCCAGTGTTTCTCTCTCTCCCCCACAGTGTTTCTCTCTCTCTCTCTCCCCAGTGTTTGTCTCTCTCTCTCCCCCCAGTGTTTCTCTCTCTCTCTCCCCCCATTGTTTCTCTGTCTCTGCTCCCCCCAGTGTTTCTCTATCTGTCCACCCAGTGATTATCTCCCTCCTCCCACTCTGTTCCTCTCTCTCTCCCCCAGTGTTTCACTCTCTCCCCCAGCGTTTCTCTCTATCACCCCCTGTGTTTCTCTCTCTCCCACCTCCCCCCAGTGTTTCTCTCTCTCCCCCCAGTGTTTCTCTCTCTCCCCCAGTGTTTCTCTCTCTCTCTCGTTCTCCACCCAGTTTTTTTTTCTCTCTCTCTCTCTCCCACCAGTGTTTCTCCCTCTCTCCCCCAGCGTTTCTCTCTCTCACCCCGCAGTGTCTCTCACTCTCTCTCTCCCACCAGTGTATCTGCCTCTCTCCCCCAGTGTTTATCTCGCTCCCCCCAATGTTTCTCTCTCTCTCCACCCCCAGTGTTTCTCTCTCTCTCTCTACCCAGTGTTTCTCTCTCTCCCCCCAGTGTTTCTCTCTCTCTCCCCCCAGTGTTCCTCACTCTCTATCCCTCCAGTGTTTCACTCTCTCACTCTCCTCCCCCAGTGTTTATCTCTTTCTCTCCCCCAGTCTTTCTCTCTCTCCTCCCCCAGTGTTTCTCTCTCTCTGTCCCCCACTGTTTCTCTCTCTACCCCCCCCCCCAGTGTTTCTCTCTCTCTCCTCCCACGGTGTTTCTCTCTCTCTCCCCCCAGTGTCTCTCTATCTCCCCCCACTGTTTCTCTCAATCTCCCCCCAGCGTTTCTCTCTCTCCCCCCATTGTTTCTCCCTCACCCACCAGTATTGCTCTCTCTCTCTCTCCCCCTAGCGTTTCTCAATCTCTCCCCATAGTGTTTCTCTCTCTCTCCCCACCTTGTTTCTCCCTCACCCCCCAGTGTTTCTCTCTATCTCTCTCCCCCCAGTGTTTCTCTATCTCTCTCTCCCTCTACCCCCATTGTTTCTGACTCTCTCGCTCTCCCCAATGTTTCTCTCTCTCTCTCCCCCCAGTGTTTCCCTCTCCCTCTCTCTCTACCCCCAGAGTTTCTCTCACCGCCCAGTGTTTCCCTGTCTCTCTCCTCCCCCCAGTGTTTCTCTCCCCACCAGTGTTTCTCTCTCTCCCCCAGTGTTTCTCTCTCTCTCTCTTTCTCACCACAGTGTTTCTCTGTCTCTGTCTCTCTCTCTCTCCTACCAGTGTTTCTCCCTCTCTCCCCCAGTATTTCGCTCTCTCTCCCCACAGTGTTTCTCGCTCTCTCCCCCCACTGTTTCTCTCACTCTCACTCTCTCTCTCCCCACAGTGTTTCTCGCTCTTTCTCCCCCCAGTGTTTCACTCTCTCTATCTCCCTCCAGTGTTTCTCTCTCTCTATCGCTCCAGTGTTTCACTCTCTCTCTCTCCTCCACCAGTGTTTCTCTCTTCCCCCCCCCAGTGTTTCTCTCGCTCGCTCTCTCCTCCCCCACTGTCCCTCTCTCTCTCTGTCCCCAGTGTCTCTCCCTCTCTCTCTCCCTCCAGTGTTTCTCTCTATCTCCCCCAAGTGTTTCTCTCTCTCTCCCCAGTGTTTCTCTCTTTCTCCCTACTGTGTTTCTCTCTCTCTCCACCCAGTGTTTCTCTCTCTCTCTCTCCCACCAGTGTTTCTCCCGCTCTCTCCTGACAGTGTTTATCTCTCTCCCCATAGTGTTTCTCTCTCTTTGCTCCCCCCAGTGTTTCTCTCTCTGTCCACCCAGTGATTCCCTCTCTCCTCCCATTGTGTTTCTCTCTCTCTCTCCCCAGTGTTTCTCTCTCTCCTCCCCCAGCGTTTCTCTCTCTCTCCTCCCCCAGTGTATCTCTCTCTCTCTCCCCCCAGTGTTTCTCTCGCACTCTCTCTACTCCCAGTGTTTCTCTCTCTCACCCAGTGTTTTACTCTCTCCCACAGCGTTTCTCTCTCTCACCCCCCAGTGTTTCTCTCTCTCTCCTCCAACCAGTGTTTCTCTCTCTCCCCCAGTGTTTCTCTCTCTCGCTCCCCCCAATGTTTCACTCTCTCTCCACCCCCAGTGTTTCTCTCTCTCTCTCTACCCAGTGTTTCTCTCTCTCACTCCAGTGTTTCTCTCTCTCTCCCACCCCAGTGTTTCTCTCTCTCTCCCCCCAGTGTTCCTCTCTCTCTATCCCTCCAGTGTTTCACTCTCTCTCTCTCCTCCCCGAGTGTTTCTCTCTCTCTCTCCCCCCAGTGTTTCTCTCTCCCCTCCCCCAGTGTTTCTCTCTCTCTCCTCCCACAGTGTTTCTCTCTCTCTCCCCCAGTGCCTCTCAATCTCCCCCCAGTGTTTCTCTCTCTCCCCCCAGTGTTTCTCCCTCACCCACCAGTATTTCTCTCTCTCTCTCTCCCCCCAGTGTTTCTCTCTCTCTCCCCCCAGTGTTTCTCTCTCTCTCCCACCGTGTTTCTCCCTCACCCCCCAGTGTTTCTCTATCTCTCTCTCCCTCGACCCCCATTGTTTCTGAGTCTCTCGCTCTCCCCAATGTTTCTCTCTCTCTCCACCCTGTGTTTCTCTCTGTCTCTCACCAGTGTTTCTTTCTCTCCCCAGTGTTTCTCGCTCTCCCCACAGTGTTTCTCTCTCTCTCTCTACCCTCAGTGTTTCTCTCTCTCTGTCTCCCCCCCCCTCTTTCTCCTCTCCTCCCCCCAGTGTTTCTCTCTCTCTCTCACCCCAGTGTTTATCTCTTTCTCTCCCCCCAGTGTTTCTCTCTCTCCTCCCCCAGTGTTTCTCTCTCTCTCTCCCCCCAGTGTTTTTCTCTCTCCTCCCCCAGTGTTTCTCTCTCTCTCCTCCCACAGTGTTTCTCTCTCTCTCCCCACAGTGTTTCTCTCTCTCTCCCCAGTGTTTCTCTCCCTCTCCATCCAGTGTTTCACTTTCTCTCCTCCCAGTGTTTCTCCCTCACCCACCAGTATTTCTCTCTCTCTCTCTCCCCCCAGTGTTTCTCTCTCTCTCCCCCTAGTGTTTCTCTCTCTCTCCCCCCGTGTTTCTCCCTCACCCCCCAGTTTTTCTCTCTATCTCTCTCCCCCCAGTGTTTCTCTATCACTCTCTCCCTCTACCCCCATTGTTTCTGACTCTCTCGCTCTCCCCAATGTTTCTCTCTCTCTCTCCCCCCTGTGTTTCTCTCTGTCTCTCACCAGTGTTTCTCTCTCTACCCAGTGTTTCTCGCTCTCCCCACAGTGTTTCTCTCTCTCTCTACCCTCAGTGTTTCTCTCTCTGTCTCGCCCCAGTCTTTCTCCTCTCCTCCCCCCAGTGTTTCTCTCTCTCTCTCACCCCAGTGTTTATCTCTTTCTCTCCCCCCAGTGTTTCTCTCTCTCCTCCCCCAGTGTTTCCCTCTCTCTCTCCCCCCAGTGTTTCTCTCTCTCCTCCCCCAGTGTTTCTCTCTCTCTCCTCCCACAGTGTTTCTCTCTCTCTCCCCACAGTGTTTCTCTCTCTCTCCCCAGTGTTTCTCTCCCTCTCCATCCAGTGTTTCACTCTCTCTCCCCCCAGTGTTTCTCTCTCTCCCCCCAGTGTTTCTCCCTCACCCACCAGTATTTCTCTCTCTCTCTCTCCCCCCAGTGTTTCTCTCTCTCTCCCCCAAGTGTTTCTCTCTCTCTCCACCCCGTGTTTCTCCCTCACCCCCCAGTTTTTCTCTCTATCTCTCTCCCCCCAGTGTTTCTCTATCTCTCTCTCCCTCTACCCCCATTGTTTCTGACTCTCTCGCTCTCCCCAATGTTTCTCTCTCTCTCCCCCCTGTGTTTCTCTCTGTCTCTCACCAGTGTTTCTCTCTCTACCCAGTGTTTCTCGCTCTCCCCACAGTGTTTCTCTCTCTCTCTACCCTCAGTGTTTCTCTCTCTCTGTCTCGCCCCAGTCTTTCTCCTCTCCTCCCCCCAGTGTTTCTCTCTCTCTCTCACACCAGTGTTTATCTCATTCTCTCCCCCCAGTGTTTCTCTCTCTCCTCCCCCAGTGTTTCTCTCTCTCTCTCCCCCCAGTGTTTCTCTCTCTCCTCCCCCAGTGTTTCTCTCTCTCTCCTCCCCCAGTGTTTCACTGTCTCCCCCAGCGTTTCTCTCTCTCACACCCCAGTGTTTCTCTCTCTCTCCTCCCCCCGGTGTTTCTCTCTCTCCCCCCAGTGTGTCTATCTCTCCCCCCAGTGTTTCTCTCTCTGTCTATCCATCCAGTGTATCAATCTCTCTCTCCTCCCCTAGTGTATCTCTCTTTCTCTCCCCCCAGTGTTTCTCTCTCTCCCTCTCTCCTCCCCCACTGTTTCTCTCACTCTCTCCCCAGTGTTTCTCTCTCTCTCCCCAGTGTTTCTCTCTCTACCCCCAGTGTTTCTCTCTCTCACCCCAGTGTCTCTCTCTCTCTCTCTCTCCTCCCCCATTGTTCCTCTCTCTCTCTCCTCCAGTGTCTCTCTCTCTCTCTCCCCCCAGTTTTTCTCACTACCTCTCCCCAGTGTTTATCTCTCTCTCCCCAGTGTTTCTCTCTCTCTCCAGTGTTTCACTCTCTCCCCTCAGTGTTTCTCTCTCTCTCCCCCTGGGTTTCTCTCTCTCCCCCCAATGTTTCTCACTCTCTCCTCCCCCCAGATTTTCCCTCTCTCACCCCAGTGTTCCTCTCTCTCTCTCTCCCCAGTGTTTCTCTCACTCTTTCTCCCCACCAGTGTTTCTCCCTCTCTCACCCGGTCTTTCTCTCCTTCACTCACCCCAGTGTTTCTCTCTATCTCTTTCCCCCCCCCCCCCAGTGTTTCTCTCACTCTTTCTCTCCCACCAGTATTTCTCCCTCTCTCACCCGGTCTTTCTCTCCTTCACCCCCCCCCCCAGTGTTTCTCTCTATCTCTTTCTCCCCCCAGTGTTTCTCCATATCCCTCTCTCCCTCCCCCAGTGTTTCTTTATCTCTCTCCCCTAGTGTTTCTCTCTCTCCCCCAAGTGTTTCTCTCTCTCTGCCCCAGTGTTTCTCATTCTCTCCTCGCCCCTGTGTTTAACTCTCTCCCCCCAGTGTTTCTCTCCCTCTCCCCCAGTGTTTCTCTCTCTCTCTCTCTCCCCACTGTTTCTCTCTCTCCCACCAGTGTTTCTCTCTCTCTCCCCGCATTGTTTCTCCCTCTTTCTCCCCCCAGTGTTTCACTCTCTCTATCTCCCCCCAGTGTTTCTCTCTCTCTATTCCTCCACTGTTTCACTCTCTCTCTCTCCTCCACCAGTGTTTCTCTCTCTACCCAGTGTTTCTCGCTCTCCCCACAGTGTTTCTCTCTCTCTCTACCCTCAGTGTTTCTCTCTCTCTGTCTCGCCCCAGTCTTTCTCCTCTCCTCCCCCCAGTGTTTCTCTCTCTCTCTCACACCAGTGTTTATCTCATTCTCTCCCCCCAGTGTTTCTCTCTCTCCTCCCCCAGTGTTTCTCTCTCTCTCTCCCCCCAGTGTTTCTCTCTCTCCTCCCCCAGTGTTTCTCTCTCTCTCCTCCCCCAGTGTTTCACTGTCTCCCCCAGCGTTTCTCTCTCTCACACCCCAGTGTTTCTCTCTCTCTCCTCCCCCCGGTGTTTCTCTCTCTCCCCCCAGTGTGTCTCTCTCTCCCCCCAGTGTTTCTCTCTCTGTCTATCCATCCAGTGTATCAATCTCTCTCTCCTCCCCTAGTGTATCTCTCTTTCTCTCCCCCCAGTGTTTCTCTCTCTCCCTCTCTCCTCCCCCACTGTTTCTCTCACTCTCTCCCCAGTGTTTCTCTCTCTCTCCCCATTGTTTCTCTCTCTACCCCCAGTGTTTCTCTCTCTCACCCCAGTGTCTCTCTCTCTCTCTCTCTCCTCCCCCATTGTTCCTCTCTCTCTCTCCTCCAGTGTCTCTCTCTCTCTCTCCCCCCAGTTTTTCTCACTACCTCTCCCCAGTGTTTATCTCTCTCTCCCCAGTGTTTCTCTCTCTCTCCAGTGTTTCACTCTCTCCCCTCAGTGTTTCTCTCTCTCTCCCCCTGGGTTTCACTCTCTCCCCCCAATGTTTCTCACTCTCTCCTCCCCCCAGATTTTCCCTCTCTCACCCCAGTGTTCCTCTCTCTCTCTCTCCCCAGTGTTTCTCTCACTCTTTCTCCCCACCAGTGTTTCTCCCTCTCTCACCCGGTCTTTCTCTCCTTCACTCACCCCAGTGTTTCTCTCTATCTCTTTCCCCCCCCCCCCCCAGTGTTTCTCTCACTCTTTCTCTCCCACCAGTATTTCTCCCTCTCTCACCCGGTCTTTCTCTCCTTCACCCCCCCCCCCAGTGTTTCTCTCTATCTCTTTCTCCCCCCAGTGTTTCTCCATATCCCTCTCTCCCTCCCCCAGTGTTTCTTTATCTCTCTCCCCTAGTGTTTCTCTCTCTCCCCCAAGTGTTTCTCTCTCTCTGCCCCAGTGTTTCTCATTCTCTCCTCGCCCCTGTGTTTAACTCTCTCCCCCCAGTGTTTCTCTCCCTCTCCCCCAGTGTTTCTCTCTCTCTCTCTCTCCCCACTGTTTCTCTCTCTCCCACCAGTGTTTCTCTCTCTCTCCCCGCATTGTTTCTCGCTCTTTCTCCCCCCAGTGTTTCACTCTCTCTATCTCCCCCCAGTGTTTCTCTCTCTCTATTCCTCCACTGTTTCACTCTCTCTCTCTCCTCCACCAGTGTTTCTCTCTTTTTCTCCCCCCAGTGTTTCTCTCGCTCCCTCTCTCCTCCCGCACTGTTCCCCCCTCTATCTCCCCCCAGTGTGTCTCCCTCCAGTGTTTCTCTCTATCTCCCCCCAGTGTTTCTCTCTCTCTCCCCAGTGTTTCTCTCTTTCTCCCTCAAGTGTTTCACTCTCTCCCCCCAGTGTTTCTCCCTCTCTCCCCCCACTGTTTCTCTCACTCTCACTCTCCCTCTCCACCCATTGTTTCTCTCTCTCGCTCTCCACAGTGCTTCTCTCTCTCTCTCCCCGCTGTGTTTCTCTCTCTCTCTCCCCCAGTGTTTCTCTCTCTCCCCAGTGTTTCTCTCTCTCCCAACAGTGTTTCTCTCTCTCTCTCTCCCCCCAGTGTTTCTCTCTCTCTCTCCCCCCAGTGTTTCTCTCTCTCTCTCTCCCCCCAGTGTCTCTCTCTCTCTCTACCCCCAGTGTTTCTCTCTCTCTCCCCCCAGTGTTTATCTCTCTCTCTCTCCCACCAGTGTTTCTCCCTCTCTCCCCCAGTGTTTCTCTCTCTCTCTCCCCCCAGTGTCTCTCTCTCTCTCTCTCTCTCCCACCAGTGTTTCTCCCTCTCTCCCCCAGTGTTTCTCTCTCTCTCTCCACCCAGTGTTTCTCTCTCCCTCTCTCTCTCCCCCCCAGTGTTTCTCTCTCTCACCGCCCAGTGTTTCTCTCTCTCTCCTCCCCCCAGTGTTTCTCTCCCCCCCCAGTGTTTCTCTCTCTCCCCCAGTGTTTCTCTCTCTCTCTCTTTCTCACCCCAGTGTTTCTCTGTCTGTCTCTCTCTCTCCCACCAGTGTTTCTCCCTCTCTCCCCCAGTGTTTCGCTCTCTCTCCCCCCCAAGTATTTCTCTCTCTCTTTCTCTCCCCAGTGTTTATCTCTTTCCCCCAGTGTTTCTCTCCTCCACCCCCAGTGCTTCTCTCTATCTCTCTCTCCAGTGTTTCTCTCTCTCACCCCAGTGTCTCTCTCTCTCTCTCCCCCCAGTGTTCCTCTCTCTCTATCCCTCCAGTGTTTCACTCTCTCCCTCTCTCCTCCCCCACTGTTCCTCCCTCTCTCTCCCCCAGTGTCTCTCTCTCTCCCCCCCCCATTGTTTCTCTCTATCTCCCCACAGTGTTTCTCTCTCTCTCTCCAGTGGTTCTCTCCCTCTCCCTCCAGTGTTTCACTCGCTCTCCCCCCAGTGTTTCTCTCTCTCTCCCCCCAGTGTTTCTACCTCTCTGCTCCCCTCTGTGTTTAACTCTCTACCCCCAGTGTTTCTCTTTCTCTCGCACTCCCGAATATCTCTCTCTCCCCAGTGTTTCTCTCTCTCCCCACAGTGTTTCTCTCTCTCTCCCCCCAGTGATTCTCCCTCACCCCGCAGTGTTTCTCTCTCTCTCTCTCTCCCCAGTGTTTCTCTCGCTCACCCCAGTGTTTCTCTCTCTCTCCCTCCAGTGTTCCTCTCTCTCTTTCCCTCCAGTGTTTCACTCTCTCTCTCCTCTCCCAGTGTTTCTCTCTTTCTCTCCCACCAGTGTTTCTCTCTCTCCCTCTCTCCTCCCCCACTGTTCCTCTCTATCTCTACCCCCAGTGTCTCTGACTCTCTCCCCCCAGTGTTTCTCTCTCTCTCTCACCCCAGTGTTTCTCTCTCTCTATTTCTCCCCCAGTGTTTCTCTCTCTCTCTCTCCCACCAGTTTTTCTCTCTCTCTCCCCCCAGTGTTTCTCTCTCGCTCTCCCCCACTGTTTCACTCTCTCTATGTCCCTCCAGTGTTTCTCTCTCTCTATCCCTCCAGTATTTCACTATCTCTCTCTCTCCTCCACCAGTGTTTCTCTCTTTTTCTCCCCCCAGTGTCTCTCCCTCTCTCTCTCCCTCCAGTGTTTCTCTCTCTCTCCTCCCAGTGTTTCTCTCTCTCTCCCTCCAGTATTCTCTCTCTCCCCTCAATGTTTCTCTCTCTACCCCCAGTGTATCTCTCTCTCACCCCAGTGTTTCTCTCTCTCTCTCTCTCTCCTCCCCCAGGGTTCATCTCTCTCTCTCCCCCAGTGTCTCCCTCTGTCTCTCCCCCCAGTGTTTCTCACTCTCTCCCCCCAGTGTTTCTCTCTCTCTCCCCAGTGTTTCTCTCTCTCTCCCTCCAGTGTTTCACTCTCTCTCCCCCCAGTGTTTCTCTCTCTCTCCCCCCAGTGTTTCTCTCTCTCTCCCCTCAGTGTTTCTCTCTCTCTCCCCCACTGTTTCTCTCTCTCTCTTGTTCTCCCCCCAGTGTTTCTCTCACTCCTCCTCTCCCCCCAGTGTTTCTCTCTATCTCGTTCTCCCCCCAGTGTTTCTCTCTCTGTCTCCCCCAGTGTTTCTCTCTCTCTCCCCCCAGTGTTTCTCTCTCTCTCCCCCCAGTGTTTCTCCCTCTCTCCTCCCCACTGTGTTTAACTCTCTCCCCCCAGTGTTTCTCTCTCTCTCGCTCTCCCGAATGTCTCTCTATCCCCATTGTTTCTCTCTCTCCCCACAGTGTTTCTCTCTCTCTCCCCCCAGTGATTCTCCCTCACCCCGTAGTGTTTCTCTCTCTCCCTCTCTCCTCCCCCACTGTTCCTCTCTCTCTCTCCCCCCAGTGTTTCTCTGTCTCTCCCCCCAGTGCTCCCTCACTCCTCCCCCCTGTGTTTAACTCTCTCCCCCCAGTGTTTCTCTCTCTCTCTCCCCCCAGTATTTCTCTCTCGCTCGCTCTCCCGAATGTCTCTCTCTCCCCAGTGTTTCTCTCTCTCCCCCCAGTGTTTCTCGGTCTCTCCCCCCAATGTTTCGCTCACTCTCACTCTCCCTCTCCCCCCATTGTTTGTCTCTCTCGCTCTCCCCAGTGTTTCTCTCTCTCTCTCCCCCCTGTGTCTCTCTCTCTCTCTCCCCAGTGTTTCTCTCTCTCCCCAGTGTTTCTCTCTCTCCCCACAGTGTTTCTCTCTCTCTCTCTCCCCCCAGTGTTTCTCTCTCTCTCTCCCCCAGTGTTTCTCTCTCTATCTCTCCCCCCAGTGTTTATCTCTCTCTCTCCTACCAGTGTTTATCTCTCTCTCCTCCCCCAGTGTTTCTCTCTCTCTCTCCCCCAGTGTTTCTCTCTCCCTCTCTCTCTACCCACAGTGTTTCTCTCTCTCGCCCAGTGTTTCTCTCTCTCTCTCTTTCTCACCCCAGTATTTCTCCCTCTCTCCCCCAGTGTTTCGCTCTCTCTTTCTCTCCCCAGTGTTTATCTCTCTCCCCCAGTATTTCTCTCTCTCCACCCCCCAGTGCTTCTCTCTCTATTTCTCACCAGTGTTTCTCTCTCTCACCCCAGTCTATCTCTTTCTCTCCCCCCAGTGTTCCTCTCTCTCGATCCCTCCAGTGTTTCACTCTCTCTCTCCTCTTCCAGTGTTTCTCTCTTTCTCTCCCCCCAGTGTTTCTCCCTCTCCCTCTCTCCTCCCCCACTGTTCCTCTCTCTCTCTCCCCCAGTGTCTCTCTCTCTCTATCCCCCCATTGTTTCACTCTATCTCCCCACAGTGCTTCTCTCTCTCTCCCCAGTGTTTCTCTCCCTCTCCCTCCAGTGTTTCACTCTCTCTCCCCCCAGTGTTTCTCTCTCTCTCCCGCCAGTGTTTCTACCTCTCTCCTCCCCCTTGTGTTTAACTCTCTCCCCCCAGTGTTTCTCTCTCTCCCTCTCTCCTCCCCCACTGTTCCTCTCTCTCTCCCCCCAGTGTCTCTCACTTTCTCCCCCAAGTGTTTTTCTCTCTCTCTCTCCCCAGTGTTTCTCTATCTCCCCCCAGTGTTTCTCTCTCTCTCCGCACAGTGTTTCTCCCTCTCACTCTCCCCCCAATGTTTCACTCTGTCTCTCACCCCAGTGCGTCTCTCTCTCTCTATCTCCCTCCAGTGTTTCTCTCTCTCTATCCCTCCAGTGTTTCACAATCTCTCTCTCTCCTCCACCAGTGTTTCTCTCTTTTTCTCCCCCCAGTGTCTCTACCTCTCTCTCTCCCTCCAGTGTTTCTCTCTCTCTCCCCCCAGTGTTTCTCTCTCTCTCCCTCCAGTATTGTCTCTCTCCCCTCAGTGTTTCTCTCTCTACCACCAGTGTTTCTCTCACTCACCCCAGTGTTTCTCTCTCTCTCTCCTCCCCCAGTGTTCATCGCTCTCTCTCCCCCAGTGTCTCTCTCTCTCTCTCCCCCCAGTGTTTCTCACTCTCTCCCCCCAGTGTTTCTCTCTCTCTCCCCAGTGTTTCTCTCTCTCTCCCTTCAGTGTTTCACTCTCTCTCCCCCCAGTGTTTCTCTCTCTCGCCTCAGTGTTTCTCCCTCTCTCCCCCACTGTTTATCTCTCTCTCGTTCTCCCCCCAGTGTTTCTCCATATCCATCTCTCCCTCCCCCCAGTGTTTCACTCTCTGTCTCCCCCAGTGTTTCTCTCTCTCTCCACCAGTGTTTCTCTCTCTCTCCCCCCAGTGTTTCTCCCTCTCTCCTCCCCCCTGTGTTTAACTCTCTCCCCCCAGTGTTTATCGCTCTCTCTCCCCCCAGTGTTTCTCTCGCTCCCTCTCTCCTCCCCCACTGTTCCTCTGTCTCTCTCCCCACAGTGTCTCTCCCTCTCTCTTCTCCCTCCAGTGTTTCTCTCTATCTCCCCCCAGTGTTTCTCTCTCTCTCCCCAGTGTTTCTCTCTTTCTCCCTCCTGTGTTTCTCTCTCTCTCCACCCAGTGTTTCTCTCTCTCGCTCTCCCCAGTGTTTCTCTCTCTCTCTCCCCCCACTGTGTTTCACTCTCTCTCCCCACAGTATTTCTCTCTCTCCCTCTCCCACCAGTGTTTCCCTCTCTCTCTCCTCCCAGTGTTTATCTCTCTCTCTCCCCGCAGTGTTTCTCTGTCTCTCTCTCTCACTCTCTCCCAGCAGTGTTTCTCCCTCTCTCCCCAGCGTTTCTCTCTCTCACCCCCCAGTGTCTCTCTCTCTCTCTCTCTCTCCCACCATTGATTCTCCCTCTCTCCCCCAGTGTTTAAATCTCTCCCCCAGTATTTCTCTCTCTCTCCAGCCCCAGTGTTTCTCTCTCTCTCTCTACCCAGTGTTTCACTCTCTCACCCCAGTGTTTACCTCTCTCCCCCCAGTGTCTCTCTCTCTCTCCACCCAGTGTTTCTCTCTCTCACCCCAGTATCTGTCAATCTCCCCCCAGTGTTTCGATCTCTGTCCCCAGTGTTTCTCTCCCTCTCCATCCAGTGTTTCACTCTCTCTCCCCCCAGTGTTTCTCTCTCTCCCCCCAGTGTTTCTAACCTCACCCACCAGTATTTATCTCTCTCTCTCCCCCCAGTGTTTCTCTCTCTCTCCCCCTCGTGTTTCTCTCTCTCCCCCCCCCGTGTTTCTCCCTCACCCCCAAGTGTTTCTCTCTATCTCTCTCCCCCCAATGTATCTCTATCTCTCTCTCCCTCCACCCCCATTGTATCTGACTCTCTCGCTCTCCGCATTGTTTCTCTCTCTCTCTCCCCCCTGTGTATCTCTCTGTCTCTCACCAGTGTTTCTCTCTCCCCCCAGTGTTTCTCGCTCTCCCCACAGTGTTTCTCTCTCTCTCTACCCTCAGTGTTTCTGTCTCTCTGTCTCCCCCCAGTCTTTCTCCTCTCCTCCCCCCAGTGTTTCTCTCTCTCTCTCACCCCAGTGTTTATCGCTTTCTCTCCCCCCAGTGTTTCTCTCTCTCCTCCCCCAGTGTTTCTCTCTCTCTCTCCCCCCAGTGTTTCTCTCTCTCCTCCCCCAGTGTTTATCTCTCTCTCTCCCCCCAGTGTTTCTCTCTCCCTCTCTCTCCCCCCACCCCGTGTTTCTCTCTCTAACCCAGTGTTTCACTCTCTCCCCCCCCAGTGTTTCTCTCTCTCTCCTCCCCCCGGTGTTTCTCTCTCTCCCCCCAGTGTGTCTCTCTCTCCCCCCAGTGTTTCTCTCTCTCTATCCATCCAGTGTATCACTCTCTCTCTCCTCCCCCAGTGTTTCTCTCTTTCTCTACCCCCAGTATTTATCTCTCTCCCTCTCTCCTCCCCCACTGTTTCTCTCACTCTCTCCCCAGTGTTTCTCTCTCTCTCTCTCCCCAGTGTTTCTCTCCCTTCCCCCAGTGTTTCTCTCTCTCACCCCAGTGTTTCTCTCTCTCTCTCTCCTCCCTCTGTGTTCCTCTCTCTCTCCCCCCCAGTGTCTCTCTCTCTCTCCCCCCCCAGTTTTTCTCACTACCTCCCCCCAGTGTTTATCTCTCTCTCCCCAGTGTTTCTCTCTCTCTCTCTCTCTCCAGTGTTTCACTCTCTCCCCTCAGTGTTTCTCTCTCTCTCCCGCTGGGTTTCTCTCTCTCCCCCCAATGTTTCTCACTCTCTCCTCCCCCCAGAGTTTCCCTCTCTCACCCCAGTGTTCCTCTCTCTCTCTCTCCCCAGTGTTTCTCTCACTCTTTCTCTCCCACCAGTGTTTCTCACTCTCTCACCCGGTCTTTCTCTCCTTCACTCCCTCCAGTGTTTCTCTCTATCTCTTTCTCCCCCCAGTGTTTCTCCATATCACTATCTCCCTCCCCCCAGTGTTTCTCTCTCTCTCTCTCCCCCAGTGTTTCTCTCTCTCTCCCCCAAGTGTTTCTCTCCCTCTCCCCCAGTGTTTCTCTTCCTCTCTCCAGTGTTTCTCTCTCTCTCCCCACAGTGTTTCTCTCTCTTTCTCCCCCCAGTGTTTCACTCTCTCTATCTCCCCCCAGTGTTTCTCTCTCTCTATCCCTCCAGTGTTTCACTCTCTCTCTCTCCTCCACCAGTGTTTCTCTCTTTTTCTCCCCCAGTGTTTCTCTCGCTTCCTCTCTCCTCCCGCACTGTTCCCCTCTCTCTTCCCCCAGTGTCTCTCCCTCTCTCTCCCTCCAGTGTTTCTCTCTATCTCCCCCAGTGTTTCTCTCTCTCTCCCCAGTGTTTCTCTCTCTATCCCTCCAGTGTTTCACTCTCTCTCTCTCCTCCACCAGCGTTTCTCTCTTTTTCTCCCCCAGTGTTTCTCTCGCTCCCTCTCTCCTCCCACACTGTTCCCCTCTCTCTCTCCCCCCAGTGTCTCTCCCTCTCTCTCCCTCCAGTGTTTCTCTCTATCTCCCCCAGTGTTTCTCTCTCTCTCCCCAGTGTTTCTCTCTTTCTCCCTCCAGTGTTTCACTCTCTCTCCCCATTGTTTCTCTCTCTCGCTCTCCACAGTGTTTCTCTCACTCTCTCCCCCCTGTGTTTCTCTCTCTCTCTCCCCAGTGTTTCTCTCTCTCCCCAGTGTCTCTCTCTCTCCCCACAGTGTTTCTCTCTCTCTCTCTCCCCCCAGTGTTTCTCTCTCTTTCTCCCCCCAGTGTTTCTCTCTCTCTCTCTCTCTCCCCCCAGTGTTTCTCTCTCTCTCTCCCCCCAGTGTTTATCTCTCTCTCTCCCCCCAGTGTTTATCTCTGTCTCCTCCACCACTGTTTCTCTCTCTCTCCTCCCCCAGTGTTTCCCTCTCTCTCTCCCCCCAGTGTTTCTCTCTCCCTCTCTCTCTACCCCCAGTGTTTCTCTCTCTCACCGCCTAGTGTTTCTCTCTCTCTCCTCCCCCCAGTGTTTCTCTCCCCCCGCAGTGTTTCTCTCTCTCCCCCAGTGTTTCTCTCTGTCTCTCTTTCTCACCCCAATGTTTCTCTGTCTCTCACTCTCTCTCTCTCTCTCTCCCACCAGTGTTTCTCCCTCTCTCCCCCATTGTTTCGCTCTCTCTCCCCCCAGTGTTTCTCGCTCTCTCCAGCCACTGTTTCTCTCACTCTCACTCTCCCTCAGCCCCCATTGTTTCTCTCTCTCGCTCTCCCCAGTGTTTCTCTCTCTCTCACCCCCCTGTGTTTCTCCCTGTCTCTCCCCAGTGTTTATCTCTCTCTCCTCCCCCACTGTTTCTCTCTCTCTCCTCCACCAGTGTTTCTCTCTCTCTCTCCCCAGTGTTTCTCTCTCCCTCTCTCTCTACCCCCAGTGTTTCTCTCTCTCACCGCCCAGTGTTTCTCTCTTTCTGCTCCCCCTAGTGTTTCTCTCCCCCCCCCAGTGTTTCTCTCTCTCTCTCTTTGTCACCCCAGTGTTTCTCTGTCTCTCTCTCTATTTCTCTCCCACCAGTGTTTCTCCCTCTCTCCCCCAATGTTTCGCTCTCTCTCCCCCCGCAAGTATTTATCTCTCTCTTTCTCTCCCCAGTGTTTATCTCTCTCCCCCAGTGTTTCTCTCTCTCCACCCCCCAGTGCTTCTCTCTCTCTCTCTCTCCCCAGTGTTTCTCTCTCTCACCCCAGTGTCTCTCTCTATCTCCCCCCAGTGTTCCTCTCTCTCTATCCCTCCAGTGTTTCACTCTCTCTCCTCATCCAGTGTTTCTCTCTTTCTCTCCCCCCAGTGTTTCTCTCTCTCCCTCTCTCCTCCCCCACTGTTCCTCTCTCTCTCTCTCCCCGAGTGTCTCTCTATCTCTCCCCACATTGTTTCTCTCTATCTCCCCACAGTGTTTCTCTCTCTCTCCCCAGTGTTTCTCTCCCTCTCCCTCCAGTGTTTCACTCTCTCACCCCAGTGTTTATCTCTCTCCCCCCAGTGTTTCTCTCTCTCTCTCTCTACCCAGTGTTTCTCTCTCTCACCCCAGTGTCTCTCTCTCCCCCCATTGTTTCTCTCAATCTCCCCCCAGTGTTTCTATCTCTCTCCCCAGTGTTTCTCTCCCTCTCCATCCAGTGTTTCACTCTCTCTCCCCCCAGTGTTTCTCTCTCTCCCCCCAGTGTTTCTACCTCACCCACAAGTATTTCTCTCTCTCTCTCTCCCCCAGTGTTTCTCTCTATCTCCCCCTCGAGTTTCTCTCTCTCTCCCCCCCCCTGTGTTTCTCCCTCACCCCCAAGTGTTTCTCTCTATCTCTCTCCCCCCAATGTTTCTCTATCTCTCTCTCCTTCTACCCCCATTGTTTCTGACTCTCTCGCTCTCCCCAATGTTTCTCTCTCTCTCTCCCCCCTATGTTTCTCTCTGTCTCTCACTAGTGTTTCTCTCTCTCCCCAGTGTTTCTCGCTCTCCCCACAGTGTTTTTCTCTCTCTACCCTCAGTGTTTCTGTCTCTCTGTCTCCCCCCAGTCTTTCTCCTCTCCTCCCCCCAGTGTTTCTCTCTCTCTCTTACCCCAGTGTTTATCGCTTTCTCTCCCCCCAGTGTTTCTCTCTCTCCTCCCCCAGTGTTTCTCACTCTCTCTCCCCCCAGTGTTTCTCTCTCTCCTCCCCCAGTGTTTCTCTCTCTCTCTCCCCCCAGTGTTTCTCTCTCCCTCTCTCTCCCCCCACCCCGTGTTTCTCTCTCTAACCCAGTGTTTCACTCTCTCCCCCAGCGTTTCTCTCTCTCACCCCCCAGTGTTTCTCTCTCTCTCCTCCCCCGGTGTTTCTCTCTCTCCCCCCAGTGTGTCTCTCTCTCCCCCCAGTGTGTCTCTCTCTCCCCCAGTCTTTCTCTCTCTCTATCCATCCAGTGTATCACTCTCTCTCTCCTCCCCCGGTGTTTCTCTCTTTCTCTCCCCCCAGTGTTTCTATCTCTCCCTCTCTCCTCCCCCACTGTTTCTCTCACTCTCTCCCCAGTGTTTCTCTCTCTCTCTCTCCCCAGTGTTTCTCTCTCTTCCCCCAGTGTTTCTCTCTCTCACCCCAGTGTTTCTCTCTCTCTCTCTCCTCCCCCAGTGTTCCTCTCTCTCTCTCCCCCAGTGTATCTCTCTCTCTCCCCCCCAGTTTTTCTCAATACCTCCACCCAGTGTTTCTCTCTCTCTCCCCAGTGTTTCTCTCTCTCTCTCTCTCTCTCCAGTGTTTCACTCTCTCCCCTCAGTGTTTCTCTCTCTCTCCCCCTGGGTTTCTCTCTCTCCTCCCAATGTTTCTCACTCTCTCCTCCCCCCAGAGTTTCCCTCTCTCACCCCAGTGTTCCTCTCCCTCTCTCTCCCCAGTGTTTCTCTCACTCTTTCTCTCCCACCAGTGTTTCTCCCTCTCTCACCCGGTCTTTCTCTCCTTCACTCCCCCCAGTGTTTCTCTCTGTCTCTTTCTCCCCCCAGTTTTTCTCTCACTCTTTCTCTCCCACCAGTGTTTCTCCCTCTCTCACCCGGTCTTTCTCTCCTTCACTCCCCCCAGTGTTTCTCTCTATCTCTTTCTCCCCCTAGTGTTTCTCCATATACCTCTCTCCCTCCCCCCAGTGTTTCTCTCTCTCTCTCCCCCAGTGTTTCTCTCTCTCTCCCCCAAGTGTTTCTTTCTCTCTCCCCCCAGTGTTTCTCAATCTCTCCTCGCCCCTGTATTTAACTCTCTCCCCCAGTGTTTCTCTCCCTCTCCCCCAGTGTTTCTCTCTCTCTCTCCAGTGTTTCTCTCTCTCTCCCCACAGTGTTTCTCTCTCTTTCTCCCCCCAGTGTTTCACTCTCTCTGTCTCCCCCCAGTGTTTCTCTCTCTCTATCCCTCCAGTGTTTCACTCTCTCTCTCTCCTCCACCAGTGTTTCTCTCTCTCTCTCACCCCAGTGTTTATCTCTCTCTCTCCCCCCAGTGTTTATCTCTCTCTCCTCCAGCACTGTTTCTCTCTCTCTCCTCCCCCAGTGTTTCCCTCTCTCTCTCCCCCAGTGTTTCTCTCTCCCTCTCTCTCTAGCCCCAGTGTTTCTCTCTCTCACCGCCTAGTGTTTCTCTCTCTCTCCTCCCCCCAGTGTTTCTCTCCCCCCGCAGTGTTTCTCTCTCTCCCCCAGTGTTTCTCTCTCTCTCTCTTTCTCACCCCAGTGTTTCTCTCTCTCTCTCTCCTCCCCCAGTGTTCCTCTCTCTCTCTCCCCCAGTGTATCTCTCTCTCTCCCCCCCAGTTTTTCTCAATACCTCCACCCAGTGTTTCTCTCTCTCTCCCCAGTGTTTCTCTCTCTCTCTCTCTCTCTCTCTCTCCAGTGTTTCACTCTGTCCCCTCAGTGTTTCTCTCTCTATCCCGCTGGGTTTCTCTCTCTCCCCCCAATGTTTCTCACTCTCTCCTCCCCCCAGAGTATCCCTCTCTCACCCCAGTGTTCCTCTCCCTCTCTCTCCCCAGTGTTTCTCTCACTCTTTCTCTCCCACCAGTGTTTCTCCCTCTCTCACCCGGTCTTTCTCTCCTTCACTCCCCCCAGTGTTTCTCTCAGTCTCTTTCTCCCCCCAGTGTTTCTCTCTCTCTCTCTCTCCCACCAGTGTTTCTCTCTCTCTCCCCCATTGTTTCGCTCTCTCTCCCCCCAGTGTTTCTCGCTCTCTCCCCCCACTGTTTCTCTCTCTCTCACTCTCCCTCAGCCCCCATTGTTTATCTCTCTCGCTCTCCCCAGTGTTTCTCTCTCTCTCACCCCCCTGTGTTTCTCTCTGTCTCTCCCCAGTGTTTCTCTCTCCCCCCAGTGTTTCTCTCTCTCTCTCCCCCCAGTGTTTCTCTCTCTCTCTCCCCCAGTGTTTCTCTCTCTCTCCCCCCAGTGTTTATCACCCTCTCTCCCCCCAGTGTTTATCTCTCTCTCCTCCCCCACTGTTTCTCTCTCTCTCCTCCCCCATTGTTTCTCTCTCTCTCTCCCCAGTGTTTCTCTATCCCTCTCTCTCTACCCCCAGTGTTTCTCGCTCTCACCGCCCAGTGTTTCTCTCTTTCTCCTCCCCCAGTGTTTCTCTCCCCCCACAGTGTTTCTCTCTCGCCCCCAGTGTTTCTCTCTCCCTCTCTTTCTCACCCCAGTGTTTCTCTGTCTCTCTCTCTCTTTCACTCCCACCAGTGTTTCTCCCTCTCTCCCCCAGTCTTTCGCTCTCTCTCCCCCCCCCCCCAAGTATTTATCTCTCTCTTTCTCTCCCCAGTGTTTATCTCTCTCCCCCAGTGTTTCTCTCTTTCCACCCCCCAGTGCTTCTCTCTCTCTCTCTCTCTCTCCCCAGTGTTTCTCTCTCTCACCCCAGTGTCTCTCTCTCTCTCCCCCCAGTGTTCCTCTCTTTCCATCCCTCCAGTGTTTCACTCTCTCTCTCCTCATCCAGTGTTTCTCTCTTACTCTCCCCCCAGTGTTTCTCTCTCTCCCTCTCTCCTCCCCCACTGAT
The DNA here is from genome assembly GCF_035084215.1 of Heptranchias perlo. NCBI lineage: Eukaryota > Metazoa > Chordata > Chondrichthyes > Hexanchiformes > Hexanchidae > Heptranchias > Heptranchias perlo. Next base: position 18,071,992 of record NC_090363.1, read on the forward strand.
CCTCTCTCTCTCTCCCCCCAGTGTCTCTCTCTCTCTCCCCCCATTGTTTCTCTCTATCTCCCCACAGTTTTTTTCTCTCTCTCCCCAGTGTTTCTCTCCCTCTCCCTCCAGTGTTTCACTCTCTCTCCCCCCAGTGTTTCTCTCTCTCTCCCCCAGTGATTCTCCCTCACCCAGCAGTGTTTCTCTCTCTCTCTCTCTCCCCAGTGTTTCTCTCTCACCCCACTGTTTCTCTCTCTCTCCCCCCAGTGTTCCTCTCTCTCTATCCCTCCAGTGTTTCACTCTCTCTCTCCTCTCCCAGTGTTTCTCTCTTTCTCTCCCACCAGTGTTTCTCTCTCTCCCTCTATCCTCCCCCACTGTTCCTCTCTCTCTCTCCCCCCAGTGTCTCTCTCTCTCTCCCCCCCCACCATTGTTTCACTCTATCTCCCCACAGTCTTTCTCTCTCTCTACCCAGTGTTTCTCTCCCTCTCCCCCCAGTGTTTCTCTCTCTCTCCTCCCAGTGTTTGTTCCTCTCTCCTCCCCCTGTGTTTAACTCTCTCCCCCCAGTGTTTCTCTCTCTCTCTCCCGCCAGTATTTCTCTCTCGCTCGCTCTCCCGAATGTCTCTCTCTCCCCAGTGTTTCTCTCTCTCCCCACAGTGTTTCTCTCTCTCCCCCCCAATGATTCTCCCTCACCCCCATTGTTTCTCACTCTCTCTCTCCCCCCAGTGTTTCTCTCTCTCTCTCTCCCTCTCCCCCCATTGTTTCTGTCTCTCGCGTTCTCCCCAATGTTTCTCTCTCTCGCCTCTGTGTTTCTCTCTCTCTCTCCCCAGTGTTTCTCTCTCTCCCCAGTGTTTCTCGCTCTCCCCACAGTGTTTCTATCTCTCTCTTTCCCCCAGCGTTTCTCTCTCTCTCTCCCCCCAGTGTTTATTTCTCTCTCCCCCCAGTGTTTCTCTCTCTCCTCCCCCAGTGTTTCTCTCTCTCTCCCCACATTGTTTCTCTCTATCTCCCCACAGTGTTTCTCTCTCTCTCCCCAGTGTTTCTCTCCCTCTCCCTCCAGTGTTTCACTCGCTCACCCCAGTGTTTATCTCTCTCCCCCCAGTGTTTCTCTCTCCCTCTCTCTCCCCCCACCCCGTGTTTCTCTCTCTAACCCAGTGTTTCACTCTCTCCCCCAGCGTTTCTCTCTCTCACCCCCAGTGTTTCTCTCTCTCTCCTCCCCCCGGTGTTTCTCTCTCTCCCCCCAGTGTGTCTCTCTCTCCCCCCAGTGTTTCTCTCTCTCTATCCATCCAGTGTATCACTCTCTCTCTCCTCCCCCAGTGTTTCTCTCTTTCTCTCCCCCCAGTGTTTCTCTCTCTCCCTCTCTCCTCCCCCACTGTTTCTCTCACTCTCTCCCCAGTGTTTCTCTCTCTCTCTCTCCCCAGTGTTTCTCTCTCTTCCCCCAGTGTTTCTCTCTCTCACCCCAGTGTTTCTCTCTCTCTCTCTCCTCCCCCAGTGTTCCTCTCTCTCTCTCCCCCAGTGTCTCTCTCTCTCTCCCCCCCCCAGTTTTTCTCAATACCTCCCCCCAGTGTTTCTCTCTCTCTCCCCAGTGTTTCTCTCTCTCTCTCTCTCCAGTGTTTCACTCTCTCCCCTCAGTGTTTCTCTCTCTCTCCCGCTGGGTTTCTCTCTATCCCCCCAATGTTTCTCACTCTCTCCTCCCCCCCAGAGTTTCCCTCTCTCACCCCAGTGTTCCTCTCTCTCTCTCTCTCCCCAGTGTTTCTCTCACTCTTTCTCTCCCACCAGTGTTTCTCCCTCTCTCACCCGGTCTTTCTCTCCTTCACTCCCCCCAGTGTTTCGCTCTGTCTCTTTCTCCCCCCAGTGTTTCTCTCAATCTTTCTCTCCCACCAGTGTTTGTCCCTCTCTCACCCGGTCTTTCTCTCCTTCCCTCCCCCCAGTGTTTCTCTCCCTCTCTCCCCCAGTGTTTCTCTCTCTCTCCCCCAAGTGTTTCTTTCTCTCTCCCCCCAGTGTTTCTCAATCTCTCCTCGCCCCTGTATTTAACTCTCTCCCCCCAGTGTTTCTCTCCCTCTCCCCCAGTGTTTCTCTCTCTATCTCCAGTGTTTCTCTCTCTCTCCCCACAGTGTTTCTCTCTCCTTCTCCCCCCAGTGTTTCACTCTCTCTATCTCCCCCCAGTGTTTCTCTCTTTCTATCCCTCCAGTGTTTCACTCTCTCTCTCTCCTCCACCAGTGTTTCTCTCTTTTTCTCCCCCCAGTGTTTCTCTCGCTCCCTCTCTCCTCCCGCACTGTTCCCCTCTCTCTCTCCCCCCAGTGTCTCTCCCTCTCTTTCCCTCCAGTGTTTCTCTCTATCTCCCCCAGTTTTTCTCTCTTTCTCCCCAGTGTTTCTCTCTCTCTCCCCAGTGTTTCTCTCTTTCTCCCTCCAGGGTTTCACTCTCTCTCCCCCCAGTGTTTCTCGCTCTCTCCCCCCACTGCTTCTCTCAATCTCACTCTCCCTCTCCCCCCATTGTTTCTCTCTCTCGCTCTTCCCAGTGTTTCTCTCACTCTCTCCCCCCTGTGTTTCTCTCTCTCTCTCCCCAGTGTTTCTCTCTCTCCCCAGTGTTTCTCTCTCTCCCCACAGTGTTTCTCTCTCTCTTTCTCCCCCCAGTGTTTCTCTCTCTTTCTCCCCCCAGTGTTTCTCTCTCTCTCTCCCCCCAGTGTTTCTCTCTCTCTCTCCCCCCAGTGTTTATCTCTCTCTCTCCCCCGAGTGTTTATCTCTCTCTGCTCCACCACTGTTTCTCTCTCTCTCCTCCCCCAGTGTTTCCCTCTCTCTCTCCCCCCAGTATTTCTCTCTCCCTCTCTCTCTAGCCCTAGTGTTTCTCTCTCTCACCGCCTAGTGTTTCTCCCTCTCTCCTCCCCCCAGTGTTTCTCTCCCCCCGCAGTGTTTCTCTCTCTCCCCCAGTGTTTCTCTCTGTCTCTCTTTCTCACCCCAGTGTTTCTCTGTCTCTCTCTGTCTCTCTCTCTCTCTCCCACCAGTGTTTCTCTCTCTCTCCCCCATTGTTTCGCTCTCTCTCACCCCAGTGTTTCTCGCTCTCTCTCCCCACTGTTTCTCTCTCTCTCACTCTCCCTCAGCCCCCATTGTTCCTCTCTCTCGCTCTCCCCAGTGTTTCTCTCTCTCTCACCCCCCTGTGTTTCTCTCTGTCTCTCCCCAGTGTTTCTCTCTCCCCCCAGTGTTTCTCTCTCTCTCTCCCCCCAGTGTTTCTCTCTCTCTCTCTCCCCCAGTGTTTCTCTCTCTCTCCCCCCAGTGTTTATCTCCCTCTCTCCCCCCAGTGTTTATCTCTCTCTCCTCCCCCATTGTTTCTCTCTCTCTCCTCCCCCATTGTTTCTCTCTCTCTCCCCAGTGTTTCTCTCTCCCTCTCTCTCTACCCCCAGTGTTTCTCTCTCTCACCGCCCAGTGTTTCTCTCTTTCACCTCCCCCAGTGTTTCTCTCCCCCCACAGTGTTTCTCTCTCGCCCCCAGTGTTTCTCTCTCTCTCTCTTTCTCACCCCAGTGTTTCTCTGTGTCTCTCTCTCTTTCACTCCCACCAGTGTTTCTACCTCTCTCCCCCAGTCTTTCGCTCTCTCTCCCCCCCAAGTATTTATCTCTCTCTTTCTCTCCCCAGTGTTTATCTCTCTCCCCCAGTGTTTCTCTCTCTCCACCCCCCAGTGCTTCTCTCTCTCTCTCTCTCTCCCCAGTGTTTCTCTCTCTCACCCCAGTGTCTCTATCTCTCTCTCCCCCCAGTGTTCCTCTCTGTCTATCCCTCCAGTGTTTAACTCTCTCTCCACTCATCCAGTGTTTCTCTCTTTCTCTCCCCACAGTGTTTCTCTCTCTCCCTCTCTACTCCCCCACTGTTCCTCTCTCTCTCTCCCCCCAGTGTCTCTCTCTCTCTCTCTCCCCCCATTGTTTATCTCTATCTCCCCACAGTGTTTCTCTCTCTCTCCCCAGTGTTTCTCTCCCTCTCCCTCCAGTGTTTCACTCTCTCTCCCCCCAGTGTTTCTCTCTCTCTCCCCCCAGTGTTTCTCCCTCTCTCGTCCCCCCTATGTTTAACTCTCTCCCCCCAGTGTTTCTCTCTCTCTCTCCCACCAGTGTTTCTCTCTCTCTCGCTCTCCCGAATGTCTCTCTCTCCCCAGTGTTTCTCTCTCTCCCCCACAGTGTTTCTCTCTCTCTCCCCCAGTGATTCTCCCTCACCCAGCAGTGTTTCTCTCTCTCTCTCTCTCCCCAGTGTTTCTCTCTCACCCCACTGTTTCTCTCTCTCTCCCCGCAGTGTTCCTCTCTCTCTATCCCTCCAGTGTTTCACTCTCTCTCTCCTCTCCCAGTGTTTATCTCTTTCTCTCCCACCAGTGTTTCTCTCTCTCCCTCTATCCTCCCCCACTGTTCCTCTCTCTCTCTCCCCCCAGTGTCTCTCTCTCTCTCCCCCCCACCATTGTTTCACTCTATCTCCCCACAGTGGTTCTCTCTCTCTCCCCAGTGTTTCTCTCCCTCTCCCTCCAGTGTTTCACTCTCTCTCTCCCCAGTGTTTCTCTCTCTCTCCCCCCAGTGTTTGTCCCTCTCTCCTCCACCCTGTGTTTAACTCTCTCCCCCCAGTGTTTCTCTCTCTCTCTCCCGCCAGTATTTCTCTCTCGCTCGCTCTCCCGAATGTCTCTCTCTCCCCAGTGTTTCTCTCTCTCCCCACAGTGTTTCTCTCTCTCTCTCTCCCTCTCCCCCCATTGTTTCTGTCTCTCGCGTTCTCCCCAATGTTTCTCTCTCTCGCCTCTGTGTTTCTCTCTCTCTCTCTCCCCAGTTTTTCTCTCTCTCCCCAGTGTTTCTCGCTCTCCCCACAGTGTTTCTCTCTCTCTCTACCCCCAGCGTTTCTCTCTCTCTCTCCCCCCAGTGTTTATTTCTCTCTCCCCCCAGTGTTTCTCTCTCTCCTTCCCCAGTGTTTCTCTCTCTCTCCTCCCCCAGTGTTTCTCTCTCTCTCTCCCCCCAGTGTTTCTCTCTCCCTCCCCATTGTTTCTCTCTTTCTCTATCCAGTGTTTCACTCTCTCTCCCCCCAATGTTTCTCTCTCACTCCCCCCTGTGTTTCTCTCACTCTCACTCTCCCTCTTCCCCCAGTGTTTCTCTCTCTCTCTCACCCCTGTGTTTCTCTCTCTCTCTCCCCAGTGTTTCTCTCTCTCCCCAGTGTTTCTGTCTCTCCCCACAGTGTTTATCTCTCCCTCTCTCTCTACCCCCAGTGTTTCTCTCTCTCTCCCCCAGTGTTTCACTCTCTCCCCCAGCGTTTAGCTCTCTCACCCCCCAGTGTTTCTCTCTCTCTCCTCCCCGCAGTGTTTCTCTCTCTCCCCCCAGTGTTTCTCTCTCTCCCCCAGTGTTTATCTCTCACTCTTTCTCACCCCAGTGTTTCTCTGTCTCTGTCTCTCTCTCCCACCAGTGTTTCTCCCTCTCTCCACCAGTGTTTCTCTCTCTCTCCCCCCAAGTATTTCTCTCTCTCTTTCACCCCCAGTGTTTATCTCTCTCCCCCCAGTGTTTCTCTCTCTCCACCCCCAGTGTTTCTCTCTCTCTCCCCAGTGTTTCTCTCTCTCACCCCAGTGTTTCTCTTTCACTCCCCCCAGTATTTATCTCTCTCCCTCTCTCCTCCCCCACTGTTCCTCTCTCTTTCTCCCCCCAGTGTTTCTCTCACTCTCCCTCTCCCTCCAGTGTTTCACTCTCTCTCCCCCCAGTGTTTCTCTCTCACTCCCCCCTGTGTTTCTCTCACTCTCACTCTCCCTCTTCCCCCACTGTTTCTCTCTCTCGCTCTCCCCAGTGTTTCTCTCTCTCTCTCCCCCCTGTGTTTCTCTCTCTCTCTCCCCAGTGTTTCTCTCTCTCCCCAGTGTTTCTGTCTCTCCCCACATTGTTTCTCTCTCCCTCTCTCTCTACCCCCAGTGTTTCTCTCTCTCCCCCAGTGTTTCACTCTCTCCCCCAGCGTTTCGCTCTCTCACCCCCCAGTGTTTCTCTGTCCCTCTTCCCCCACTGTTTCTCTCTCTCGCTCTCCCCAGTGTTTCCCTCTGTCCCTCCCTACAGTGTTTCTCTCTCTCTCCCCCCAGTGATTCTCCCTCATCCCACAGTGTTTCTCACTCTCTCTCTCCCCCCAATGTTTCTCTCTCTCTCTCCCTCTCCCCCCATTGTTTCTGTCTCTTGCGTTCTCCCCAATGTTTCTCTCTCTCGCCTCTGTGTTTCTCTCTCTCTCTCTCTCTCCCCAGTGTTTCTCTCTCTCCCCAATGTTTCTCGCTCTCCCCACAGTGTTTCTCTCTCTCTCTCTCCCCCCAGCGTTTCTCTCTCTCACTCCCCCTAGTGTTTATCTCACTCTCTCCCCCCAGTGTTTCTCTCTCTCCTCCCCCAATGTTTCTCTCTCTCTCCTCCCCCAGTGTTTCTCTCTCTCTCTCCCCCCAGTGTTTCTATCTCCCTCCCCAGTGTTTCTCTCTTTCTCCCTCCAGTGTTTCACTCTCTCTCCCTCCAGTGTCTCTCTCTCTGTCCCCCCTGTGTTTCTCTCACTCTCACTCTCCCTCTCCCCCCACTGTTTCTCTCTCTCGCTCTCCAATGTGTTTCTTTCTCTCTCTCCCCCCTGTGTTTCTCTCTCTCTCTCCCCAGTGTTTCTCTCTCTCCCCAGTGTTTCTGTCTCTCCCCACAGTGTTTCTCTCTCTCCCCCAGTGTTTAACTCTCTCCCCCAGCGTTGAGCTCTCTCACCCCCCAGTGTTTCTCTCTCTCTCCTCCCCACAGTGTTTCTCTCTCTCCCCCCAGTGTTTCTTTCTCTCCCCCAGTGTTTCTCTCTCTCTCTCTTTCTCACCCCAGTGTTTCTCTCTCTCTCTCTCTCTCTCTCTCCCACCAGTGTTTCTCCCTCTCTCCCCCAGTGTTACTCTCTCTCTCCCCCCAAGTATTTCTCACTCTCTTTCTCCCCCAGTGTTTATCTCTCTCCCCCCAGTGTTTCTCTCTCTCCACCCCCCAGTGTTTCTCTCTCTCTCTCCTCAGTGTTTCTCTCTCTCACCCCAGTGTTTCTCTCCATCTCCCTCCAGTGTTTCACTCTCTCTCCCCCCAGTGTTTCTCCCTCTCTCCTCCCCGCTGTGTGTAACTCTCTCCCCCCAGTGTTTCTCTCTCTCTCTCCCCACAGTGTTTCTCACTCTCTCGCTCTCCCCAATGTTTCTCTCTCTCCCCAGTGTTTCTCTCCCTCCCCACAGTGTTTCTCTCTCTCTCCCCCAATGTTTTTCCCTCACCCCCCAGTGTTTCTCCCTCTCTCTCCCTCCAGTGTTTCTCTCTCTCCCCAGTGTTTCTCGCTCACCCCACAGTGTTTCTCTCTCTCTCTCTCTCCACCCTAAGTGTTTCTCTCTCTCTCTCCCCCCAGTGTTTATCTCTCTCACCCCCAGGTTCCTCTCTCTCTCTCCCCAGTGTTTCTCTCTCTCCCCCACTGTTTCTCTCTCTCTTTCTCCCCCCAGTGTTTCTCTCACTCTTTCTCTCCCACCAGTGTTTCTCCCTCTCTCACCCGGTCTTTCTCTCCTTCTCTCCCCACAGTGTTTCTCTCTATCTCTTTCTCCCACAGTGTTTCTCCATATCACTCTCTCCCTCCCCCCAGTGTTTCTCTCTCTCTCTCCCCCAGTGTTTCTCTCTCGCTCCCCCAAGTGTTTCTCTCTCTCTCCCTCCAGTGTTTCTCCCTCTCTCCTCGCCCCTGTGTTTACCTCTCTCCCCCCAGTGTTTGTCCCTCTCTCCCCCAGTGTTTCTCTCTCTCTCTCTCTCTCCCCAGTGTTTCTCTCTCTCCCCCCCAGTTTTTCTCTCTCTCTCCCCACAGTTTTTTTCTCTCTCTCTCTCCCCCAGTGTTTCTCTCTCTTTCTCCCCCCAGTGTTTCACTCTCTCTATCTCCCCCCAGTGTTTCTCTCTCTCTATCCCTCCAGTGTTTCACTCTCTCTCTCTCCTCCACCAGTGTTTCACTCTTTTTCTCCCCCCGGTGTTTCTCTCGCTCCCTCTCTCCTCCCCCACTGTTCCTCTCTCTCTCTCCCTCAGTGTCTCTCCTTCTCTCTCTCCCTCCAGTGTTTCTCTCTATCTCCCCCCTGTGTTTCTCTCTTTCTCCCTCCAGTGTTTCACTCTCTCTCCCCCCAGTGTTTCTCGCTCTCTCCCCCAGTGTTTCTCTCACTCTCACTCTCCCTCTCCCCCCATTGTTTATCTCTCTCGCTCTCCCCAGGGTTTCTCTCTCTCTCTCCCCCCTGTGTTTCTCTCTCTATCTCCCCAGTGTTTCTCTCTCTCCCCAGTGTTTCTCTCTATCCCCACAGTGTTTCTCTCTCGCTCTCCTCCCCCAGTGTTTCTCTTTCTCTCTCCCCCCAGTGTTTCTCTCTCCCTCTCTCTCTACCCCCAGTGTTTCTCTCTCTCTCCCCCAGTGTTACACTCTCTCCCCCAGCGTTTCTCTCTCTCCCCCAGTGTTTCTCTCTCTCTCTTTCTCACCCCAGTGTTTCTCTCTCTCTCTCTCTCTCTCCCCCAGTGATTCTCCCTCACTCACCCGTGTTTCTCACTCTCTCTCTCTCCCACTCCCCCCATTGTTTCTGTTTCTCTCGCCCTCCCCAATGTTTCTCTCTCTCTCTCGCCCCTGTGTTTCTCTCTCTCTCTCCCCAGTTTTCCTCTCTCTCCCCAGTGTTTCTCGCTCTCCACACAGTGTTTTTCTCTCTCTCTCTACCCTCACTATTTCTCTCTCTCTCTCCCCCCAGTGTTTCTCACTCCCTCCCCAGTGTTTCTCTCTTTCTCCCTCCAGTATTTCACTCTCTCTGCCCCCAGTGTTTCTCTCTCTCTCCCCCCAGTGTTTCTCTCACTCTCACTCTCCCTCTCCCCCCATTGTTTCTCACTCTCGCTCACCCCACTGTTTCTCTCTCACTTTCTCCCCCCAGTGTTTCTCTCACTCTTTCTCTCCCACCAGTGTTTCTCCCTCTCTCACCCGGTCTTTCTCTCCTTCTCTCCCCACAGTGTTTATCTCTATCTCTTTCTCCCACAGTGTTTCTCCATATCACTCTCTCCCTCCCCCCAGTGTTTCTCTCTCTCTCTCCCCCAGTGTTTCTCTCTCTCTCCCCCAAGTGTTTCTCTCTCTCTCCCCCCAGTGTTTCTCCCTCTCTCCTCGCCCCTGTGTTTACCTCTCTCCCCCCAGTGTTTGTCTCTTTCTCCCCCAGTGTTTCTCTCTCTCTCTCTCTCTCCCCAGTGTTTCTCTCTCTCTCCCCCAGTGTTTCTCTCTCTCTCCCCACAGTTTTTCTCTCTCTCTCTCCCCCCAGTGTTTCTCTCTCTTTCTCCCCCCAGTGTTTCACTCTCTCTCTCTCCTCCCCCACTGTTCCTCTCTCTCTCTCACTCAGTGTCTCTCCCTCTCTCTCTCCCTCCAGTGTTTCTCTCTATCTCCCCCCAGTGTTTCTCTCTTTCTCCCTCCAGTGTTTCACTCTCTCTCCACCCAGTGTTTCTCGCTCTCTCCCCCAGTGTTTCTCTCACTCTCACTCTCCCTCTCCCCCATTGTTTCTCTCTCTCGCTCTCCCCAGGGTTTCTCTCTCTCTCTCCCCCCTGTGTTTCTCTCTCTCTCTCCCCAGTGTTTCTCTCTCTCCCCACAGTGTTTCTCTCTCTCTCTCCTCCCCCAGTGTATCTCTCTCTCTCTCCCCCCAGTTTTTCTCTCTCCCTCTCTCTCTACCCCCAGTGTTTCTCTCTCTCTCCCCCAGTGTTTCACTCTCTCCCCCAGCGTTTCTCTCTCTCCCCCAGTGTTTCTCTCTCTCTCTTTCTCACCCCAGTGTTTCTCTGTCTCTCTCTCTCTCCCCCCAGTGATTCTCCCTCACCCACCCGTGTTTCTCACTCTCTCTCTCTCCCACTCCCCCCATTGTTTCTGTCTCTCTCGCCCTCCCCAATGTTTCTCTCTCTCTCTCGCCCCTGTGTTTCTCTCTCTCTCTCCCCAGTTTTCCTATCTCTCCCCAGTGTTTCTCGCTCTCCCCACAGTGTTTTTTTCTCTCTCTCTACCCTCACTATTTCTCTCTCTCTCTCCCCCCAGTGTTTCTCTCTCCCTCCCCAGTGTTTCTCTCTTTCTCCCTCCAGTATTTCACTCTCTCTGCCCCCAGTGTTTCTCTCTCTCTCCCCCCAGTGTTTCTCTCACTCTCACTCTCCCTCTCCCCCCATTGTTTCTCACTCTCGCTCACCCCTGTGTTTCTCTCTCACTCTCCCCAGTGTTTCTCTCTCTCCCCACAGTGTTTCTCTCTCTCCCCACAGTGTTTCTCTCTCTCTCTCCCCCCAGTGTTTCTCTCTCTCTCTCCCCAGTGCTTATCTCTCTCTCTCCCCCCAATGTTTCTCTCTCCCCCCCCCGTGTTTCTCTCTCTCCCCCAGTTTTTCTCTCTCTCTCTCTTTCTCACCCCAGTGTTTCTCTGTCTCTCTCTCTCTCTCCCACCAGTGTTTCTCCATCTCTCCCCCAGTGTTTCTCTCTCTCTCCCCCCAAGTATTTATCTCTCTCTTTCTCCCCCCAGTGTTTATTTCTCTCCCCCCAGTGTTTCTTCTCTCCACCCCCCAGTGTTTCTCTCTCTCTCCCCAGTTTTTCTCTCTCTCACCCCAGTGTTTCTCTTTCTCTCCACCCAGTATTTCTCTCTCTCCCTCTCTCCTCCCCCACTGTTCCTCTCTCTCTCTCCCCCCAGTGTCTCTGTCTCTCTCTCCCCCCATTGTTTCTCTCTATCTCCCCACAGTGTTACTCTCTCTCGCTGCAGTGTTTCTCTCCCTCTCCCTCCAGTGTTTCACTCTCTCTCCCACCCGTGTTTCTCTCTCTCTCCCCCCAGTGTTTCTCCCTCTCTCCTCCCCGCTGTGTTTAACTCTCTCCCCCCAGTTTTACTCTCTCTCTCTCCCCCCAGTTTTTCTCTCTCTCTCGCTCTCCCCAATGTTTCTCTCTCTCCCCAGTGTTTCTCTTTCTCAAGACATGCCAGATCATCGACACAGATACCACCATCACACGAGAGGACACCACCCACCAGGTGCATGGTTCATACTCCTGTGACTCGGCCAACGTTGTCTACCTCATACGTTGCAGGAAAGGATGCCCCAGAGCATGGTACATTGGCGAGACCATGCAGACGCTGCGACAACGGATGAACGGACACCGCGCAACAATCGCCAGACAGGAGGGTTCCCTCCCAGTCGGGGAACACTTCAGCAGTCATGGACATTCATCCACCGACCTTCGGGTAAGCGTACTCCAAGGCGGCCTTCGAGACACACGACAACGCAAAATCGTCGAGCAGAAATTGATAGCCAAGTTCCGCACCCATGAGGACGGCATCAACCGGGATCTTGGGTTCATGTTACCCCACCAGCGAACAAATGTTATCTGTTTTTAATATAATGGGTCATTTGCTGGCTTTCTCTGCCTTCCGGATGTTTCTGCCTCTCTCTGTTTTTTTTCTCTGTTTTTTTTCCCTGTTTGTTTTTTTGTTGAATGTGTATTCGGGGGTTCTGCAGGTGACACCTCTCTGTCTGAACACGGTGATTGCCTTGGCAACGGGCAGTTGCAGGGGCAGTCTGTAAACACCATGCATTGTTCTATATGTATAAATGCGTAGGCTTCAAGGAGCTCCTGAACATTTACCTGAGGAAGGAGGAAGTCTCCGAAAGCTTGTGAATTTAAAATAATAATTGCTGGACTATAACTTGGTGTTGTAAAATTGTTTACAATTGTCAACCCCAGTCCATCACCGGCATCTCCTCATCATCTCTTTCTCCCCACAGTGTTTCTCTCACTCTGCCCCCAGTGTTTCTCCCTCACCCCCAGTGTTTCTCTCTCTCTCTCCCCCCAGTGTTTCTCTCTCTCTCTCTCCCTCTCCCCCCATTGTTTCATTCTCTCTCGCTCTCCCCAATGTTTCTCTCTCTCTCTCGCCCCTGTGTTTCTCTCTCTCTCTCCCCAGTGTTTCTCTCTCTCCCCAGTGTTTCTCGCTCTCCCCACAGTGGCTCTCTCTCTACCCTCAGTGTTTCTCGCTCTCTCTCCCCCCAGTGGTTATCTCTCTCTCTCCCCCCACCAGTGTTCCTCTCTCTCTCTCCCCAGTGTTTCTCTCTCTCCCCCACTGTTTATCTCTCTCTCTTTCTTCCCCCAGTGTTTCTTTCACTTTTTCTCTCCCACCAGTGTTTCTCCCTCTCTCACCCGGTCTTTCTCTCCTTCTCTCCCCCCTGTGTTACTCTCTATCTCTTTCTCCCCCCAGTGATTCTCCATATCCCTCTCTCCCTCCCCCCAGTATTTCTCTCTCTCTCTCTCCCCCAGTGTTTCTCTCTCTCTCCCCCAAGTGTTTCTCTCTCTCTCCCCCCAGTGTTTCTCCCTCTCTCCTCGCCCCTGTGTTTAACTCTCTCCCCCCAGTGTGTCTATCTCTATTCCCCAGTGTTTCTCTCTCTCTCTCTCCCCAGTGTTTATCTCTCCCCCCCCCAGTATTTCTCTCTCTCTCCCCCCAGTCTTTCTCTCTCTCTCCCTCCAGTGTTTCTCTCGCTCCCTCTCTCCTCCCCCACTGTTCCTCTCTCTCTCCCCCCAGTGTCTCTCCCTCTCTCTATCCCTCCAGTGTTTCTCTCCATCTCCCCCCAGTGTTTCTCTCTCTCTCCCCAGTATATCTCTCTTTCTCCCTCGAGTGTTTCACTCTCTCCCCACAGTGTTTCTCTCCCTCTCCCCCCATTGTTTCTCTCTCTCTCTCCCCCCAGTGTTTCGCTATCTCTCTCCCCCCAGTGTTTATCTCTCTCACTCCCCCCAGTGTTTCTCTCTCTCTCCTCCCCCAGTGTTTCTCCCTCTCTCCTCCCCGCTGTGTTTAACTCTCTCCCCCCAGTGTTTCTCTCTCTCTCTCCCCAGTGTTTCTCTCTCTCACCCACTGTTTCTCTCTCTCTCTTTCTCCCCCCAGTGTTTCTCTCACTCTTTCTCTCCCACCAGTGTTTTTCCATCTCTCACCGGGTCTTTCTCTCCTTCTCTCCCCCCTATGTTTCTCTCTATCTCTTTCTCCCCCCAGTGTTTCTCCATATCCCTCTCTCCCTCCCCCCAGTTTTTCTCTCTCTCTCCCCCAAGTGTTTCTCTCTCTCACCCCCCAGTGTTTCTCCCTCTCTCCTCGCCCCTGTGTTTAACTCTCTCCCCCCAGTGTTTCTCTCTCTCTCCCCCAGTGTTTCTCTCTCTCTCTCTCTCCCCAGTGTTTCTCTCTCTCCCCCCCAGTGTTTCTCTCTCTCTCCCCACAGTGTTTCTCTCTCTCTCTACCCCCAGTGTTTCTCTCTCTCTCTCCCTCCAGTGTTTCTCTCGCTCCCTCTCTCCTCCCCCACTGTTCCTCTCTCTCTCTCCCCCCAGTGTTTATCTCTCCCCCCCCAAGTGTTTCTCTCTCTCTCCCCACAGTGTTTCTCTCTCTCTCTCCCCCCAGTGTTTCTCTCTCTCCATCCCTCCAATGTTTCTCTCAATCTCCCCCCAGTGTTTCTCTCTCTCTCCCCAGTGTTTCTCTCTTTCTCCCTCCAGTGTTTCACTCTCTCTCCCCCCAGTGTTTCTCGCTCTCTCCCCCCAGTGTTTATCTCACTCTCACTCTCCCCCCATTGTTTCTCTCTCTCGCTCTCCCCAGTGTTTGTCTCTCTCTCTCCCCCCTGTGTTTCTCTCTCTCTCCCCCAGTGTTTCTCTGTCTCCCCAGTGTTTCTCTCTCTCCCCACAGTGTTTCTCTGTCTCTCACTCCCCCCAGTGTTTCTCTCTCTCTCTCCCCCCAGTGTTTCTCTCTCTCTCCCCAGTTTTTCTCTCTCTCACCCCAGTGTTTCTCTTTCTCTCCACCCAGTATTTCTCTCTCTCCCTCTCTCCTCCCCCACTGTTCCTCTCTCTCTCTCCCCCCAGTGTCTCTGTCTCTCTCTCCCCCCATTGTTTCTCTCTATCTCCCCACAGTGTTACTCTCTCTCGCTGCAGTGTTTCTCTCCCTCTCCCTCCAGTGTTTCACTCTCTCTCCCACCCGTGTTTCTCTCTCTCTCCCCCCAGTGTTTCTCCCTCTCTCCTCCCCGCTGTGTTTAACTCTCTCCCCCCAGTTTTACTCTCTCTCTCTCCCCCCAGTTTTTCTCTCTCTCTCGCTCTCCCCAATGTTTCTCTCTCTCCCCAGTGTTTCTCTTTCTCAAGACATGCCAGATCATCGACACAGATACCACCATCACACGAGAGGACACCACCCACCAGGTGCATGGTTCATACTCCTGTGACTCGGCCAACGTTGTCTACCTCATACGTTGCAGGAAAGGATGCCCCAGAGCATGGTACATTGGCGAGACCATGCAGACGCTGCGACAACGGATGAACGGACACCGCGCAACAATCGCCAGACAGGAGGGTTCCCTCCCAGTCGGGGAACACTTCAGCAGTCATGGACATTCATCCACCGACCTTCGGGTAAGCGTACTCCAAGGCGGCCTTCGAGACACACGACAACGCAAAATCGTCGAGCAGAAATTGATAGCCAAGTTCCGCACCCATGAGGACGGCATCAACCGGGATCTTGGGTTCATGTTACCCCACCAGCGAACAAATGTTATCTGTTTTTAATATAATGGGTCATTTGCTGGCTTTCTCTGCCTTCCGGATGTTTCTGCCTCTCTCTGTTTTTTTTCTCTGTTTTTTTTCCCTGTTTGTTTTTTTGTTGAATGTGTATTCGGGGGTTCTGCAGGTGACACCTCTCTGTCTGAACACGGTGATTGCCTTGGCAACGGGCAGTTGCAGGGGCAGTCTGTAAACACCATGTATTGTTCTATATGTATAAATGCGTAGGCTTCAAGGAGCTCCTGAACATTTACCTGAGGAAGGAGGAAGTCTCCGAAAGCTTGTGAATTTAAAATAATAATTGCTGGACTATAACTTGGTGTTGTAAAATTGTTTACAATTGTCAACCCCAGTCCATCACCGGCATCTCCTCATCATCTCTTTCTCCCCACAGTGTTTCTCTCACTCTGCCCCCAGTGTTTCTCCCTCACCCCCAGTGTTTCTCTCTCTCTCTCCCCCCAGTGTTTCTCTCTCTCTCTCTCCCTCTCCCCCCATTGTTTCATTCTCTCTCGCTCTCCCCAATGTTTCTCTCTCTCTCTCGCCCCTGTGTTTCTCTCTCTCTCTCCCCAGTGTTTCTCTCTCTCCCCAGTGTTTCTCGCTCTCCCCACAGTGGCTCTCTCTCTACCCTCAGTGTTTCTCGCTCTCTCTCCCCCCAGTGGTTATCTCTCTCTCTCCCCCCACCAGTGTTCCTCTCTCTCTCTCCCCAGTGTTTCTCTCTCTCCCCCACTGTTTATCTCTCTCTCTTTCTTCCCCCAGTGTTTCTTTCACTTTTTCTCTCCCACCAGTGTTCCTCTCTCTCTCTCCCCAGTGTTTCTCTCTCTCCCCCACTGTTTATCTCTCTCTCTTTCTTCCCCCAGTGTTTCTTTCACTTTTTCTCTCCCCCCTGTGTTACTCTCTATCTCTTTCTCCCCCCAGTGATTCTCCATATCCCTCTCTCCCTCCCCCCAGTATTTCTCTCTCTCTCTCTCCCCCAGTGTTTCTCTCTCTCTCCCCCAAGTGTTTCTCTCTCTCTCCCCCCAGTGTTTCTCCCTCTCTCCTCGCCCCTGTGTTTAACTCTCTCCCCCCAGTGTGTCTATCTCTATTCCCCAGTGTTTCTCTCTCTCTCTCTCCCCAGTGTTTATCTCTCCCCCCCCCCCCCAGTATTTCTCTCTCTCTCCCCCCAGTCTTTCTCTCTCTCTCCCTCCAGTGTTTCTCTCGCTCCCTCTCTCCTCCCCCACTGTTCCTCTCTCTCTCCCCCCAGTGTCTCTCCCTCTCTCTATCCCTCCAGTGTTTCTCTCCATCTCCCCCCAGTGTTTCTCTCTCTCTCCCCAGTGTATCTCTCTTTCTCCCTCGAGTGTTTCACTCTCTCCCCACAGTGTTTCTCTCCCTCTCCCCCCATTGTTTCTCTCTCTCTCTCCCCCCAGTGTTTCGCTATCTCTCTCCCCCCAGTGTTTATCTCTCTCACTCCCCCCAGTGTTTCTCTCTCTCTCCTCCCCCAGTGTTTCTCCCTCTCTCCTCCCCGCTGTGTTTAACTCTCTCCCCCCAGTGTTTCTCTCTCTCTCTCCCCAGTGTTTCTCTCTCTCACCCACTGTTTCTCTCTCTCTCTTTCTCCCCCCAGTGTTTCTCTCACTCTTTCTCTCCCACCAGTGTTTTTCCATCTCTCACCGGGTCTTTCTCTCCTTCTCTCCCCCCAATGTTTCTCTCTATCTCTTTCTCCCCCCAGTGTTTCTCCATATCCCTCTCTCACTCCCCCCAGTTTTTCTCTCTCTCTCCCCCAAGTGTTTCTCTCTCTCACCCCCCAGTGTTTCTCCCGCTCTCCTCGCCCCTGTGTTTAACTCTCTCCCCCCAGTGTTTCTCTCTCTCTCCCCCAGTGTTTCTCTCTCTCTCTCTCTCCCCAGTGTTTCTCTCTCTCCCCCCCAGTGTTTCTCTCTCTCTCCCCACAGTGTTTCTCTCTCTCTCTACCCCCAGTGTTTCTCTCTCTCTCTCCCTCCAGTGTTTCTCTCGCTCCCTCTCTCCTCCCCCACTGTTCCTCTCTCTCTCTCCCCCCAGTGTTTATCTCTCCCCCCCCAAGTGTTTCTCTCTCTCTCCCCACAGTGTTTCTCTCTCTCTCTCCCCCCAGTGTTTCTCTCTCTCTATCCCTCCAATGTTTCTCTCAATCTCCCCCCAGTGTTTCTCTCTCTCTCCCCAGTGTTTCTCTCTTTCTCCCTCCAGTGTTTCACTCTCTCTCCCCCCAGTGTTTCTCGCTCTCTCCCCCCAGTGTTTATCTCACTCTCACTCTCCCTCTCCCCCCATTGTTTCTCTCTCTCGCTCTCCCCAGTGTTTGTCTCTCTCTCTCCCCCCTGTGTTTCTCTCTCTCTCCCCCAGTGTTTCTCTGTCTCCCCAGTGTTTCTCTCTCTCCCCACAGTGTTTCTCTGTCTCTCACTCCCCCCAGTGTTTCTCTCTCTCTCTCCCCCCAGTGTTTATCTCTCTCTCCACCACCAGTGTTTCTCCCTCTCTCCTCCCCCAGTGTTTCTCCCTCACCCCCAGTGTTTCTCTCTCTCTCCCCCCAGTGTTTCTCTCTCTCTCTCCCTCTCCCCCATTGTTTCAGTCTCTCTCGCTCTCCGCAATGTTTCTCTCTCTCTCTCGTCCCTGTGTTTCTCTCTCTCTCCCCCAGTGTTTCACTCTCTCCCCCAGTGTTTCTCTCTCTCACCCCAGTGTTTCTCGTTCTCACCCCCCAGTATTTCTCTCTCTCCCTCTCTCTTGTCCCACTTTTCCTCTCTCTCTCTCCCCCCATTGTTTCTCTCTATCTCCCCACAGTGTTTCTCTCTCTCTCCCCAGTGTTTCTCTACCTCCCCCTCCAGTGTTTCACTCTCTCGCCCCCCAGTGCTTCTCTCTCTCTCTCTCCCCAGTGTTTCTCCCTCTTTCCTCCCCGCTGTGTTTAACTCTCTCCCCCTTTTTTACTCTCTCTCTCTCCCCCCAGTGTTTCTCTCTCTCTCGCTCTCCCCAATGTTTCTCTCTCTCCCCAGTGTTTCTCTTCCTCCCCACAGTGCTTCTCTCACTCTCCCCCCAGTGTTTCTCCCTCACCCCCCAGTGATTCTCTCTCTCTCTCCCTCTCCACCTCATTGTTTCAGTCTCTCTCGCTCTCCCCAATGTTTCTCTCTCTCCCCTGTGTTTCTCTCTCTCTCTCCCCAGTGTTTCTCTCTCTCCCCAGTGTTTCTCGCTCTCCCCACAGTGTTTCTCTCTCTCTCTCTACCCTCAGTGTTTCTCGCTCTCTCTCCCCCCAGTGTTTATCTCTCTCTCTCCCCCCTCCTGTGTTCCTCTCTCTCTCTCCCCAGTGTTTCTCTCTCTCCCCCACTGTTTCTCTCTCTCTCTTTCTTCCCCCAGTGTTTCTCTCACTCTTTCTCTCCCACCAGTGTTTCTCGCTCTCTCACCAGGTCTTTCTCTCCTTCTCTCCCCCCAGTGTTACTCTCTACCTCTTTCTCCCCCCAGTGATTCTGCATATCCCTCTCTCCCTCCCCCCAGTGTTTCTCTCTCTCTCTCCCCCAGTGTTTCTCTCTCTCTCCCCCAAGTGTTTCTCTCTCTCTCCCTCCAGTGTTTCTCCCTCTCTCCTCGCCCCTGTGTTTACCTCTCTCCCCCAGTGTTTGTCTCTCTCCCCCCAGTGTTGCTCTCTCTCTCGCTCTCCCCAATGTTTCTCTCTCTCCCCAGTGTTTCTCTTCTCCCCACAGTGCTTCTCTGACTCTCCCCCCAGTGTTTCTCCCTCACCCCCCAGTGATTCTCTCTCTCTCTCCCTCTCCACCTCATTGTTTCAGTCTCTCTCGCTCTCCCCAATGTTTCTCTCTCTCCCCTGTGTTTCTCTCTCTCTCTCCCCAGTGTTTCTCTCTCTCTCTCCCCAGTGTTTCTCTCTCTCCCCAGTGTTTCTCGCTCTCCCCACAGTGTTTCTCTCTCTCTCTCTACCCTCAGTGTTTCTCGCTCTCTCTCCCCCCAGTGTTTATCTCTCTCTCTCCCCCCACCTGTGTTCCTCTCTCTCTCTCCCCAGTGTTTCTCTCTCTCCCCCACTGTTTCTCTCTCTCTCTTTCTTCCCCCAGTGTTTCTCTCACTCTTTCTCTCCCACCAGTGTTTCTCGCTCTCTCACCAGGTCTTTCTCTCCTTCTCTCCCCCCAGTGTTACTCTCTATCTCTTTCTCCCCCCAGTGATTCTGCATATCCCTCTCTCCCTCCCCCCAGTGTTTCTCTCTCTCTCTCCCCCAGTGTTTCTCTCTCTCTCCCCCAAGTGTTTCTCTCTCTCTCCCCCCATTGTTTCTCGCTCTCTTCTCGCCCCTGTATTTAACTCTCTCCCCCCGTGTTTCTCTCTCTCTCTCTCTCTCTCTCTCTCTCCCCAGTGTTTCTCTCTCTCCCCCCCAGTGTTTCTCTCTCTCTCCCCACCGTCTCTCTCTCTCTCTCTCTCTCCCCCCAGTGTTTCTCTCTCTCTCTCCCTCCAGTGTTTCTCTCGCTCCCTCTGTCCTCCCCCACTGTTCCTCTCTCTCTCTCCCCCCAGTGTCTCTCCCTCTCTCTATCCCTCCAATGTTTCTCTCAATCTCCCCCCAGTGTTTCTCTCTCTCTCCCCAGTGTTTCTCTCTTTCTCCCTCCAGTGTTTCATTCTCTCTCCCCCCAGTGCTTCTCGCTCTCTCCCCCCATTGTTCATCTCCCTCGCTCTCCCCAGTGTTCGTCTCTCTCTCTCACCCCTTTGTTTCTCTCTCTCTCTCCCCAGTGTTTTTCTGTCTCCCCAGTGTTTCTCTCTCTCCCCACACTGTTTCTCTCTCTCTCTCTCCCCCCAGTGTTTCTCTCTCTCTCCCCCCAGTCTTTATCTATCTCTCTCCCCACAGTGTTTCTCTCTCTCTCCTCCCCCAATGCTTCTTTCTCTCTCCCCCCAGTGTTTCTCCCTCACCCCCCAGTGTTTCTCTCTCTCTCTCCCCCCAGTGTTTCTCTCTCTCTCTCCCTCTCCCCCCATTGTTTCAGTCTCTCTCGCTCTCCCCAATGTTTCTCTCTCTCTCTCGTCCCTGTGTTTCTCTCTCTCTCTCCCCAGTGTTTCTCTCTCTCCCCAGTGTTCCTCGATCTCCCCACAGTGTTTCAATCTCTCTCTCTACCCTTAGTGTTTCTCTCTCTCTCCCCCCAGTGTTTATCTCTCTCACCACAGTGTTCCTCTCTCTCTCTCCCCAGTGTTTCTCTCTCTCCCCCACTGTTTCTCTCTCTCTCTTTCTCCTCCCAGTGTTTCTCTCACTCTTTCTCTCCCACCAGTGTTTCTCCCTCTCTCACCCGGTCTTTCTCTCTTTCCCCCCCAGTGTTTCTCCATATCCCTCTCACCCTACCCCCAGTGTTTCTCTCTCTCTCTCCCCCAGTGTTTCTCTCTCTCTCCCCCAAGTGTTTCTCTCTCTCTCCCCCCAGTGTTTCTCCCTCTCTCCTCGCCCCTGTGTTAAACTCTCTCCCCCCAGTGTTTCTCTTTCTCTCTCTCTCTCCCCAGTGTTTCTCTCTCCCCCCCCAGTGTTTCTCTCACTCTCGCCACAGTGTTTCTCTCTCTCTCTCCCCCCAGTGTTTCTCTCTCTCTCTCCCCCCAGTGTTTCACTCTATCTATCTCCCCCCAGTGTTTCTCTCTCTCCATCCCTCCAGTGTTTCACACTCTCTCACTCCTCCACCAGTGTTTATCTCTTTTTCTCCCCCCACTGTTTCTCTCGCTCCCTCTCTGCTCCCCCACTGTTCCTCTCTCTCTCTCCCCCCAGTGTCTCTCCCTCTCTCTATCCCTCCAGTGTTTCTCTCTATCTCCCCACAGTGTTTCTCTCTATCTCCCCAGTGTTTCTCTCTTTCTCCCTCCAGTGTTTCACCCTCTCTCCCCCCAGTGTTTCTCGATCTCTCCCCCCAGTGTTTCCCTCACTCTCACTCTCCCTCTCCCCCCAGTGTTTCACTCTCTCTCCCCCCTGTGTTTCTCTCTCTCTCTCCCCAGTGTTTCTCTCTCTCCCCAGTGTTTATCTCTCTCCCCACAGTGTTTCTCTCTATCTCTCTCCCCCAGTGTTTCTCTCTCTCTCCTCCCCCAGTGTTTCTCTCTCTTTCTCCCCCCAGTGTTTCTCTCTCCCTCTCTCTCTATCCCCAGTGTTTCTCTCTCTCTCTCTCCCCAGTGTTTCTCTCTCTCACTCCAGTGTTTCTCTCTCTCTCCCCCCAGTGATCCTCTCTCTCTATCCCTCCAGTGTTTCACTCTCTCTCTCTCCTCTTCCAGTGTTTCTCTCTTTCTCTCCCCGCAGTGTTTCTCTCTTTCCCTCTCTCCTCCCCCACGGTTACTCTCTCTCACTCACCCCAGTCTCTCTCTCTCTATCTCTCCACAGTGTTTCTCGCTCTCTCCCCAGTGTTTCACTCCCTCTCCCTCCAGTGTTTCACTCTATCTCCCCCCAGTATTTCTTTCTCTCTCCCCCCAGTGTTTCGCCCTCTCTCATCCCCCTGTGTTTAACTCTCTCCCCCCAGTGTTTCTCTCTCTCTCGCTCTCCCGAATGTCTCTCTCTCCCCAAAGTGTTTCTCTCTCTCCCCCTATTGTTTCTCCCTGTCTCCTCCCCCCTGTGTTTAACTCTCTCCCCCCCAGTGTTTCTCTCTCTCTCTCCCCCCAGTGTTTCTCTCTCTCGCTCTCCCGAATGTCTCTCTCTCCCCAGTGTTTCTCCCTCATCCCCCAGTGTTTCTCACTCTCTCTCTCACCCCAGTGTTTTCTCTCTCTTTCTCACTCTCCCCCATTGTTTCTGTCTCTCTCACTCTCCCCAATGTTCCTCTCTCTCTCTCGCCCCTGTGTTTCTATCTCTCTCTCCCCAGTGTTTCTCTCTCTCCCCAGTGTTTCTCGCTCTCTCCACAGTGTTTCTCTCTCTCTCTCTACACTCAGTGTTTCTCTCTCTCTCTCCCCCCAGTGTTTCTCTCTCACTCCCCAGTGTTTCTCTCTTTCTCCCTCCAGTGGTTCACTCTCTCTCCCCCAGTGTTTCTCTTTCTCTCTCTCTCTCCCCAGTGTTTCTCTCTCCCCCCCCAGTTTTTCTCTCACTCTCGCCACAGTGTTTCTCTCTCTCTCTCCCCCCAGTGTTTCTCTCTCTCTCTCCCCCCAGTGTTTCACTCTATCTATCTCCCCCCAGTGTTTCTCTCTCTCTATCCCTCCAGTGTTTCACACTCTCTCACTCCTCCACCAGTGTTTATCTCTTTTTCTCCCCCCACTGTTTCTCTCGCTCCCTCTCTGCTCCCCCACTGTTCCTCTCTCTCTCTCCCCCCAGTGTCTCTCCCTCTCTCTATCCCTCCAGTGTTTCTCTCTATCTCCCCACAGTGTTTCTCTCTATCTCCCCAGTGTTTCTCTCTTTCTCCCTCCAGTGTTTCACCCTCTCTCCCCCCAGTGTTTCTCGATCTCTCCCCCCAGTGTTTCCCTCACTCTCACTCTCCCTCTCCCCCCAGTGTTTCACTCTCTCTCCCCCCTGTGTTTCTCTCTCTCTCTCCCCAGTGTTTCTCTCTCTCCCCAGTGTTTCTCTCTCTCCCCAGTGTTTATCTCTCTCCCCACAGTGTTTCTCTCTATCTCTCTCCCCCAGTGTTTCTCTCTCTCTCCTCCCCCAGTGTTTCTCTCTCTTTCTCCCCCCAGTGTTTCTCTCTCCCTCTCTCTCTATCCCCAGTGTTTCTCTCTCTCTCTCTCCCCAGTGTTTCTCTCTCTCACCCCAGTGTTTCTCTCTCTCTCCCCCCAGTGATCCTCTCTCTCTATCCCTCCAGTGTTTCACTGTCTCTCTCTCCTCTTCCAGTGTTTCTCTCTTTCTCTCCCCGCAGTGTTTCTCTCTTTCCCTCTCTCCTCCCCCACGGTTACTCTCTCTCACTCACCCCAGTCTCTCTCTCTCTATCTCTCCACAGTGTTTCTCGCTCTCTCCCCAGTGTTTCACTCCCTCTCCCTCCAGTGTTTCACTCTATCTCCCCCCAGTATTTCTTTCTCTCTCCCCCCAGTGTTTCGCCCTCTCTCATCCCCCTGTGTTTAACTCTCTCCCCCCAGTGTTTCTCTCTCTCTCGCTCTCCCGAATGTCTCTCTCTCCCCAAAGTGTTTCTCTCTCTCCCCCTATTGTTTCTCCCTGTCTCCTCCCCCCTGTGTTTAACTCTCTCCCCCCCAGTGTTTCTCTCTCTCTCTCCCCCCAGTGTTTCTCTCTCTCTCGCTCTCCCGAATGTCTCTCTCTCCCCAGTGTTTCTCCCTCACCCCCCAGTGTTTCTCACTCTCTCTCTCACCCCAGTGTTTTCTCTCTCTTTCTCACTCTCCCCCATTGTTTCTGTCTCTCTCACTCTCCCCAATGTTCCTCTCTCTCTCTCGCCCCTGTGTTTCTATCTCTCTCTCCCCAGTGTTTCTCTCTCTCCCCAGTGTTTCTCGCTCTCTCCACAGTGTTTCTCTCTCTCTCTCTACACTCAGTGTTTCTCTCTCTCTCTCCCCCCAGTGTTTCTCTCTCACTCCCCAGTGTTTCTCTCTTTCTCCCTCCAGTGGTTCACTCTCTCTCCCCCCAGTGTTTATCTCTCTCTCCCCCCAGTGATTATCTCTCTCTCTCCCCCCAGTGTTTCTCTCTCTCTCTCTCCCCAGTGTTTCTCTCTCTCACCCCAGTGTTTCTCTCTCTCTCTCCGCAGTGATCCTCTCTCTCTATCCCTCCAGTGTTTCACTATCTCTCTCTCCTCTTCCAGTGTTTCTCTCTTTCTCTCCCCGCAGTGCTTCTCTCCCTCCCTCTCTCCTCCCCCCCTGTTACTCTCTCTCACTCACCCCAGTGTCTCGCTCTATCCCCCCAGTGTCTCTCTCTCTCCCCATTGTTTCTCTCTATCTCCCGACAGTGTTTCTCTCTCTCTCCCCAGTGTTTCTCTCCCTCTCCCTCCAGTGTTTCACTCTCTATCCCCCCAGTGTTTCTCTCTCTCTCTCCCCCCAGTGTTTCTCTCTTTCTCTCCCCCCAGTGTTTCTCTCTCTCCCTCTCTCCTCCCCCACTGTTTCTCTCACTCTCTCCCCCCAGTGTTTCCCTCTCTCTCCCCAGTGTTTCTCTCTTTCTCCCTCCAGTGTTTCACTCTCTCTCCCCCCAGTGTTTCTCGCTCTCTCCCCCCAGTGTTTATCTCACTCTCACTCTCCCTCTCCCCCCATTGTTTCTCTCTCTCGCTCTCCCCAGTGTTTGTCTCTCTCTCTCCCCCCTGTGTTTCTCTCTCTCTCTCCCCCAGTGTTTCTCTGTCTCCCCAGTGTTTCTCTCTCTCCCCACAGTGTTTCTCTGTCTCTCACTCCCCCCAGTGTTTCTCTCTCTCTCTCCCCCCAGTGTTTATCTCTCTCTCCACCACCAGTGTTTCTCTCTCTCTCCTCCCCCAGTGTTTCTCCCTCACCCCCCAGTGTTTCTCTCTCTCTCTCCCCCCAGTGTTTCTCTCTCTCTCTCCCTCTCCCCCATTGTTTCAGTCTCTCTCGCTCTCCGCAATGTTTCTCTCTCTCTCTCGTCCCTGTGTTTCTCTCTCTCTCCCCCAGTGTTTCACTCTCTCCCCCAGTGTTTCTCTCTCTCACCCCAGTGTTTCTCGTTCTCTCCCCCCTGTATTTCTCTCTCTCCCTCTCTCTTGTCCCACTGTTCCTCTCTCTCTCTCCCCCCATTGTTTCTCTCTATCTCCCCACAGTGTTTCACTCTCTCTCCCCAGTGTTTCTCTACCTCCCCCTCCAGTGTTTCACTCTCTCGCCCCCCAGTGTTTCTCTCTCTCTCTCCCCAGTGTTTCTATCTCTTTCCTCCCCGCTGTGTTTAACTCTCTCCCCCCAGTTTTACTCTCTCTCTCTCCCCCCAGTGTTTCTCTCTCTCTCGCTCTCCCCAATGTTTCTCTCTCTCCCCAGTGTTTCTCTTCCTCCCCACAGTGCTTCTCTGACTCTCCCCCCAGTGTTTCTCCCTCACCCCCCAGTGATTCTCTCTCTCTCTCCCTCTCCACCTCATTGTTTCAGTCTCTCTCGCTCTCCCCAATGTTTCTCTCTCTCCCCTGTGTTTCTCTCTCTCTCTCCCCAGTGTTTCTCTCTCTCCCCAGTGTTTCTCGCTCTCCCCACAGTGTTTCTCTCTCTCTCTCTACCCTCAGTGTATCTCGCTCTCTCTCCCCCCAGTGTTTATATCTCTCTCTCCCCCCACCTGTGTTCCTCTCTCTCTCTCCCCAGTGTTTCTCTCTCTCCCCCACTGTTTCTCTCTCTCTCTTTCTTCCCCCAGTGTTTCTCTCACTCTTTCTCTCCCACCAGTGTTTCTCGCTCTCTCACCAGGTCTTTCTCTCCTTCTCTCCCACCAGTGTTACTCTCTATCTCTTTCTCCCCCCAGTGATTCTTCATATCCCTCTCTCCCTCCCCCCAGTGTTTCTCTCTCTCTCTCCCCCAGTGTTTCTCTCTCTCTCCCCCAAGTGTTTCTCTCTCTCTCCCCCAAGTGTTTCTCCCTCTCTTCTCGCCCCTGTATTTAACTCTCTCCCCCCGTGTTTCTCTCTCTCTCTCTCTCTCCCCAGTGTTTCTCTCTCTCCCCCCCAGTGTTTCTCTCTCTCTCCCCACCGTGTTTCTCTCTCTCTCTCTCCCCCCAGTGTTTCTCTCTCTCTCTCCCTCCAGTGTTTCTCTCGCTCCCTCTCTCCTCCCCCACTGTTCCTCTCTCTCTCTCCCCCCAGTGTCTCTCCCTCTCTCTATTCCTCCAATGTTTCTCTCAATCTCCCTCCAGTGTTTCACTCTCTCTCCCCCCAGAGTTTATCGCTCTCTCCCCCCATTGTTTATCTCCCTCGCTCTCCCCAGTGTTTGTCTCTCTCTCTCACCCCTTTGTTTCTCTCTCTCTCTCCCCAGTGTTTTTCTGTCTCCCCAGTGTTTCTCTCTCTCCCCACACTGTTTCTCTCTCTCTCCCCCCAGTGTTTCTCTCTCTCTCCCCCCAGTCTTTATCTCTCTCTCTCCCCCCAGTGTTTCTCTCTCTCTCCTCCCCCAATGCTTCTCTCTCTCTCCCCCCAGTGTTTCTCCCTCACACACCAGTGTTTCTCTCTCTCTCTCCCCCCAGTGTTTTTCTCTCTCTCTCCCTCTCCCCCCATTGTTTCAGTCTCTCTCGCTCTCCCCAATGTTTCTCTCTCTCTCGTCCCTGTGTTTCTCTCTCTCTCTCCCCAGTGTTTCTCTCTCTCCCCAGTGTTTCTCGATCTCCCCACAGTGTTTCAATCTCTCTCTCTACCCTTAGTGTTTCTCTCTCTCTCTCCCCTCAGTGTTTATCTCTTCACCCCAGTGTTCCCCTCTCTCTCTCCCCAGTGTTTCTCTCTCTCCCCAGTGTTTCTCGATCTCCCCACAGTGTTTCAATCTCTCTCTCTACCCTTAGTGTTTCTCTCTCTCTCCCCCCAGTGTTTATCTCTCTCACCACAGTGTTCCTCTCTCTCTCTCCCCAGTGTTTCTCTCTTTCCCCCACTGTTTCTCTCTCTCTCTTTCTCCTCCCAGTGTTTCTCTCACTCTTTCTCTCCCACCAGTGTTTCTCCCTCTCTCACCCGGTCTTTCTCTCTTTCCCCCCCAGTGTTTCTCCATATCCCTCTCACCCTACCCCCAGTGTTTCTCTCTCTCTCTCCCCCAGTGTTTCTCTCTCTCTCCCCCAAGTGTTTCTCTCTCTCTCCCCCCAGTGTTTCTCCCTCTCTCCTCGCCCCTGTGTTAAACTCTCTCCCCCCAGTGTTTCTCTCTCTCTCCCCCAGTGTTTCTCTTTCTCTCTCTCTCTCCCCAGTGTTTCTCTCTCCCCCCCAGTGTTTCTCTCACTCTCGCCACAGTGTTTCTCTCTCTCTCTCCCCCCAGTGTTTCTCTCTCTCTCTCCCCCCAGTGTTTCACTCTATCTATCTCCCCCCAGTGTTTCTCTCTCTCTATCCCTCCAGTGTTTCACACTCTCTCACTCCTCCACCAGTGTTTATCTCTTTTTCTCCCCCCACTGTTTCTCTCGCTCCCTCTCTGCTCCCCCACTGTTCCTCTCTCTCTCTCCCCCCAGTGTCTCTCCCTCTCTCTATCCCTCCAGTGTTTCTCTCTATCTCCCCACAGTGTTTCTCTCTATCTCCCCAGTGTTTCTCTCTTTCTCCCTCCAGTGTTTCACCCTCTCTCCCCCCGTGTTTCTCGATCTCTCCCTCCAGTGTTTCCCTCACTCTCAATCTCCCTCTCCCCCCAGTGTTTCACTCTCTCTCCCCCCCGTGTTTCTCTCTCTCTCTCCCCAGTGTTTCTCTCTCTCCCCAGTGTTTATCTCTCTCCCCACAGTGTTTCTCTCTATCTCTCTCCCCCAGTGTTTCTCTCTCTCTCCTCCCCCAGTGTTTCTCTCTCTTTCTCCCCCCAGTGTTTCTCTCTCCCTCTCTCTCTACCCCCAGTGTTTCTCTCTCTCTCTCTCCCCAGTGTTTCTCTCTCTCACCCCAGTGTTTCTCTCTCTCTCCCCCCAGTGATCCTCTCTCTCTATCCCTCCAGTGTTTCACTCTCTCTCTCTCCTCTTCCAGTGTTTCTCTCTTTCTCTCCCCGCAGTGTTTCTCTCTTTCCCTCTCTCCTCCCCCACGGTTACTCTCTCTCACTCACCCCAGTCTCTCTCTCTCTATCTCTCCACAGTGTTTCTCGCTCTCTCCCCAGTGTTTCACTCCCTCTCCCTCCAGTGTTTCACTCTATCTCCCCCCAGTATTTCTTTCTCTCTCCCCCCAGTGTTTCGCCCTCTCTCATCCCCCTGTGTTTAACTCTCTCCCCCCAGTGTTTCTCTCTCTCTCGCTCTCCCGAATGTCTCTCTCTCCCCAAAGTGTTTCTCTCTCTCCCCCTATTGTTTCTCCCTGTCTCCTCCCCCCTGTGTTTAACTCTCTCCCCCCCAGTGTTTCTCTCTCTCTCTCCCCCCAGTGTTTCTCTCTCTCTCGCTCTCCCGAATGTCTCTCTCTCCCCAGTGTTTCTCCCTCACCCCCCAGTGTTTCTCACTCTCTCCTCCCCCAATGCTTCTCTCTCTCTCCCCCCAGTGTTTCTCCCTCACACACCAGTGTTTCTCTCTCTCTCTCCCCCCAGTGTTTTTCTCTCTCTCTCCCTCTCCCCCCATTGTTTCAGTCTCTCTCGCTCTCCCCAATGTTTCTCTCTCTCTCGTCCCTGTGTTTCTCTCTCTCTCTCCCCAGTGTTTCTCTCTCTCCCCAGTGTTTCTCGATCTCCCCACAGTGTTTCAATCTCTCTCTCTACCCTTAGTGTTTCTCTCTCTCTCTCCCCTCAGTGTTTATCTCTTCACCCCAGTGTTCCCCTCTCTCTCTCCCCAGTGTTTCTCTCTCTCCCCAGTGTTTCTCGATCTCCCCACAGTGTTTCAATCTCTCTCTCTACCCTTAGTGTTTCTCTCTCTCTCCCCCCAGTGTTTATCTCTCTCACCACAGTGTTCCTCTCTCTCTCTCCCCAGTGTTTCTCTCTTTCCCCCACTGTTTCTCTCTCTCTCTTTCTCCTCCCAGTGTTTCTCTCACTCTTTCTCTCCCACCAGTGTTTCTCCCTCTCTCACCCGGTCTTTCTCTCTTTCCCCCCCAGTGTTTCTCCATATCCCTCTCACCCTACCCCCAGTGTTTCTCTCTCTCTCTCCCCCAGTGTTTCTCTCTCTCTCCCCCAAGTGTTTCTCTCTCTCTCCCCCCAGTGTTTCTCCCTCTCTCCTCGCCCCTGTGTTAAACTCTCTCCCCCCAGTGTTTCTCTCTCTCTCCCCCAGTGTTTCTCTTTCTCTCTCTCTCTCCCCAGTGTTTCTCTCTCCCCCCCAGTGTTTCTCTCACTCTCGCCACAGTGTTTCTCTCTCTCTCTCCCCCCAGTGTTTCTCTCTCTCTCTCCCCCCAGTGTTTCACTCTATCTATCTCCCCCCAGTGTTTCTCTCTCTCTATCCCTCCAGTGTTTCACACTCTCTCACTCCTCCACCAGTGTTTATCTCTTTTTCTCCCCCCACTGTTTCTCTCGCTCCCTCTCTGCTCCCCCACTGTTCCTCTCTCTCTCTCCCCCCAGTGTCTCTCCCTCTCTCTATCCCTCCAGTGTTTCTCTCTATCTCCCCACAGTGTTTCTCTCTATCTCCCCAGTGTTTCTCTCTTTCTCCCTCCAGTGTTTCACCCTCTCTCCCCCCGTGTTTCTCGATCTCTCCCTCCAGTGTTTCCCTCACTCTCAATCTCCCTCTCCCCCCAGTGTTTCACTCTCTCTCCCCCCCGTGTTTCTCTCTCTCTCTCCCCAGTGTTTCTCTCTCTCCCCAGTGTTTATCTCTCTCCCCACAGTGTTTCTCTCTATCTCTCTCCCCCAGTGTTTCTCTCTCTCTCCTCCCCCAGTGTTTCTCTCTCTTTCTCCCCCCAGTGTTTCTCTCTCCCTCTCTCTCTACCCCCAGTGTTTCTCTCTCTCTCTCTCCCCAGTGTTTCTCTCTCTCACCCCAGTGTTTCTCTCTCTCTCCCCCCAGTGATCCTCTCTCTCTATCCCTCCAGTGTTTCACTCTCTCTCTCTCCTCTTCCAGTGTTTCTCTCTTTCTCTCCCCGCAGTGTTTCTCTCTTTCCCTCTCTCCTCCCCCACGGTTACTCTCTCTCACTCACCCCAGTCTCTCTCTCTCTATCTCTCCACAGTGTTTCTCGCTCTCTCCCCAGTGTTTCACTCCCTCTCCCTCCAGTGTTTCACTCTATCTCCCCCCAGTATTTCTTTCTCTCTCCCCCCAGTGTTTCGCCCTCTCTCATCCCCCTGTGTTTAACTCTCTCCCCCCAGTGTTTCTCTCTCTCTCGCTCTCCCGAATGTCTCTCTCTCCCCAAAGTGTTTCTCTCTCTCCCCCTATTGTTTCTCCCTGTCTCCTCCCCCCTGTGTTTAACTCTCTCCCCCCCAGTGTTTCTCTCTCTCTCTCCCCCCAGTGTTTCTCTCTCTCTCGCTCTCCCGAATGTCTCTCTCTCCCCAGTGTTTCTCCCTCACCCCCCAGTGTTTCTCACTCTCTCTCTCAGCCCAGTGTTTTCTCTCTCTTTCTCACTCTCCCCCATTGTTTCTGTCTCTCTCACTCTCCCCAATGTTGCTCTCTCTCTCTCGCCCCTGTGTTTCTATCTCTCTCTCCCCAGTGTTTCTCGCTCTCTCCACAGTGTTTCTCTCTCTCTCTCTACACTCAGTGTTTCTCTCTCTCTCTCCCCCCAGTGTTTCTCTCTCACTCCCCAGTGTTTCTCTCTTTCTCCCTCCAGTGGTTCACTCTCTCTCCCCCCAGTGTTTCTCTCTCTCTCCCCCCAGTGATTATCTCTCTCTCTCCCCCCAGTGTTTCTCTCTCTCTCTCTCCCCAGTGTTTCTCTCTCTCACCCCAGTGTTTCTCTCTCTCTCTCAGCAGTGATCCTCTCTCTCTATCCCTCCAGTGTTTCACTATCTCTCTCTCCTCTTCCAGTGTTTCTCTCTTTCTCTCCCCGCAGTGCTTCTCTCCCTCCCTCTCTCCTCCCCCCCTGTTACTCTCTCTCACTCACCCCAGTGTCTCGCTCTATCCCCCCAGTGTCTCTCTCTCTCCCCCCATTGCTTCTCTCTATCTCCCCACAGTGTTTCTCTCTCTCTCCCCAGTGTTTCTCTCCCTCTCCCTCCAGTGTTTCACTCTCTATCCCCCCAGTGTTTCTCTCTCTCTCTCTCCCCCCAGTGTTTCTCTCTTTCTCTCCCCCCAGTGTTTCTCTCTCTCCCTCTCTCCTCCCCCACTGTTTCTCTCACTCTCTCCCCCCAGTGTTTCTCTCTCTCTCTCTCCCCAGTGTTTCTCTCTCTACCCCCAGTGTTTCTCTCTCTCACCACAGTGTTTCTCTCTCTCTCTCCCCTCCCCCAGTGTTTCTCTCTCTCTCTCACCCAGTGTCTCTCGCTCTCTCACCCCACTGTTTCTCACTATCTCCCCCCAGTGTTTCTCTCTCTCTCTCCCCAGTGTTTCTCTCTCTCTCCCCCAAGTGTCTCTCGCTCTCTCCCCCCATTGTTTCTCACTATCTCCCCCCAGTGTTTCTCTCACTCTCCCCATTGTTGCTCTCTCTCTCCCTCAAGTGTTTCACTCTCTCTCCCCCAGTGTCCCTCTCTCTCTCTCCCCCAGTGTTTCTCACTATCTCCCCCCCAGTGTTTCTCTCTCTCTCCCCAGTGTTTCTCTCTCTCTCCCTCCAGTGTTT
Organism: Heptranchias perlo; assembly: GCF_035084215.1. Lineage (NCBI taxonomy): Eukaryota > Metazoa > Chordata > Chondrichthyes > Hexanchiformes > Hexanchidae > Heptranchias > Heptranchias perlo. The sequence goes on from NC_090363.1 coordinate 18,102,492, forward strand.
CACTGTCTCTCCCCCCAATGTTTCTCTCTCTCTCCCCGCAGTGTTTTTCTCTCTCGCCTCAGTGTTTCTCTCTCTACCCCCAGTGTTTCTCTCTCTCACCCCAATGTTTCTCTCTCTCTCTCTCTCTCTCTCTCTCCTCCCCAGTGTTCCTCTCTCTCTCTCCCCCAGTGTCTCTCTCTCTCTCTCCCCCCAGTGTTTCTCACTAACTCCCCCCAGTGTTTCTCTCTCTCTCCCCAATGTCTCTCTCTCTCCCCAAAGTTATTCTATCACTCTCCCCACCCCCCAGTGGTTCTCTCCCTCTCTCTCTCCAACCAGTTTTTCTCTCTCTCTCCCCCCAGTGTTTCTCTCTCTCGCTCCCCCCAGTGTTTCACTTTGTCTCTCTCCCCCAGTGTTTCTCTCTCTCTATTCATCCAGTGTTTCACTCCCTCTCTCCTCCCCCAGTGTTTCTCTCTTTCTCTCCCCCCAGTGTTTCTCTCTCTCCCTCTCTCCTCCCCCACTGTTTCTCTCACTCTCTCCCGCCAGTGTTTCTCTCTCTCCCTCCCCAGCGTTTCTCTCTCTACCCCCAGTGTTTCTCTCTCTCACCACAGTGTTTCTCTTTCTCTCCCCCAGTGTCTCTCGCTCTCTCCCCCCACTGTTTCTCACTATCTCCCCCCAGTGTTTCTCACACTCTCCCCAGTTTTGCTCTCTCTCTCCCTCAAGTGTTTCACTCTCTCTCCCCCAGTGTCTCTCTCTCTCCCCTCAGTGTTTCTCACTATCTCCCCCCAGTGTTTCTCTCTCTCCCCAGTGTCTCTCTCTCTCTCCCTCCAGTGTTTCACTGTCTCTCCCCCCAGTTTTTCTCTCCCTCTCCCCCCAGTGTTTTTCACTCTCCCCTCAGTGTTTCACTCTCTTTCTCTCTCCTCCCCAGTGTTCCACTCTCTCTTTCCCCCAGTGTCTCTCTCTCTCTCTCTCCCCCCAGTGTTTCTCACTATCTCACCCAGTGATTCTCTCTCTCTCCCCCAGTGTCTCTCACTATCTCCCCCCAGTGTTTCTCTCTCTCTCCCCAGTGTTTCTCTCTCTCTCCCTCCAGTGTTTCACTGTCTCTCCCCCAATGTCTCTCTCTCTCTCCCCGCAGTGTTTTTCTCTCTCGCCTCAGTGTTTCTCTCTCTGCCCCCAGTGTTTTTCTCTCTCCGCTCAGTGTTTCTCTCCCTACCCCCAGTGTTTCTCTCTCTCACCCCAATGTTTCTCTCTCTCACCCCAATGTTTCTCTCTCTCTCTCTCTCTCTCTCTCTCTCTCCTCCCCAGTGTTCCTCTCTCTCTCTCCCCCAGTGTCTCTCTCTCTCTCTCCCCCCCCAGTGTTTCTCACTAACTCCCCCCAGTGTTTCTCTCTCTCTCCCCAATGTCTCTCTCTCTCCCCAAAGTGTTTCTATCACTCTCCCCACCCCCCAGTGGTTCTCTCCCTCTCTCTCTCCAACCAGTTTTTCTCTCTCTCTCCCCCCAGTGTTTCTCTCTCTCGCTCCCCCCAGTGTTTCACTCTGTCTCTCTCCCCCAGTGTTTCTCTCTCTCTATTCATCCAGTGTTTCACTCCCTCTCACCTCCCCCAGTGTTTCTCTCTTTCTCTCCCCCCAGTGTTTCTCTCTCTCCCTCTCTCCTCCCCCACTGTTTCTCTCACTCTCTCCCGCCAGTGTTTCTCTCTCTCTCTCTCTCCCCAGCGTTTCTCTCTCTATCCCCAGTGTTTCTCTCTCTCACCACAGTGTTTCACTCTCTCTCCCCCAGTGTCTCTCTCTCTCTCTCCCCCCAGTGTTTCTCACTATCTCCCCCCAGTGTTTCTCTCTCTCCCCAGTGTTTCTCTCTCTCTCCCTCCAGTGTTTCACTGTCTCTCCCCCCAGTTTTTCTCTCTCTCTCCCCCCAGTGTTTTTCACTCTCCCCTCAGTGTTTCTCTCTCTTTCTCTCTCCTCCCCAGTGTTCCACTCTCTCTCTCCCCCAGTGTCTCTCTCTCTCTCTCCCCACAGTGTTTCTCACTATCTCCCCCAGTGATTCTCTCTCTCTCCCCCAGTGTCTCTCTCTCTCCCCGAAGTGTTTCTCACACTCTCCCCTCCCCAGTGTTTCACTCCCTCTCTCCTCCCCCAGTGTTTCTCTCTTTCTCTCCCCCCAGTGTTTCTCTCTCTCCCTCTCTCCTCCCCCACTGTCTCTCTCACTCTCTCCCCCCAGTTTCTCTCTCTCTCTCTCTCTCCCCAGTGTTTCTCTCTCTACCCCCAGTGTTTCTATCTCTCACCCCAGTGTTTCTCTCTCTCTCTCTCCTCCCCCAGTGTTCCTCTCTCTCTCTCACCCAGTGTATCTCGTTCTCTCACCCCACTGTTTCTCACTATCTCCCCCCAGTGTTTCTCTTTCTCTCCCCAGTGTCTATGTTTCTCTCTCCCCAGTGTTTCTCACTAACTCCCCCAGTGTTTCTCTCTCTCTCCCCAGTTTTTCTCTCTCGATCCCTCCAGTGTTTCACTCTCTCTTCCCCCAGTTTTTCTCTCTCTCCCCCAGTGTTTCTCTCTCTCCCCTCAGTGTTTCTCACTCTCTCCCCCATTGTTTCTGTCTCCATCTTTCTCCCCCCAGTGTTTCTCTCACTCCTCTCCCCCCAGTGTTTCTCTCTATCTCTTTCTCCCCCCAGAGTTTCTCCATATCCCTCTCTTCCTCTCACCAGTGTTTCCCTCTCTCTCCCCCAGTGTTTCTCTCTCTCCCCCCAGTGTTTCTCTCTCTCTCCCCCCAGTGTCTCTCGTTCTCTCCCCCCACTGTTTCTCACTATCTCCCCCCAGTGTTTCTCTCACTCTCCCCAGTGTTGCTCTCTCTCTCGGTCAAGTGTTTCCCTCTCTCTCCCCCAGTGTTTCTCTCTCTCCCCCCAGTGTTTCTCTCTCTCTCCCCCCAGTGTCTCTCGCTCTCTCCCCCCACTGTTTCTCACTATCTCCCCCCAGTGTTTATCTCTCTCTCCCCAGTGTTTCTCTCTCTCTCCCTCCAGTGTTTCACTGTCTCTCCCCCCAATGTTTCTCTCTCTCTCCCCCCAGTGTTTTTCCCTCTCCCCTCAGTGTTTCTCTCTCTACTCCCAGTGTTTTTCTCTCTCCCCTCAGTGTTTCTCTCTCTACCCCCAGTGTTTCTCTCTCTCACCCGAGTGTTTTTCTCTCTCTCTCTCTCTCTCCTCCCCAGTGTTCCTCTCTATCTCTCCCCCAGTGTCTCTCTCTCTCTCCCCAAAGTGTTTCTATCACTCTCCCCACCCCCCAGTGTTTCTCTCTCTCTCTCTCACCAACCAGATTTTCTCTCTCTCTCCCCCCTGTGTTTCTCTCTCTCGCTCCCCCCAGTGTTTCACTCTGTCTCTCTCCCCCCAGTGCTTCTCTCTCTCTATTCCTCCAGTGTTTCACTCCCTCTCTCCTCCCACAGTGTTTCTCTCTTTCTCTCCCCCCAGTGTTTCTCTCTCTCCCTCTCTCCTCACCCACTGTTTCTCTCACTCTCTCCCCCCAGTGTTTCTCTCTCTCTCTCCCCAGTGTTTCTCTCTCTACCCCCAGTGTTTCTCTCTCTCACCACAGTGTCTCTCTCTCTCTCTCTCTCCTCCCCCAGTGTTCCTCTCTCTCTCTCACCCAGTGTCTCTCGCTCTCTCACCCCACTGTTTCTCACTATCTCCCCCCAGTGTTTCTCACTAACTCCCCCCAGTGTTTCTCTCTCTCTCCCCAATGTCTCTCTCTCTCTCCCCAAAGTGTTTCTATCACTCTCCCCACCCCCCAGTGTTTCTCTCTCTCTCTCTCCAACCAGTTTTTCTCTCTCTCTCCCCCCAGTGTTTCTCTCTCTCGCTCCCCCCAGTGTTTCACTCTGTCTCTCTCCACCAAGTGTTTCTCTCTCTCTATTCCTCCAGTGTTTCACTCCCTCTCTCCTCCCCCAGTGTTTCTCTCTTTCTCTCCCCCCAGTGTTTCTCTCTCTCCCTCTCTGCTCTCCCACTGTTTCTCTCACTCTCTCCCCTCAGTGTTTCTCACTCTCTCCCCCATTCTTTCTCTCTCTATCTTTTCCCCCCAGTGTTTCTCTCACTCCTCCTCTCCCCACAGTGTTTCTCTCTATCTCATTCTCCCCCCAGAGTTTCTCCATATCCCTCTCTCCCTCTCACCAGTGTTTACCTCTCTCTCCCCCAGTGTTTCTCTCTCTCTCCCCCCAGTGTTTCTCTCTCTCTCCCTCCAGTGTCTCTCGCTCTCTCCCCCCACTGTTTCTCACTATCTCCCCCCAGTGTTTCTCTCACTCTCCCCAGTGTTGCTCTCTCTCTCCCTCAAGTATTTCACTCTCTCTCCCCAAGTGTCTCTCTCTCTCTCTCCCCCAGTGTTTCTCACTATCTCCCCCCAGTGTTTCTCTCTCTCTCACCAGTGTTTCTCTCTCTCTCCCTCCAGTGTTTCACTGTCTCTCCCCCCAATGTTTCTCTCTCTCTCCCCCCAGTGTTTTTCTCTCTCCCCTCAGTGTTTCTCTCTCTACCCCCAGTGTTTCTCTCTCTCACCCCAGTGTTTCTCTCTCTCTCTCTCTCTCCTCCCCAGTGTTCCTCTCTCTCTCTCCCCCAGTGTCTCTCTCTCTCTCTCTCCCCCCAGTGTTTCTCACTAACTCCCCCCAGTGTTTCTCTCTCTCTCCCCCAGTGTCTCTCTCTCTCTCCCCAAAGTGTTTCTATCACTCTCCCCACCGCGCAGTGTTTCTCTCTCTCTCTCTCTCCAACCAGATTTTCTCTCTCTCTCCCCCCAGTGTTTCTCTCTCTCTATTCCTCCAGTGTTTCACTCCCTCTCTCCTCCCCCAGTGTTTCTCTCTTTCTCTCCCCCCAGTGTTTCTCTCTCTCCCTCTCTCCTCCCCCACTGTTTCTCTCACTCTCTCCCCCCAGTGTCTCTCTCTCTCTCTATCCCCAGTGTTTCTCTCTCTCTCTCTCTCTCCTCCCCAGTGTTCCTCTCTCTCTCCCCCAGTGTCTCTCTCTCTCTCCCCCCAGTGTTTCTCACTAACTCTCCCCAGTTTTTCTCTCTCTACCCCCAGTGTTTCTCTCTCTCACCACAGTGTCTCTCTCTCTCTCTCTCCTCCCCCAGTGTTCCTCTCTCTCTCTCACCCAGTGTCTCTCGCTCTCTCACCCCACTGTTTCTCACTATCTCCCCCCAGTGTTTCTCTCTCTCTCCCCAGTGTCTCGCTCTCTCTCTCCCCAGTGTTTCTCTCTCGATCCCTCCAGTGTTTCACTCTCTCTCCCCCCAGTTTTTCTCTCTCTCCCCCAGTGTTTCTCTCTCTCCCCTCAGTGTTTCTCACTCTCTCCCCCATTCTTTCTCTCTCTGTCTTTCCCCCCAGTGTTTCTCTCACTCCCTAGTGTTTCTCTCTGTCTCCCCCCAGTGTTTTTCACTCTCCCCTCAGTGTTTCTCTCTCTTTCTCTCTCCTCCCCAGTGTTCCACTCTCTCTCTCCCCCAGTGTCTCTCTCTCTCTCTCCCCACAGTGTTTCTCACTATCTCCCCCAGTGATTCTCTCTCTCTCCCCCAGTGTCTCTCTCTCTCTCCCCGAAGTGTTTCTCACACTCTCCCCTCCCCAGTGTTTCTCTCTCTCTCTCTCTCCAACCAGTTTTTCTCTCTCTCTCCCCCCAGTGTTTCTCCCTCTCGCTCCCCCCATTGTGTCTCTCTCTCTACCCCTCCAGTGTTTCACTCCTTCTCTCCTCCCCCAGTGTTTCTCTCTTTCTCTCCCCCAAGTGTTTCTCTCTCTCCCTCTCTCCTCCCCCACTGTCTCTCTCACTCTCTCCCCCCAGTTTCTCTCTCTCTCTCTCTCTCCCCAGTGTTTCTCTCTCTACCCCCAGTGTTTCTCTCTCTCACCCCAGTGTTTCTCTCTCTCTCTCTCCTCCCCCAGTGTTCCTCTCTCTCTCTCACCCAGTGTATCTCGTTCTCTCACCCCACTGTTTCTCACTATCTCCCCCCAGTGCTTCTCTCTCTCTCCCCAGTGTCTATCTTTCTCTCTCCCCAGTGTTTCTCACTAACTCCCCCAGTGTTTCTCTCTCTCTCCCCAGTTTTTCTCTCTCGATCCCTCCAGTGTTTCACTCTCTCTCCCCCCAGTTTTTCTCTCTCTCCCCCAGTGTTTCTCTCTCTCCCCTCAGTGTTTCTCACTCTCTCCCCCATTGTTTCTGTCTCCATCTTTCTCCCCCCAGTGTTTCTCTCACTCCTCCTCTCCCCCCAGTGTTTCTCTCTATCTCTTTCTCCCCCCAGAGTTTCTCCATATCCCTCTCTTCCTCTCACCAGTGTTTCTCTCTCTCTCCCCCAGTGTTTCTCTCTCTCCCCCCAGTGTTTCTCTCTCTCTCCCCCCAGTGTCTCTCGCTCTCTCCCCCCACTGTTTCTCACTATCTCCCCCCAGTGTTTCTCTCACTCTCCCCAGTGTTGCTCTCTCTCTCGGTCAAGTGTTTCACTCTCTCTCCCCCAGTGTCTCTCTCTCTCTCTCTCCCAGTGTTTCTCACTATCTCCCCCCAGTGTTTATCTCTCTCTCCCCAGTGTTTCTCTCTCTCTCCCTCCAGTGTTTCACTGTCTCTCCCCCCAATGTTTCTCTCTCTCTCCCCCCAGTGTTTTTCCCTCTCCCCTCAGTGTTTCTCTCTCTACTCCCAGTGTTTTTCTCTCTCCCCTCAGTGTTTCTCTCTCTACCCCCAGTGTTTCTCTCTCTCACCCGAGTGTTTTTCTCTCTCTCTCTCTCTCTCCTCCCCAGTGTTCCTCTCTATCTCTCCCCCAGTGTCTCTCTCTCTCTCCCCAAAGTGTTTCTATCACTCTCCCCACCCCCCAGTGTTTCTCTCTCTCTCTCTCTCACCAACCAGATTCTCTCTCTCTCTCCCCCCTGTGTTTCTCTCTCTCGCTCCCCCCAGTGTTTCACTCTGTCTCTCTCCCCCCAGTGCTTCTCTCTCTCTATTCCTCCAGTGTTTCACTCCCTCTCTCCTCCCCCAGTGTTTCTCTCTTTCTCTCCCCCCAGTGTTTCTCTCTCTCCCTCTCTCCTCACCCACTGTTTCTCTCACTCTCTCCCCCCAGTGTTTCTCTCTCTCTCTCCCCAGTGTTTCTCTCTCTACCCCCAGTGTTTCTCTCTCTCACCACAGTGTCTCTCTCTCTCTCTCTCTCCTCCCCCAGTGTTCCTCTCTCTCTCTCACCCAGTGTCTCTCGCTCTCTCACCCCACTGTTTCTCACTATCTCCCCCCAGTGTTTCTCTCTCTCTCTCCCCAGTGTTTCTCTCTCTCTCTCTCCTCCCCAGTGTTCCTCTCTCTCTCCCCCCCAGTGTCTCTCTCTCTCCCCCCAGTGTTTCTCACAAACTCCCCCCAGTGTTTCTCACTAACTCCCCCCAGTGTTTCTCTCTCTCTCCCCAATGTCTCTCTCTCTCTCCCCAAAGTGTTTCTATCACTCTCCCCAGCCCCCAGTGTTTCTCTCTCTCTCTCTCCAACCAGTTTTTCTCTCTCTCTCCACCAAGTGTTTCTCTCTCTCTATTCCTCCAGTGTTTCACTCCCTCTCTCCTCCCCCAGTGTTTCTCTCTTTCTCTCCCCCTAGTGTTTCTCTCTCTCCCTCTCTCCTCTCCCACTGTTTCTCTCACTCTCTCCCCTCAGTGTTTCTCACTCTCTCCCCCATTCTTTCTCTCTCTATCTTTTCCCCCCAGTGTTTCTCTCACTCCTCCTCTCCCCCCAGTGTTTCTCTCTATCTCATTCTCCCCCCAGAGTTTCTCCATATCCCTCTCTCCCTCTCACCAGTGTTTACCTCTCTCTCCCCCAGTGTTTCTCTCTCTCTCCCCCCAGTGTTTCTCTCTCTCTCCCTCCAGTGTCTCTCGCTCTCTCCCCCCACTGTTTCTCACTATCTCCCCCCAGTGTTTCTCTCACTCTCCCCAGTGTTGCTCTCTCTCTCCCTCAAGTATTTCACTCTCTCTCCCCCAGTGTCTCTCTCTCTCTCTCCCCCAGTGTTTCTCACTATCTCCCCCCAGTGTTTCTCTCTCTCTCACCAGTGTTTCTCTCTCTCTCCCTCCAGTGTTTCACTGTCTCTCCCCCCAATGATTCTCTCTCTCTCCCCCCAGTGTTTTTCTCTCTCCCCTCAGTGTTTCTCTCTCTACCCCCAGTGTTTCTCTCTCTCACCCCAGTGTTTCTCTCTCTCTCTCTCTCTCCTCCCCAGTGTTCCTCTCTCTCTCTCCCCCAGTGTCTCTCTCTCTCTCTCCCCCCAGTGTTTCTCACTAACTCCCCCCAGTGTTTCTCTCTCTCTCCCCCAGTGTCTCTCTCTCTCTCCCCAAAGTGTTTCTATCACTCTCCCCACCCCGCAGTGTTTCTCTCTCTCTCTCTCTCCAACCAGATTTTCTCTCTCTCTCCCCCCAGTGTTTCTCTCTCTCGCTCCCCCCAGTGTTTCACTCTGTCTCTCTCCCCCCAGTGTTTCTCTCTCTCTATTCCTCCAGTGTTTCACTCCCTCTCTCCTCCCCCAGTGTTTCTCTCTTTCTCTCCCCCCAGTGTTTCTCTCTCTCCCTCTCTCCTCCCCCACTGTTTCTCTCACTCTCTCCCCCCAGTGTCTCTCTCTCTCTCTATCCCCAGTGTTTCTCTCTCTCTCTCTCTCTCCTCCCCAGTGTTCCTCTCTCTCTCCCCCACTGTCTCTCTCTCTCTCCCCCCAGTGTTTCTCACTAACTCTCCCCAGTGTTTCTCTCTCTACCCCCAGTGTTTCTCTCTCTCACCACAGTGTCTCTCTCTCTCTCTCTCCTCCCCCAGTGTTCCTCTCTCTCTCTCACCCAGTGTCTCTCGCTCTCTCACCCCACTGTTTCTCACTATCTCCCCCCAGTGTTTCTCTCTCTCTCCCCAGTGTCTCTCTCTCTCTCCCCAGTGTTTCTCTCTCGATCCCTCCAGTGTTTCACTCTCTCTCCCCCCAGTTTTTCTCTCTCTCCCCAAGTGTTTCTCTCTCTCCCCTCAGTGTTTCTCACTCTCTCCCCCATTCTTTCTCTCTCTATCTTTCCCCCCAGTGTT